>NW_027207421.1:0-300000 GCF_963455315.2 Globicephala melas
TGACTCTCCAAGTCGGGAGAGTGTTAGTAAAGCGTCTGGAATGTTGCACCCGAGTACCAGGGGACGAGAACGGAGACATATTTGAACACGTCTCCCGATCACACGGTTGATCATACTCTGGGTTCCACATGCATGTTTTAGCTGAAGGAAGAATCCCTTAAACCTGGAGAGTTGAGACCCGTGGAATGGGTACCATGCAATATGACTTCAAAGGGTCTTCATTTGCTCACCGAACCTCTCCAATCCTATCACTGCTGCATTTATGCCCCTGTACACACGCTTGATTCTCTTTCGGAGACATAGCAATCCATAGGTTTTAAGATACTGACTAGTCAGGTACATTCTTAGGCGTTTAATATGGGGTGTTGAGTCCATTTCGTTGAGCAAGGAGTAGCTCTTGTCTATTCCATATTTGGCTTAAGGAACTTTATCTGTGCTCATTTCAATCTCTGGTTTTATGCAGCACCCCAACTCACCTTTCCACTTAAGCAAGCATAAATTGGTTTTCTAAATTTGAGACCCTGTTGTGTTTTGGAATCCAGTTCCTGTGTAGCCAAGTTTACATTCCGTGTATTAGTGATATCTTATGATGTTTCTTTTTCTGTGTGACTTCTTTCAGTTAGAATCATCATACCTGAATCCACTCATTATGCTGCTACGGGCCTGATGACATAGATGTCATTGCTGAGTGATATTGCATTGTACGTAAGTACCACAACTTCTTCATCCATTTTTCACTTTCTGCGATATTGAACTTGTACCGTAAACGAGGTTCTTGTAAACAGAGCCGTCCCAAACTTTGGGGTGGCTGTGTCTTTTTGATTTTCATTTCCCTAAGCTATAGGACCATAAGTGGAAGTGCCCTAGGCTCTGTTGCTTTGTTTTTTAGATGTTTCAGGAAACACCATACACTTCTCCCGAGTGGCTGTTGGCAATTTACATCCCGCCAATCAGCATAACAAGGCTCCCAGTTCTCCATGGCCTGTCCTGCCTTTCTGGATTTTACACTTTTTTCAGATGGCCCTTTTGACCGGGGGGAAGTGAGACTTCATTGTAGTGCAGATTTCCTTTGCAAGCTTGCTTGGTTGGCCAAAAAGGGCGTATGCGTTTTTTCCTGAATATATTCAGGAAAAAACGCATACGCCCTTTTTGGCCAAGTGCATCATTGTGGACGTTCTGCCTCTTTTCCTATGCTTTCAATGCAATTCCAGTCTACCTCCTGAAATCGGTTTCCTGCAATTCTGCCCCGCTTTCAAGTCCTCTTGGCAGCCTTACTTCAGTATATTTTTGGACGATAGCTGTCATTTATAACTCTGCAGGTTTGTGAATTACAGTGCCCCTGAGCTCCTTTCTTCAACTAGCTTTCTTGTGAGCTGGCCACAACACCGCAGGATTGCTTCAGGCCCTAATCTGGTTCCGGCACGGCACGCTGAGCCTTTGGTTAATTCCTCTTCCTGGTGGGAAATGAGAGTTAAATTTGCCCGTCCAGACACCTCCAGCTAGTCTCTCATTGGTTCTCCCTATTCCTGTTCATCTTCCGCAGAAATTGCAAACTGGGCCAAACAGGAGGTTAAAGGCACTGACTCTCCAAGTCGGGAGAGTGTTAATAAAGCGTCTGGAATGTTGCACCCGAGTACCAGGGGACGAGAACGGAGACATATTTGAACACGTCTCCCGATCACACGGTTGATCATACTCTGGGTTCCACATGCATGTTTTAGCTGAAGGAAGAATCCCTTAAACCTGGAGAGTTGAGACCCGTGGAATGGGTACCATGCAATATGACTTCAAAGGGTCTTCATTTGCTCACCGAACCTCTCCAATCCTATCACTGCTGCGTTTATGCCCCTGTACACACGCTTGATTCTCTTTCGGAGACATAGCAATCCATAGGTTTTAAGATACTTACTAGTCAGGTACATTCTTAGGCGTTTAATATGGGGTGTTGAGTCCATTTCGTTGAGCAAGGAGTAGCTCTTGTCTATTCCATATTTGGCTTAAGGAACTTTATCTGTGCTCATTTCAATCTCTGGTTTTATGCAGCACCCCAACTCACCTTTCCCCTTAAGCAAGCATAAGTTGGTTTTCTAAATTTGAGACCCTGTTGTGTTTTGTAATCCAGTTCCTGTGTAGCCAAGTTTACATTCCGTGTATTAGTGATATCTTATGATGTTTCTTTTTCTGTGTGACTTCTTTCAGTTAGAATCATCATACCTGAATCCACTCATTATGCTGCTACGGGCCTGATGACATAGATGTCATTGCTGAGTGATATTGCATTGTACGTAAGTACCACAACTTCTTCATCCATTTTTCACTTTCTGCGATATTGAACTTGTACCGTAAACGAGGTTCTTGTAAACAGAGCCGTCCCAAACTTTGGGGTGGCTGTGTCTTTTTGATTTTCATTTCCCTAAGCTATAGGACCATAAGTGGAAGTGCCCTAGGCTCTGTTGCTTTGTTTTTTAGATGTTTCAGGAAACACCATACACTTCTTCCGAGTGGCTGTTGGCAATTTACATCCCGCCCATCAGCATAACAAGGCTCCCAGTTCTCCATGGCCTGTCCTGCCTTTCTGGATTTTACACTTTTTTCAGATGGCCCTTTTGACCGGGGGGAAGTGAGACTTCATTGTAGTGCAGATTTCCTTTGCAAGCTTGCTTGGTTGGCCAAAAAGGGCGTATGCGTTTTTTCCTGAATATATTCAGGAAAAAACGCATACGCCCTTTTTGGCCAAGTGCATCATTGTGGACGTTCTGCCTCTTTTCCTATGCTTTCAATGCAATTCCAGTCTACCTCCTGAAATCGGTTTCCTGCAATTCTGCCCCGCTTTCAAGTCCTCTTGGCAGCCTTACTTCAGTATATTTTTGGACGATAGCTGTCATTTATAACTCTGCAGGTTTGTGAATTACAGTGCCCCTGAGCTCCTTTCTTCAACTCGCTTTCTTGTGAGCTGGCCGCAACACCGCAGGATTGCTTCAGGCCCTAATCTGGTTCCGGCACGGCACGCTGAGCCTTTGGTTAATTCCTCTTCCTGGTGGGAAATGAGAGTTAAATTTGCCCGTCCAGACACCTCCAGCTAGTCTCTCATTGGTTCTCCCTATTCCTGTTCATCTTCCGCAGAAATTGCAAACTGGGCCAAACAGGAGGTTAAAGGCACTGACTCTCCAAGTCGGGAGAGTGTTAGTAAAGCGTCTGGAATGTTGCACCCGAGTACCAGGGGACGAGAACGGAGACATATTTGAACACGTCTCCCGATCACACGGTTGATCATACTCTGGGTTCCACATGCATGTTTTAGCTGAAGGAAGAATCCCTTAAACCTGGAGAGTTGAGACCCGTGGAATGGGTACCATGCAATATGACTTCAAAGGGTCTTCATTTGCTCACCGAACCTCTCCAATCCTATCACTGCTGCGTTTATGCCCCTGTACACACGCTTGATTCTCTTTCGGAGACATAGCAATCCATAGGTTTTAAGATACTGACTAGTCAGGTACATTCTTAGGCGTTTAATATGGGGTGTTGAGTCCATTTCGTTGAGCAAGGAGTAGCTCTTGTCTATTCCATATTTGGCTTAAGGAACTTTATCTGTGCTCATTTCAATCTCTGGTTTTATGCAGCACCCCAACTCACCTTTCCACTTAAGCAAGCATAAATTGGTTTTCTAAATTTGAGACCCTGTTGTGTTTTGGAATCCAGTTCCTGTGTAGCCAAGTTTACATTCCGTGTATTAGTGATATCTTATGATGTTTCTTTTTCTGTGTGACTTCTTTCAGTTAGAATCATCATACCTGAATCCACTCATTATGCTGCTACGGGCCTGATGACATAGATGTCATTGCTGAGTGATATTGCATTGTACGTAAGTACCACAACTTCTTCATCCATTTTTCACTTTCTGCGATATTGAACTTGTACCGTAAACGAGGTTCTTGTAAACAGAGCCGTCCCAAACTTTGGGGTGGCTGTGTCTTTTTGATTTTCATTTCCCTAAGCTATAGGACCATAAGTGGAAGTGCCCTAGGCTCTGTTGCTTTGTTTTTTAGATGTTTCAGGAAACACCATACACTTCTCCCGAGTGGCTGTTGGCAATTTACATCCCGCCCATCAGCATAACAAGGCTCCCAGTTCTCCATGGCCTGTCCTGCCTTTCTGGATTTTACACTTTTTTCAGATGGCCCTTTTGACCGGGGGGAAGTGAGACTTCATTGTAGTGCAGATTTCCTTTGCAAGCTTGCTTGGTTGGCCAAAAAGGGCGTATGCGTTTTTTCCTGAATATATTCAGGAAAAAACGCATACGCCCTTTTTGGCCAAGTGCATCATTGTGGACGTTCTGCCTCTTTTCCTATGCTTTCAATGCAATTCCAGTCTACCTCCTGAAATCGGTTTCCTGCAATTCTGCCCCGCTTTCAAGTCCTCTTGGCAGCCTTACTTCAGTATATTTTTGGACGATAGCTGTCATTTATAACTCTGCAGGTTTGTGAATTACAGTGCCCCTGAGCTCCTTTCTTCAACTCGCTTTCTTGTGAGCTGGCCGCAACACCGCAGGATTGCTTCAGGCCCTAATCTGGTTCCGGCACGGCACGCTGAGCCTTTGGTTAATTCCTCTTCCTGGTGGGAAATGAGAGTTAAATTTGCCCGTCCAGACACCTCCAGCTAGTCTCTCATTGGTTCTCCCTATTCCTGTTCATCTTCCGCAGAAATTGCAAACTGGGCCAAACAGGAGGTTAAAGGCACTGACTCTCCAAGTCGGGAGAGTGTTAATAAAGCGTCTGGAATGTTGCACCCGAGTACCAGGGGACGAGAACGGAGACATATTTGAACACGTCTCCCGATCACACGGTTGATCATACTCTGGGTTCCACATGCATGTTTTAGCTGAAGGAAGAATCCCTTAAACCTGGAGAGTTGAGACCCGTGGAATGGGTACCATGCAATATGACTTCAAAGGGTCTTCATTTGCTCACCGAACCTCTCCAATCCTATCACTGCTGCGTTTATGCCCCTGTACACACGCTTGATTCTCTTTCGGAGACATAGCAATCCATAGGTTTTAAGATACTGACTAGTCAGGTACATTCTTAGGCGTTTAATATGGGGTGTTGAGTCCATTTCGTTGAGCAAGGAGTAGCTCTTGTCTATTCCATATTTGGCTTAAGGAACTTTATCTGTGCTCATTTCAATCTCTGGTTTTATGCAGCACCCCAACTCACCTTTCCCCTTAAGCAAGCATAAGTTGGTTTTCTAAATTTGAGACCCTGTTGTGTTTTGGAATCCAGTTCCTGTGTAGCCAAGTTTACATTCCGTGTATTAGTGATATCTTATGATGTTTCTTTTTCTGTGTGACTTCTTTCAGTTAGAATCATCATACCTGAATCCACTCATTATGCTGCTACGGGCCTGATGACATAGATGTCATTGCTGAGTGATATTGCATTGTACGTAAGTACCACAACTTCTTCATCCATTTTTCACTTTCTGCGATATTGAACTTGTACCGTAAACGAGGTTCTTGTAAACAGAGCCGTCCCAAACTTTGGGGTGGCTGTGTCTTTTTGATTTTCATTTCCCTAAGCTATAGGACCATAAGTGGAAGTGCCCTAGGCTCTGTTGCTTTGTTTTTTAGATGTTTCAGGAAACACCATACACTTCTTCCGAGTGGCTGTTGGCAATTTACATCCCGCCCATCAGCATAACAAGGCTCCCAGTTCTCCATGGCCTGTCCTGCCTTTCTGGATTTTACACTTTTTTCAGATGGCCCTTTTGACCGGGGGGAAGTGAGACTTCATTGTAGTGCAGATTTCCTTTGCAAGCTTGCTTGGTTGGCCAAAAAGGGCGTATGCGTTTTTTCCTGAATATATTCAGGAAAAAACGCATACGCCCTTTTTGGCCAAGTGCATCATTGTGGACGTTCTGCCTCTTTTCCTATGCTTTCAATGCAATTCCAGTCTACCTCCTGAAATCGGTTTCCTGCAATTCTGCCCCGCTTTCAAGTCCTCTTGACAGCCTTACTTCAGTATATTTTTGGACGATAGCTGTCATTTATAACTCTGCAGGTTTGTGAATTACAGTGCCCCTGAGCTCCTTTCTTCAACTCGCTTTCTTGTGAGCTGGCCGCAACACCGCAGGATTGCTTCAGGCCCTAATCTGGTTCCGGCACGGCACGCTGAGCCTTTGGTTAATTCCTCTTCCTGGTGGGAAATGAGAGTTAAATTTGCCCGTCCAGACACCTCCAGCTAGTCTCTCATTGGTTCTCCCTATTCCTGTTCATCTTCCACAGAAATTGCAAACTGGGCCAAACAGGAGGTTAAAGGCACTGACTCTCCAAGTCGGGAGAGTGTTAGTAAAGCGTCTGGAATGTTGCACCCGAGTACCAGGGGACGAGAACGGAGACATATTTGAACACGTCTCCCGATCACACGGTTGATCATACTCTGGGTTCCACATGCATGTTTTAGCTGAAGGAAGAATCCCTTAAACCTGGAGAGTTGAGACCCGTGGAATGGGTACCATGCAATATGACTTCAAAGGGTCTTCATTTGCTCACCGAACCTCTCCAATCCTATCACTGCTGCGTTTATGCCCCTGTACACACGCTTGATTCTCTTTCGGAGACATAGCAATCCATAGGTTTTAAGATACTGACTAGTCAGGTACATTCTTAGGCGTTTAATATGGGGTGTTGAGTCCATTTCGTTGAGCAAGGAGTAGCTCTTGTCTATTCCATATTTGGCTTAAGGAACTTTATCTGTGCTCATTTCAATCTCTGGTTTTATGCAGCACCCCAACTCACCTTTCCCCTTAAGCAAGCATAAGTTGGTTTTCTAAATTTGAGACCCTGTTGTGTTTTGTAATCCAGTTCCTGTGTAGCCAAGTTTACATTCCGTGTATTAGTGATATCTTATGATGTTTCTTTTTCTGTGTGACTTCTTTCAGTTAGAATCATCATACCTGAATCCACTCATTATGCTGCTACGGGCCTGATGACATAGATGTCATTGCTGAGTGATATTGCATTGTACGTAAGTACCACAACTTCTTCATCCATTTTTCACTTTCTGCGATATTGAACTTGTACCGTAAACGAGGTTCTTGTAAACAGAGCCGTCCCAAACTTTGGGGTGGCTGTGTCTTTTTGATTTTCATTTCCCTAAGCTATAGGACCATAAGTGGAAGTGCCCTAGGCTCTGTTGCTTTGTTTTTTAGATGTTTCAGGAAACACCATACACTTCTTCCGAGTGGCTGTTGGCAATTTACATCCCGCCCATCAGCATAACAAGGCTCCCAGTTCTCCATGGCCTGTCCTGCCTTTCTGGATTTTACACTTTTTTCAGATGGCCCTTTTGACCGGGGGGAAGTGAGACTTCATTGTAGTGCAGATTTCCTTTGCAAGCTTGCTTGGTTGGCCAAAAAGGGCGTATGCGTTTTTTCCTGAATATATTCAGGAAAAAACGCATACGCCCTTTTTGGCCAAGTGCATCATTGTGGACGTTCTGCCTCTTTTCCTATGCTTTCAATGCAATTCCAGTCTACCTCCTGAAATCGGTTTCCTGCAATTCTGCCCCGCTTTCAAGTCCTCTTGACAGCCTTACTTCAGTATATTTTTGGACGATAGCTGTCATTTATAACTCTGCAGGTTTGTGAATTACAGTGCCCCTGAGCTCCTTTCTTCAACTCGCTTTCTTGTGAGCTGGCCGCAACACCGCAGGATTGCTTCAGGCCCTAATCTGGTTCCGGCACGGCACGCTGAGCCTTTGGTTAATTCCTCTTCCTGGTGGGAAATGAGAGTTAAATTTGCCCGTCCAGACACCTCCAGCTAGTCTCTCATTGGTTCTCCCTATTCCTGTTCATCTTCCGCAGAAATTGCAAACTGGGCCAAACAGGAGGTTAAAGGCACTGACTCTCCAAGTCGGGAGAGTGTTAGTAAAGCGTCTGGAATGTTGCACCCGAGTACCAGGGGACGAGAACGGAGACATATTTGAACACGTCTCCCGATCACACGGTTGATCATACTCTGGGTTCCACATGCATGTTTTAGCTGAAGGAAGAATCCCTTAAACCTGGAGAGTTGAGACCCGTGGAATGGGTACCATGCAATATGACTTCAAAGGGTCTTCATTTGCTCACCGAACCTCTCCAATCCTATCACTGCTGCGTTTATGCCCCTGTACACACGCTTGATTCTCTTTCGGAGACATAGCAATCCATAGGTTTTAAGATACTGACTAGTCAGGTACATTCTTAGGCGTTTAATATGGGGTGTTGAGTCCATTTCGTTGAGCAAGGAGTAGCTCTTGTCTATTCCATATTTGGCTTAAGGAACTTTATGTGTGCTCATTTCAATCTCTGGTTTTATGCAGCACCCCAACTCACCTTTCCCCTTAAGCAAGCATAAGTTGGTTTTCTAAATTTGAGACCCTGTTGTGTTTGGTAATCCAGTTCCTGTGTAGCCAAGTTTACATTCCGTGTATTAGTGATATCTTATGATGTTTCTTTTTCTGTGTGACTTCTTTCAGTTAGAATCATCATACCTGAATCCACTCATTATGCTGCTACGGGCCTGATGACATAGATGTCATTGCTGAGTGATATTGCATTGTACGTAAGTACCACAACTTCTTCATCCATTTTTCACTTTCTGCGATATTGAACTTGTACCGTAAACGAGGTTCTTGTAAACAGAGCCGTCCCAAACTTTGGGGTGGCTGTGTCTTTTTGATTTTCATTTCCCTAAGCTATAGGACCATAAGTGGAAGTGCCCTAGGCTCTGTTGCTTTGTTTTTTAGATGTTTCAGGAAACACCATACACTTCTTCCGAGTGGCTGTTGGCAATTTACATCCCGCCCATCAGCATAACAAGGCTCCCAGTTCTCCATGGCCTGTCCTGCCTTTCTGGATTTTACACTTTTTTCAGATGGCCCTTTTGACCGGGGGGAAGTGAGACTTCATTGTAGTGCAGATTTCCTTTGCAAGCTTGCTTGGTTGGCCAAAAAGGGCGTATGCGTTTTTTCCTGAATATATTCAGGAAAAAACGCATACGCCCTTTTTGGCCAAGTGCATCATTGTGGACGTTCTGCCTCTTTTCCTATGCTTTCAATGCAATTCCAGTCTACCTCCTGAAATCGGTTTCCTGCAATTCTGCCCCGCTTTCAAGTCCTCTTGGCAGCCTTACTTCAGTATATTTTTGGACGATAGCTGTCATTTATAACTCTGCAGGTTTGTGAATTACAGTGCCCCTGAGCTCCTTTCTTCAACTCGCTTTCTTGTGAGCTGGCCGCAACACCGCAGGATTGCTTCAGGCCCTAATGTGGTTCCGGCACGGCACGCTGAGCCTTTGGTTAATTCCTCTTCCTGGTGGGAAATGAGAGTTAAATTTGCCCGTCCAGACACCTCCAGCTAGTCTCTCATTGGTTCTCCCTATTCCTGTTCATCTTCCGCAGAAATTGCAAACTGGGCCAAACAGGAGGTTAAAGGCACTGACTCTCCAAGTCGGGAGAGTGTTAGTAAAGCGTCTGGAATGTTGCACCCGAGTACCAGGGGACGAGAACGGAGACATATTTGAACACGTCTCCCGATCACACGGTTGATCATACTCTGGGTTCCACATGCATGTTTTAGCTGAAGGAAGAATCCCTTAAACCTGGAGAGTTGAGACCCGTGGAATGGGTACCATGCAATATGACTTCAAAGGGTCTTCATTTGCTCACCGAACCTCTCCAATCCTATCACTGCTGCGTTTATGCCCCTGTACACACGCTTGATTCTCTTTCGGAGACATAGCAATCCATAGGTTTTAAGATACTGACTAGTCAGGTACATTCTTAGGCGTTTAATATGGGGTGTTGAGTCCATTTCGTTGAGCAAGGAGTAGCTCTTGTCTATTCCATATTTGGCTTAAGGAACTTTATCTGTGCTCATTTCAATCTCTGGTTTTATGCAGCACCCCAACTCACCTTTCCCCTTAAGCAAGCATAAGTTGGTTTTCTAAATTTGAGACCCTGTTGTGTTTTGGAATCCAGTTCCTGTGTAGCCAAGTTTACATTCCGTGTATTAGTGATATCTTATGATGTTTCTTTTTCTGTGTGACTTCTTTCAGTTAGAATCATCATACCTGAATCCACTCATTATGCTGCTACGGGCCTGATGACATAGATGTCATTGCTGAGTGATATTGCATTGTACGTAAGTACCACAACTTCTTCATCCATTTTTCACTTTCTGCGATATTGAACTTGTACCGTAAACGAGGTTCTTGTAAACAGAGCCGTCCCAAACTTTGGGGTGGCTGTGTCTTTTTGATTTTCATTTCCCTAAGCTATAGGACCATAAGTGGAAGTGCCCTAGGCTCTGTTGCTTTGTTTTTTAGATGTTTCAGGAAACACCATACACTTCTTCCGAGTGGCTGTTGGCAATTTACATCCCGCCCATCAGCATAACAAGGCTCCCAGTTCTCCATGGCCTGTCCTGCCTTTCTGGATTTTACACTTTTTTCAGATGGCCCTTTTGACCGGGGGGAAGTGAGACTTCATTGTAGTGCAGATTTCCTTTGCAAGCTTGCTTGGTTGGCCAAAAAGGGCGTATGCGTTTTTTCCTGAATATATTCAGGAAAAAACGCATACGCCCTTTTTGGCCAAGTGCATCATTGTGGACGTTCTGCCTCTTTTCCTATGCTTTCAATGCAATTCCAGTCTACCTCCTGAAATCGGTTTCCTGCAATTCTGCCCCGCTTTCAAGTCCTCTTGGCAGCCTTACTTCAGTATATTTTTGGACGATAGCTGTCATTTATAACTCTGCAGGTTTGTGAATTACAGTGCCCCTGAGCTCCTTTCTTCAACTCGCTTTCTTGTGAGCTGGCCGCAACACCGCAGGATTGCTTCAGGCCCTAATGTGGTTCCGGCACGGCACGCTGAGCCTTTGGTTAATTCCTCTTCCTGGTGGGAAATGAGAGTTAAATTTGCCCGTCCAGACACCTCCAGCTAGTCTCTCATTGGTTCTCCCTATTCCTGTTCATCTTCCGCAGAAATTGCAAACTGGGCCAAACAGGAGGTTAAAGGCACTGACTCTCCAAGTCGGGAGAGTGTTAGTAAAGCGTCTGGAATGTTGCACCCGAGTACCAGGGGACGAGAACGGAGACATATTTGAACACGTCTTCCGATCACACGGTTGATCATACTCTGGGTTCCACATGCATGTTTTAGCTGAAGGAAGAATCCCTTAAACCTGGAGAGTTGAGACCCGTGGAATGGGTACCATGCAATATGACTTCAAAGGGTCTTCATTAGCTCACCGAACCTCTCCAATCCTATCACTGCTGCGTTTATGCCCCTGTACACACGCTTGATTCTCTTTCGGAGACATAGCAATCCATAGGTTTTAAGATACTTACTAGTCAGGTACATTCTTAGGCGTTTAATATGGGGGGTTGAGTCCATTTCGTTGAGCAAGGAGTAGCTCTTGTCTATTCCATATTTGGCTTAAGGAACTTTATCTGTGCTCATTTCAATCTCTGGTTTTATGCAGCACCCCAACTCACCTTTCCCCTTAAGCAAGCATAAGTTGGTTTTCTAAATTTGAGACCCTGTTGTGTTTTGTAATCCAGTTCCTGTGTAGCCAAGTTTACATTCCGTGTATTAGTGATATCTTATGATGTTTCTTTTTCTGTGTGACTTCTTTCAGTTAGAATCATCATACCTGAATCCACTCATTATGCTGCTACGGGCTGATGACATAGATTTCATTGCTGAGTGATATTGCATTGTACGTAAGTACCACAGCTTCTTCATCCATTTTTCACTTTCTGCGATATTGAACTTGTACCGTAAACGAGGTTCTTGTAAACAGAGCCGTCCCAAACTTTGGGGCGGCTGTGTCTTTTTGATTTTCATTTCCCTAAGCTATAGGACCATAAGTGGAAGTGCCCTAGGCTCTGTTGCTTTGCTTTTTAGATGTTTCAGGAAACACCATACACTTCTCCCGAGTGGCTGTTGGCAATTTACATCCCGCCCATCAGCATAACAAGGCTCCCAGTTCTCCATGGCCTGTCCTGCCTTTCTGGATTTTACACTTTTTCAGATGGCCCTTTTGACCGGGGGGAAGTGAGACTTCATTGTAGTGCAGATTTCCTTTGCAAGCTTGCTTGGTTGGCCAAAAAGGGCGTATGCGTTTTTTCCTGAATATATTCAGGAAAAAACGCATACGCCCTTTTTGGCCAAGTGCATCATTGTGGACGTTCTGCCTCTTTTCCTATGCTTTCAATGCAATTCCAGTCTACCTCCTGAAATCGGTTTCCTGCAATTCTGCCCCGCTTTCAAGTCCTCTTGGCAGCCTTACTTCAGTATATTTTTGGACGATAGCTGTCATTTATAACTCTGCAGGTTTGTGAATTACAGTGCCCCTGAGCTCCTTTCTTCAACTCGCTTTCTTGTGAGCTGGCCGCAACACCGCAGGATTGCTTCAGGCCCTAATCTGGTTCCGGCACGGCACGCTGAGCCTTTGGTTAATTCCTCTTCCTGGTGGGAAATGAGAGTTAAATTTGCCCGTCCAGACACCTCCAGCTAGTCTCTCATTGGTTCTCCCTATTCCTGTTCATCTTCCGCAGAAATTGCAAACTGGGCCAAACAGGAGGTTAAAGGCACTGACTCTCCAAGTCGGGAGAGTGTTAGTAAAGCGTCTGGAATGTTGCACCCGAGTACCAGGGGACGAGAACGGAGACATATTTGAACACGTCTCCCGATCACACGGTTGATCATACTCTGGGTTCCACATGCATGTTTTAGCTGAAGGAAGAATCCCTTAAACCTGGAGAGTTGAGAACCGTGGAATGGGTACCATGCAATATGACTTCAAAGGGTCTTCATTAGCTCACCGAACCTCTCCAATCCTATCACTGCTGCGTTTATGCCCCTGTACACATGCTTGATTCTCTTTCGGAGACATAGCAATCCATAGGTTTTAAGATACTTACTAGTCAGGTACATTCTTAGGCGTTTAATATGGGGGGTTGAGTCCATTTCGTTGAGCAAGGAGTAGCTCTTGTCTATTCCATATTTGGCTTAAGGAACTTTATCTGTGCTCATTTCAATCTCTGGTTTTATGCAGCACCCCAACTCACCTTTCCCCTTAAGCAAGCATAAGTTGGTTTTCTAAATTTGAGACCCTGTTGTGTTTTGGAATCCAGTTCCTGTGTAGCCAAGTTTACATTCCGTGTATTAGTGATATCTTATGATGTTTCTTTTTCTGTGTGACTTCTTTCAGTTAGAATCATCATACCTGAATCCACTCATTATGCTGCTACGGGCCTGATGACATAGATGTCATTGCTGAGTGATATTGCATTGTACGTAAGTACCACAACTTCTTCATCCATTTTTCACTTTCTGCGATATTGAACTTGTACCGTAAACGAGGTTCTTGTAAACAGAGCCGTCCCAAACTTTGGGGTGGCTGTGTCTTTTTGATTTTCATTTCCCTAAGCTATTGGACCATAAGTGGAAGTGCCCTAGGCTCTGTTGCTTTGTTTTTTAGATGTTTCAGGAAACACCATACACTTCTTCCGAGTGGCTGTTGGCAATTTACATCCCGCCCATCAGCATAACAAGGCTCCCAGTTCTCCATGGCCTGTCCTGCCTTTCTGGATTTTACACTTTTTTCAGATGGCCCTTTTGACCGGGGGGAAGTGAGACTTCATTGTAGTGCAGATTTCCTTTGCAAGCTTGCTTGGTTGGCCAAAAAGGGCGTATGCGTTTTTTCCTGAATATATTCAGGAAAAAACGCATACGCCCTTTTTGGCCAAGTGCATCATTGTGGACGTTCTGCCTCTTTTCCTATGCTTTCAATGCAATTCCAGTCTACCTCCTGAAATCGGTTTCCTGCAATTCTGCCCCGCTTTCAAGTCCTCTTGGCAGCCTTACTTCAGTATATTTTTGGACGATAGCTGTCATTTATAACTCTGCAGGTTTGTGAATTACAGTGCCCCTGAGCTCCTTTCTTCAACTCGCTTTCTTGTGAGCTGGCCGCAACACCGCAGGATTGCTTCAGGCCCTAATGTGGTTCCGGCACGGCACGCTGAGCCTTTGGTTAATTCCTCTTCCTGGTGGGAAATGAGAGTTAAATTTGCCCGTCCAGACACCTCCAGCTAGTCTCTCATTGGTTCTCCCTATTCCTGTTCATCTTCCGCAGAAATTGCAAACTGGGCCAAACAGGAGGTTAAAGGCACTGACTCTCCAAGTCGGGAGAGTGTTAGTAAGGCGTCTGGAATGTTGCACCCGAGTACCAGGGGACGAGAACGGAGACATATTTGAACACGTCTCCCGATCACACGGTTGATCATACTCTGGGTTCCACATGCATGTTTTAGCTGAAGGAAGAATCCCTTAAACCTGGAGAGTTGAGACCCGTGGAATGGGTACCATGCAATATGACTTCAAAGGGTCTTCATTTGCTCACCGAACCTCTCCAATCCTATCACTGCTGCGTTTATGCCCCTGTACACACGCTTGATTCTCTTTCGGAGACATAGCAATCCATAGGTTTTAAGATACTGACTAGTCAGGTACATTCTTAGGCGTTTAATATGGGGTGTTGAGTCCATTTCGTTGAGCAAGGAGTAGCTCTTGTCTATTCCATATTTGGCTTAAGGAACTTTATCTGTGCTCATTTCAATCTCTGGTTTTATGCAGCACCCCAACTCACCTTTCCCCTTAAGCAAGCATAAGTTGGTTTTCTAAATTTGAGACCCTGTTCTGTTTTGGAATCCAGTTCCTGTGTAGCCAAGTTTACATTCCGTGTATTAGTGATATCTTATGATGTTTCTTTTTCTGTGTGACTTCTTTCAGTTAGAATCATCATACCTGAATCCACTCATTATGCTGCTACGGGCCTGATGACATAGATGTCATTGCTGAGTGATATTGCATTGTACGTAAGTACCACAACTTCTTCATCCATTTTTCACTTTCTGCGATATTGAACTTGTACCGTAAACGAGGTTCTTGTAAACAGAGCCGTCCCAAACTTTGGGGTGGCTGTGTCTTTTTGATTTTCATTTCCCTAAGCTATAGGACCATAAGTGGAAGTGCCCTAGGCTCTGTTGCTTTGTTTTTTAGATGTTTCAGGAAACACCATACACTTCTTCCGAGTGGCTGTTGGCAATTTACATCCCGCCCATCAGCATAACAAGGCTCCCCATTCTCCATGGCCTGTCCTGCCTTTCTGGATTTTACACTTTTTTCAGATGGCCCTTTTGACCGGGGGGAAGTGAGACTTCATTGTAGTGCAGATTTCCTTTGCAAGCTTGCTTGGTTGGCCAAAAAGGGCGTATGCGTTTTTTCCTGAATATATTCAGGAAAAAACGCATACGCCCTTTTTGGCCAAGTGCATCATTGTGGACGTTCTGCCTCTTTTCCTATGCTTTCAATGCAATTCCAGTCTACCTCCTGAAATCGGTTTCCTGCAATTCTGCCCCGCTTTCAAGTCCTCTTGGCAGCCTTACTTCAGTATATTTTTGGACGATAGCTGTCATTTATAACTCTGCAGGTTTGTGAATTACAGTGCCCCTGAGCTCCTTTCTTCAACTCGCTTTCTTGTGAGCTGGCCGCAACACCGCAGGATTGCTTCAGGCCCTAATCTGGTTCCGGCACGGCACGCTGAGCCTTTGGTTAATTCCTCTTCCTGGTGGGAAATGAGAGTTAAATTTGCCCGTCCAGACACCTCCAGCTAGTCTCTCATTGGTTCTCCCTATTCCTGTTCATCTTCCGCAGAAATTGCAAACTGGGCCAAACAGGAGGTTAAAGGCACTGACTCTCCAAGTCGGGAGAGTGTTAGTAAAGCGTCTGGAATGTTGCACCCGAGTACCAGGGGACGAGAACGGAGACATATTTGAACACGTCTCCCGATCACACGGTTGATCATACTCTGGGTTCCACATGCATGTTTTAGCTGAAGGAAGAATCCCTTAAACCTGGAGAGTTGAGACCCGTGGAATGGGTACCATGCAATATGACTTCAAAGGGTCTTCATTTGCTCACCGAACCTCTCCAATCCTATCACTGCTGCGTTTATGCCCCTGTACACACGCTTGATTCTCTTTCGGAGACATAGCAATCCATAGGTTTTAAGATACTGACTAGTCAGGTACATTCTTAGGCGTTTAATATGGGGTGTTGAGTCCATTTCGTTGAGCAAGGAGTAGCTCTTGTCTATTCCATATTTGGCTTAAGGAACTTTATCTGTGCTCATTTCAATCTCTGGTTTTATGCAGCACCCCAACTCACCTTTCCCCTTAAGCAAGCATAAGTTGGTTTTCTAAATTTGAGACCCTGTTCTGTTTTGGAATCCAGTTCCTGTGTAGCCAAGTTTACATTCCGTGTATTAGTGATATCTTATGATGTTTCTTTTTCTGTGTGACTTCTTTCAGTTAGAATCATCATACCTGAATCCACTCATTATGCTGCTACGGGCCTGATGACATAGATGTCATTGCTGAGTGATATTGCATTGTACGTAAGTACCACAACTTCTTCATCCATTTTTCACTTTCTGCGATATTGAACTTGTACCGTAAACGAGGTTCTTGTAAACAGAGCCGTCCCAAACTTTGGGGTGGCTGTGTCTTTTTGATTTTCATTTCCCTAAGCTATAGGACCATAAGTGGAAGTGCCTTAGGCTCTGTTGCTTTGTTTTTTAGATGTTTCAGGAAACACCATACACTTCTCCCGAGTGGCTGTTGGCAATTTACATCCCGCCCATCAGCATAACAAGGCTCCCAGTTCTCCATGGCCTGTCCTGCCTTTCTGGATTTTACACTTTTTTCAGATGGCCCTTTTGACCGGGGGGAAGTGAGACTTCATTGTAGTGCAGATTTCCTTTGCAAGCTTGCTTGGTTGGCCAAAAAGGGCGTATGCGTTTTTTCCTGAATATATTCAGGAAAAAACGCATACGCCCTTTTTGGCCAAGTGCATCATTGTGGACGTTCTGCCTCTTTTCCTATGCTTTCAATGCAATTCCAGTCTACCTCCTGAAATCGGTTTCCTGCAATTCTGCCCCACTTTCAAGTCCTCTTGGCAGCCTTACTTCAGTATACTTTTGGACGATAGCTGTCATTTATAACTCTGCAGGTTTGTGAATTACAGTGCCCCTGAGCTCCTTTCTTCAACTCGCTTTCTTGTGAGCTGGCCGCAACACCGCAGGATTGCTTCAGGCCCTAATGTGGTTCCGGCACGGCACGCTGAGCCTTTGGTTAATTCCTCTTCCTGGTGGGAAATGAGAGTTAAATTTGCCCGTCCAGACACCTCCAGCTAGTCTCTCATTGGTTCTCCCTATTCCTGTTCATCTTCCGCAGAAATTGCAAACTGGGCCAAACAGGAGGTTAAAGGCACTGACTCTCCAAGTCGGGAGAGTGTTAGTAAAGCGTCTGGAATGTTGCACCCGAGTACCAGGGGACGAGAACGGAGACATATTTGAACACGTCTCCCGATCACACGGTTGATCATACTCTGGGTTCCACATGCATGTTTTAGCTGAAGGAAGAATCCCTTAAACCTGGAGAGTTGAGACCCGTGGAATGGGTACCATGCAATATGACTTCAAAGGGTCTTCATTTGCTCACCGAACCTCTTCAATCCTATCACTGCTGCATTTATGCCCCTGTACACACGCTTGATTCTCTTTCGGAGACATAGCAATCCATAGGTTTTAAGATACTTACTAGTCAGGTACATTCTTAGGCGTTTAATATGGGGTGTTGAGTCCATTTCGTTGAGCAAGGAGTAGCTCTTGTCTATTCCATATTTGGCTTAAGGAACTTTATCTGTGCTCATTTCAATCTCTGGTTTTATGCAGCACCCCAACTCACCTTTCCCCTTAAGCAAGCATAAGTTGGTTTTCTAAATTTGAGACCCTGTTGTGTTTTGGAATCCAGTTCCTGTGTAGCCAAGTTTACATTCCGTGTATTAGTGATATCTTATGATGTTTCTTTTTCTGTGTGACTTCTTTCAGTTAGAATCATCATACCTGAATCCACTCATTATGCTGCTACGGGCCTGATGACATAGATGTCATTGCTGAGTGATATTGCATTGTACGTAAGTACCACAACTTCTTCATCCATTTTTCACTTTCTGCGATATTGAACTTGTACCGTAAACGAGGTTCTTGTAAACAGAGCCGTCCCAAACTTTGGGGTGGCTGTGTCTTTTTGATTTTCATTTCCCTAAGCTATAGGACCATAAGTGGAAGTGCCCTAGGCTCTGTTGCTTTGTTTTTTAGATGTTTCAGGAAACACCATACACTTCTTCCGAGTGGCTGTTGGCAATTTACATCCCGCCCATCAGCATGACAAGGCTCCCCGTTCTCCATGGCCTGTCCTGCCTTTCTGGATTTTACACTTTTTTCAGATGGCCCTTTTGACCGGGGGGAAGTGAGACTTCATTGTAGTGCAGATTTCCTTTGCAAGCTTGCTTGGTTGGCCAAAAAGGGCGTATGCGTTTTTTCCTGAATATATTCAGGAAAAAACGCATACGCCCTTTTTGGCCAAGTGCATCATTGTGGACGTTCTGCCTCTTTTCCTATGCTTTCAATGCAATTCCAGTCTACCTCCTGAAATCGGTTTCCTGCAATTCTGCCCCGCTTTCAAGTCCTCTTGGCAGCCTTACTTCAGTATATTTTTGGACGATAGCTGTCATTTATAACTCTGCAGGTTTGTGAATTACAGTGCCCCTGAGCTCCTTTCTTCAACTCGCTTTCTTGTGAGCTGGCCGCAACACCGCAGGATTGCTTCAGGCCCTAATCTGGTTCCGGCACGGCACGCTGAGCCTTTGGTTAATTCCTCTTCCTGGTGGGAAATGAGAGTTAAATTTGCCCGTCCAGACACCTCCAGCTAGTCTCTCATTGGTTCTCCCTATTCCTGTTCATCTTCCGCAGAAATTGCAAACTGGGCCAAACAGGAGGTTAAAGGCACTGACTCTCCAAGTCGGGAGAGTGTTAGTAAAGCGTCTGGAATGTTGCACCCGAGTACCAGGGGACGAGAACGGAGACATATTTGAACACGTCTCCCGATCACACGGTTGATCATACTCTGGGTTCCACATGCATGTTTTAGCTGAAGGAAGAATCCCTTAAACCTGGAGAGTTGAGACCCGTGGAATGGGTACCATGCAATATGACTTCAAAGGGTCTTCATTTGCTCACCGAACCTCTCCAATCCTATCACTGCTGCGTTTATGCCCCTGTACACACGCTTGATTCTCTTTCGGAGACATAGCAATCCATAGGTTTTAAGATACTGACTAGTCAGGTACATTCTTAGGCGTTTAATATGGAGTGTTGAGTCCATTTCGTTGAGCAAGGAGTAGCTCTTGTCTATTCCATATTTGGCTTAAGGAACTTTATCTGTGCTCATTTCAATCTCTGGTTTTATGCAGCACCCCAACTCACCTTTCCCCTTAAGCAAGCATAAGTTGGTTTTCTAAATTTGAGACCCTGTTCTGTTTTGGAATCCAGTTCCTGTGTAGCCAAGTTTACATTCCGTGTATTAGTGATATCTTATGATGTTTCTTTTTCTGTGTGACTTCTTTCAGTTAGAATCATCATACCTGAATCCACTCATTATGCTGCTACGGGCCTGATGACATAGATGTCATTGCTGAGTGATATTGCATTGTACGTAAGTACCACAACTTCTTCATCCATTTTTCACTTTCTGCGATATTGAACTTGTACCGTAAACGAGGTTCTTGTAAACAGAGCCGTCCCAAACTTTGGGGTGGCTGTGTCTTTTTGATTTTCATTTCCCTAAGCTATAGGACCATAAGTGGAAGTGCCCTAGGCTCTGTTGCTTTGTTTTTTAGATG
Source organism: Globicephala melas (assembly GCF_963455315.2). Taxonomy (NCBI): domain Eukaryota; kingdom Metazoa; phylum Chordata; class Mammalia; order Artiodactyla; family Delphinidae; genus Globicephala; species Globicephala melas. Next base: position 19,851 of record NW_027207421.1, read on the forward strand.
TTTCAGGAAACACCATACACTTCTCCCGAGTGGCTGTTGGCAATTTACATCCCGCCCATCAGCATAACAAGGCTCCCAGTTCTCCATGGCCTGTCCTGCCTTTCTGGATTTTACACTTTTTTCAGATGGCCCTTTTGACCGGGGGGAAGTGAGACTTCATTGTAGTGCAGATTTCCTTTGCAAGCTTGCTTGGTTGGCCAAAAAGGGCGTATGCGTTTTTTCCTGAATATATTCAGGAAAAAACGCATACGCCCTTTTTGGCCAAGTGCATCATTGTGGACGTTCTGCCTCTTTTCCTATGCTTTCAATGCAATTCCAGTCTACCTCCTGAAATCGGTTTCCTGCAATTCTGCCCCGCTTTCAAGTCCTCTTGGCAGCCTTACTTCAGTATACTTTTGGACGATAGCTGTCATTTATAACTCTGCAGGTTTGTGAATTACAGTGCCCCTGAGCTCCTTTCTTCAACTCGCTTTCTTGTGAGCTGGCCGCAACACCGCAGGATTGCTTCAGGCCCTAATCTGGTTCCGGCACGGCACGCTGAGCCTTTGGTTAATTCCTCTTCCTGGTGGGAAATGAGAGTTAAATTTGCCCGTCCAGACACCTCCAGCTAGTCTCTCATTGGTTCTCCCTATTCCTGTTCATCTTCCGCAGAAATTGCAAACTGGGCCAAACAGGAGGTTAAAGGCACTGACTCTCCAAGTCGGGAGAGTGTTAGTAAAGCGTCTGGAATGTTGCACCCGAGTACCAGGGGACGAGAACGGAGACATATTTGAACACGTCTCCCGATCACACGGTTGATCATACTCTGGGTTCCACATGCATGTTTTAGCTGAAGGAAGAATCCCTTAAACCTGGAGAGTTGAGACCCGTGGAATGGGTACCATGCAATATGACTTCAAAGGGTCTTCATTTGCTCACCGAACCTCTTCAATCCTATCACTGCTGCATTTATGCCCCTGTACACACGCTTGATTCTCTTTCGGAGACATAGCAATCCATAGGTTTTAAGATACTTACTAGTCAGGTACATTCTTAGGCGTTTAATATGGGGTGTTGAGTCCATTTCGTTGAGCAAGGAGTAGCTCTTGTCTATTCCATATTTGGCTTAAGGAACTTTATCTGTGCTCATTTCAATCTCTGGTTTTATGCAGCACCCCAACTCACCTTTCCCCTTAAGCAAGCATAAGTTGGTTTTCTAAATTTGAGACCCTGTTGTGTTTTGGAATCCAGTTCCTGTGTAGCCAAGTTTACATTCCGTGTATTAGTGATATCTTATGATGTTTCTTTTTCTGTGTGACTTCTTTCAGTTAGAATCATCATACCTGAATCCACTCATTATGCTGCTACGGGCCTGATGACATAGATGTCATTGCTGAGTGATATTGCATTGTACGTAAGTACCACAACTTCTTCATCCATTTTTCACTTTCTGCGATATTGAACTTGTACCGTAAACGAGGTTCTTGTAAACAGAGCCGTCCCAAACTTTGGGGTGGCTGTGTCTTTTTGATTTTCATTTCCCTCAGCTATAGGACCATAAGTGGAAGTGCCCTAGGCTCTGTTGCTTTGTTTTTTAGATGTTTCAGGAAACACCATACACTTCTCCCGAGTGGCTGTTGGCAATTTACATCCCGCCCATCAGCATAACAAGGCTCCCAGTTCTCCATGGCCTGTCCTGCCTTTCTGGATTTTACACTTTTTTCAGATGGCCCTTTTGACCGGGGGGAAGTGAGACTTCATTGTAGTGCAGATTTCCTTTGCAAGCTTGCTTGGTTGGCCAAAAAGGGCGTATGCGTTTTTTCCTGAATATATTCAGGAAAAAACGCATACGCCCTTTTTGGCCAAGTGCATCATTGTGGACGTTCTGCCTCTTTTCCTATGCTTTCAATGCAATTCCAGTCTACCTCCTGAAATCGGTTTCCTGCAATTCTGCCCCGCTTTCAAGTCCTCTTGGCAGCCTTACTTCAGTATACTTTTGGACGATAGCTGTCATTTATAACTCTGCAGGTTTGTGAATTACAGTGCCCCTGAGCTCCTTTCTTCAACTCGCTTTCTTGTGAGCTGGCCGCAACACCGCAGGATTGCTTCAGGCCCTAATGTGGTTCCGGCACGGCACGCTGAGCCTTCGGTTAATTCCTCTTCCTGGTGGGAAATGAGAGTTAAATTTGCCCGTCCAGACACCTCCAGCTAGTCTCTCATTGGTTCTCCCTATTCCTGTTCATCTTCCGCAGAAATTGCAAACTGGGCCAAACAGGAGGTTAAAGGCACTGACTCTCCAAGTCGGGAGAGTGTTAGTAAAGCGTCTGGAATGTTGCACCCGAGTACCAGGGGACGAGAACGGAGACATATTTGAACACGTCTCCCGATCACACGGTTGATCATACTCTGGGTTCCACATGCATGTTTTAGCTGAAGGAAGAATCCCTTAAACCTGGAGAGTTGAGACCCGTGGAATGGGTACCATGCAATATGACTTCAAAGGGTCTTCATTTGCTCACCGAACCTCTTCAATCCTATCACTGCTGCATTTATGCCCCTGTACACACGCTTGATTCTCTTTCGGAGACATAGCAATCCATAGGTTTTAAGATACTTACTAGTCAGGTACATTCTTAGGCGTTTAATATGGGGTGTTGAGTCCATTTCGTTGAGCAAGGAGTAGCTCTTGTCTATTCCATATTTGGCTTAAGGAACTTTATCTGTGCTCATTTCAATCTCTGGTTTTATGCAGCACCCCAACTCACCTTTCCCCTTAAGCAAGCATAAGTTGGTTTTCTAAATTTGAGACCCTGTTCTGTTTTGGAATCCAGTTCCTGTGTAGCCAAGTTTACATTCCATGTATTAGTGATATCTTATGATGTTTCTTTTTCTGTGTGACTTCTTTCAGTTAGAATCATCATACCTGAATCCACTCATTATGCTGCTACGGGCCTGATGACATAGATGTCATTGCTGAGTGATATTGCATTGTACGTAAGTACCACAACTTCTTCATCCATTTTTCACTTTCTGCGATATTGAACTTGTACCGTAAACGAGGTTCTTGTAAACAGAGCCGTCCCAAACTTTGGGGTGGCTGTGTCTTTTTGATTTTCATTTCCCTCAGCTATAGGACCATAAGTGGAAGTGCCCTAGGCTCTGTTGCTTTGTTTTTTAGATGTTTCAGGAAACACCATACACTTCTCCCGAGTGGCTGTTGGCAATTTACATCCCGCCCATCAGCATAACAAGGCTCCCAGTTCTCCATGGCCTGTCCTGCCTTTCTGGATTTTACACTTTTTTCAGATGGCCCTTTTGACCGGGGGGAAGTGAGACTTCATTGTAGTGCAGATTTCCTTTGCAAGCTTGCTTGGTTGGCCAAAAAGGGCGTATGCGTTTTTTCCTGAATATATTCAGGAAAAAACGCATACGCCCTTTTTGGCCAAGTGCATCATTGTGGACGTTCTGCCTCTTTTCCTATGCTTTCAATGCAATTCCAGTCTACCTCCTGAAATCGGTTTCCTGCAATTCTGCCCCGCTTTCAAGTCCTCTTGGCAGCCTTACTTCAGTATATTTTTGGACGATAGCTGTCATTTATAACTCTGCAGGTTTGTGAATTACAGTGCCCCTGAGCTCCTTTCTTCAACTAGCTTTCTTGTGAGCTGGCCGCAACACCGCAGGATTGCTTCAGGCCCTAATCTGGTTCCGGCACGGCATGCTGAGCCTTTGGTTAATTCCTCTTCCTGGTGGGAAATGAGAGTTAAATTTGCCCGTCCAGACACCTCCAGCTAGTCTCTCATTGGTTCTCCCTATTCCTGTTCATGTTCCGCAGAAATTGCAAACTGGGCCAAACAGGAGGTTAAAGGCACTGACTCTCCAAGTCGGGAGAGTGTTAATAAAGCGTCTGGAATGTTGCACCCGAGTACCAGGGGACGAGAACGGAGACATATTTGAACACGTCTCCCGATCACACGGTTGATCATACTCTGGGTTCCACATGCATGTTTTAGCTGCAGGAAGAATCCCTTAAACCTGGAGAGTTGAGACCCGTGGAATGGGTACCATGCAATATGACTTCAAAGGGTCTTCATTTGCTCACCGAACCTCTCCAATCCTATCACTGCTGCGTTTATGCCCCTGTACACACGCTTGATTCTCTTTCGGAGACATAGCAATCCATAGGTTTTAAGATACTGACTAGTCAGGTACATTCTTAGGCGTTTAATATGGGGTGTTGAGTCCATTTCGTTGAGCAAGGAGTAGCTCTTGTCTATTCCATATTTGGCTTAAGGAACTTTATCTGTGCTCATTTCAATCTCTGGTTTTATGCAGCACCCCAACTCACCTTTCCCCTTAAGCAAGCATAAGTTGGTTTTCTAAATTTGAGACCCTGTTGTGTTTTGGAATCCAGTTCCTGTGTAGCCAAGTTTACATTCCGTGTATTAGTGATATCTTATGATGTTTCTTTTTCTGTGTGACTTCTTTCAGTTAGAATCATCATACCTGAATCCACTCATTATGCTGCTACGGGCCTGATGACATAGATGTCATTGCTGAGTGATATTGCATTGTACGTAAGTACCACAACTTCTTCATCCATTTTTCACTTTCTGCGATATTGAACTTGTACCGTAAACGAGGTTCTTGTAAACAGAGCCGTCCCAAACTTTGGGGTGGCTGTGTCTTTTTGATTTTCATTTCCCTAAGCTATAGGACCATAAGTGGAAGTGCCCTAGGCTCTGTTGCTTTGTTTTTTAGATGTTTCAGGAAACACCATACACTTCTTCCGAGTGGCTGTTGGCAATTTACATCCCGCCCATCAGCATAACAAGGCTCCCCGTTCTCCATGGCCTGTCCTGCCTTTCTGGATTTTACACTTTTTTCAGATGGCCCTTTTGACCGGGGGGAAGTGAGACTTCATTGTAGTGCAGATTTCCTTTGCAAGCTTGCTTGGTTGGCCAAAAAGGGCGTATGCGTTTTTTCCTGAATATATTCAGGAAAAAACGCATACGCCCTTTTTGGCCAAGTGCATCATTGTGGACGTTCTGCCTCTTTTCCTATGCTTTCAATGCAATTCCAGTCTACCTCCTGAAATCGGTTTCCTGCAATTCTGCCCCGCTTTCAAGTCCTCTTGGCAGCCTTACTTCAGTATATTTTTGGACGATAGCTGTCATTTATAACTCTGCAGGTTTGTGAATTACAGTGCCCCTGAGCTCCTTTCTTCAACTCGCTTTCTTGTGAGCTGGCCGCAACACCGCAGGATTGCTTCAGGCCCTAATCTGGTTCCGGCACGGCACGCTGAGCCTTTGGTTAATTCCTCTTCCTGGTGGGAAATGAGAGTTAAATTTGCCCGTCCAGACACCTCCAGCTAGTCTCTCATTGGTTCTCCCTATTCCTGTTCATCTTCCGCAGAAATTGCAAACTGGGCCAAACAGGAGGTTAAAGGCACTGACTCTCCAAGTCGGGAGAGTGTTAGTAAAGCGTCTGGAATGTTGCACCCGAGTACCAGGGGACGAGAACGGAGACATATTTGAACACGTCTCCCGATCACACGGTTGATCATACTCTGGGTTCCACATGCATGTTTTAGCTGAAGGAAGAATCCCTTAAACCTGGAGAGTTGAGACCCGTGGAATGGGTACCATGCAATATGACTTCAAAGGGTCTTCATTTGCTCACCGAACCTCTCCAATCCTATCACTGCTGCGTTTATGCCCCTGTACACACGCTTGATTCTCTTTCGGAGACATAGCAATCCATAGGTTTTAAGATACTGACTAGTCAGGTACATTCTTAGGCGTTTAATATGGGGTGTTGAGTCCATTTCGTTGAGCAAGGAGTAGCTCTTGTCTATTCCATATTTGGCTTAAGGAACTTTATCTGTGCTCATTTCAATCTCTGGTTTTATGCAGCACCCCAACTCACCTTTCCCCTTAAGCAAGCATAAGTTGGTTTTCTAAATTTGAGACCCTGTTCTGTTTTGGAATCCAGTTCCTGTGTAGCCAAGTTTACATTCCGTGTATTAGTGATATCTTATGATGTTTCTTTTTCTGTGTGACTTCTTTCAGTTAGAATCATCATACCTGAATCCACTCATTATGCTGCTACGGGCCTGATGACATAGATGTCATTGCTGAGTGATATTGCATTGTACGTAAGTACCACAACTTCTTCATCCATTTTTCACTTTCTGCGATATTGAACTTGTACCGTAAACGAGGTTCTTGTAAACAGAGCCGTCCCAAACTTTGGGGTGGCTGTGTCTTTTTGATTTTCATTTCCCTAAGCTATAGGACCATAAGTGGAAGTGCCCTAGGCTCTGTTGCTTTGTTTTTTAGATGTTTCAGGAAACACCATACACTTCTCCCGAGTGGCTGTTGGCAATTTACATCCCGCCCATCAGCATAACAAGGCTCCCCGTTCTCCATGGCCTGTCCTGCCTTTCTGGATTTTACACTTTTTTCAGATGGCCCTTTTGACCGGGGGGAAGTGAGACTTCATTGTAGTGCAGATTTCCTTTGCAAGCTTGCTTGGTTGGCCAAAAAGGGCGTATGCGTTTTTTCCTGAATATATTCAGGAAAAAACGCATACGCCCTTTTTGGCCAAGTGCATCATTGTGGACGTTCTGCCTCTTTTCCTATGCTTTCAATGCAATTCCAGTCTACCTCCTGAAATCGGTTTCCTGCAATTCTGCCCCGCTTTCAAGTCCTCTTGGCAGCCTTACTTCAGTATACTTTTGGACGATAGCTGTCATTTATAACTCTGCAGGTTTGTGAATTACAGTGCCCCTGAGCTCCTTTCTTCAACTCGCTTTCTTGTGAGCTGGCCGCAACACCGCAGGATTGCTTCAGGCCCTAATGTGGTTCCGGCACGGCACGCTGAGCCTTTGGTTAATTCCTCTTCCTGGTGGGAAATGAGAGTTAAATTTGCCCGTCCAGACACCTCCAGCTAGTCTCTCATTGGTTCTCCCTATTCCTGTTCATCTTCCGCAGAAATTGCAAACTGGGCCAAACAGGAGGTTAAAGGCACTGACTCTCCAAGTCGGGAGAGTGTTAGTAAAGCGTCTGGAATGTTGCACCCGAGTACCAGGGGACGAGAACGGAGACATATTTGAACACGTCTCCCGATCACACGGTTGATCATACTCTGGGTTCCACATGCATGTTTTAGCTGAAGGAAGAATCCCTTAAACCTGGAGAGTTGAGACCCGTGGAATGGGTACCATGCAATATGACTTCAAAGGGTCTTCATTTGCTCACCGAACCTCTTCAATCCTATCACTGCTGCATTTATGCCCCTGTACACACGCTTGATTCTCTTTCGGAGACATAGCAATCCATAGGTTTTAAGATACTTACTAGTCAGGTACATTCTTAGGCGTTTAATATGGGGTGTTGAGTCCATTTCGTTGAGCAAGGAGTAGCTCTTGTCTATTCCATATTTGGCTTAAGGAACTTTATCTGTGCTCATTTCAATCTCTGGTTTTATGCAGCACCCCAACTCACCTTTCCCCTTAAGCAAGCATAAGTTGGTTTTCTAAATTTGAGACCCTGTTGTGTTTTGGAATCCAGTTCCTGTGTAGCCAAGTTTACATTCCGTGTATTAGTGATATCTTATGATGTTTCTTTTTCTGTGTGACTTCTTTCAGTTAGAATCATCATACCTGAATCCACTCATTATGCTGCTACGGGCCTGATGACATAGATGTCATTGCTGAGTGATATTGCATTGTACGTAAGTACCACAACTTCTTCATCCATTTTTCACTTTCTGCGATATTGAACTTGTACCGTAAACGAGGTTCTTGTAAACAGAGCCGTCCCAAACTTTGGGGTGGCTGTGTCTTTTTGATTTTCATTTCCCTCAGCTATAGGACCATAAGTGGAAGTGCCCTAGGCTCTGTTGCTTTGTTTTTTAGATGTTTCAGGAAACACCATACACTTCTCCCCAGTGGCTGTTGGCAATTTACATCCCGCCCATCAGCATAACAAGGCTCCCAGTTCTCCATGGCCTGTCCTGCCTTTCTGGATTTTACACTTTTTTCAGATGGCCCTTTTGACCGGGGGGAAGTGAGACTTCATTGTAGTGCAGATTTCCTTTGCAAGCTTGCTTGGTTGGCCAAAAAGGGCGTATGCGTTTTTTCCTGAATATATTCAGGAAAAAACGCATACGCCCTTTTTGGCCAAGTGCATCATTGTGGACGTTCTGCCTCTTTTCCTATGCTTTCAATGCAATTCCAGTCTACCTCCTGAAATCGGTTTCCTGCAATTCTGCCCCGCTTTCAAGTCCTCTTGGCAGCCTTACTTCAGTATATTTTTGGACGATAGCTGTCATTTATAACTCTGCAGGTTTGTGAATTACAGTGCCCCTGAGCTCCTTTCTTCAACTCGCTTTCTTGTGAGCTGGCCGCAACACCGCAGGATTGCTTCAGGCCCTAATCTGGTTCCGGCACGGCACGCTGAGCCTTTGGTTAATTCCTCTTCCTGGTGGGAAATGAGAGTTAAATTTGCCCGTCCAGACACCTCCAGCTAGTCTCTCATTGGTTCTCCCTATTCCTGTTCATCTTCCGCAGAAATTGCAAACTGGGCCAAACAGGAGGTTAAAGGCACTGACTCTCCAAGTCGGGAGAGTGTTAGTAAAGCGTCTGGAATGTTGCACCCGAGTACCAGGGGACGAGAACGGAGACATATTTGAACACGTCTCCCGATCACACGGTTGATCATACTCTGGGTTCCACATGCATGTTTTAGCTGAAGGAAGAATCCCTTAAACCTGGAGAGTTGAGACCCGTGGAATGGGTACCATGCAATATGACTTCAAAGGGTCTTCATTTGCTCACCGAACCTCTCCAATCCTATCACTGCTGCGTTTATGCCCCTGTACACACGCTTGATTCTCTTTCGGAGACATAGCAATCCATAGGTTTTAAGATACTGACTAGTCAGGTACATTCTTAGGCGTTTAATATGGGGTGTTGAGTCCATTTCGTTGAGCAAGGAGTAGCTCTTGTCTATTCCATATTTGGCTTAAGGAACTTTATCTGTGCTCATTTCAATCTCTGGTTTTATGCAGCACCCCAACTCACCTTTCCCCTTAAGCAAGCATAAGTTGGTTTTCTAAATTTGAGACCCTGTTGTGTTTTGGAATCCAGTTCCTGTGTAGCCAAGTTTACATTCCGTGTATTAGTGATATCTTATGATGTTTCTTTTTCTGTGTGACTTCTTTCAGTTAGAATCATCATACCTGAATCCACTCATTATGCTGCTACGGGCCTGATGACATAGATGTCATTGCTGAGTGATATTGCATTGTACGTAAGTACCACAACTTCTTCATCCATTTTTCACTTTCTGCGATATTGAACTTGTACCGTAAACGAGGTTCTTGTAAACAGAGCCGTCCCAAACTTTGGGGTGGCTGTGTCTTTTTGATTTTCATTTCCCTAAGCTATAGGACCATAAGTGGAAGTGCCCTAGGCTCTGTTGCTTTGTTTTTTAGATGTTTCAGGAAACACCATACACTTCTCCCGAGTGGCTGTTGGCAATTTACATCCCGCCCATCAGCATAACAAGGCTCCCAGTTCTCCATGGCCTGTCCTGCCTTTCTGGATTTTACACTTTTTTCAGATGGCCCTTTTGACCGGGGGGAAGTGAGACTTCATTGTAGTGCAGATTTCCTTTGCAAGCTTGCTTGGTTGGCCAAAAAGGGCGTATGCGTTTTTTCCTGAATATATTCAGGAAAAAACGCATACGCACTTTTTGGCCAAGTGCATCATTGTGGACGTTCTGCCTCTTTTCCTATGCTTTCAATGCAATTCCAGTCTACCTCCTGAAATCGGTTTCCTGCAATTCTGCCCCGCTTTCAAGTCCTCTTGGCAGCCTTACTTCAGTATACTTTTGGACGATAGCTGTCATTTATAACTCTGCAGGTTTGTGAATTACAGTGCCCCTGAGCTCCTTTCTTCAACTCGCTTTCTTGTGAGCTGGCCGCAACACCGCAGGATTGCTTCAGGCCCTAATGTGGTTCCGGCACGGCACGCTGAGCCTTTGGTTAATTCCTCTTCCTGGTGGGAAATGAGAGTTAAATTTGCCCGTCCAGACACCTCCAGCTAGTCTCTCATTGGTTCTCCCTATTCCTGTTCATCTTCCGCAGAAATTGCAAACTGGGCCAAACAGGAGGTTAAAGGCACTGACTCTCCAAGTCGGGAGAGTGTTAGTAAAGCGTCTGGAATGTTGCACCCGAGTACCAGGGGACGAGAACGGAGACATATTTGAACACGTCTCCCGATCACACGGTTGATCATACTCTGGGTTCCACATGCATGTTTTAGCTGAAGGAAGAATCCCTTAAACCTGGAGAGTTGAGACCCGTGGAATGGGTACCATGCAATATGACTTCAAAGGGTCTTCATTTGCTCACCGAACCTCTTCAATCCTATCACTGCTGCATTTATGCCCCTGTACACACGCTTGATTCTCTTTCGGAGACATAGCAATCCATAGGTTTTAAGATACTTACTAGTCAGGTACATTCTTAGGCGTTTAATATGGGGTGTTGAGTCCATTTCGTTGAGCAAGGAGTAGCTCTTGTCTATTCCATATTTGGCTTAAGGAACTTTATCTGTGCTCATTTCAATCTCTGGTTTTATGCAGCACCCCAACTCACCTTTCCCCTTAAGCAAGCATAAGTTGGTTTTCTAAATTTGAGACCCTGTTGTGTTTTGGAATCCAGTTCCTGTGTAGCCAAGTTTACATTCCGTGTATTAGTGATATCTTATGATGTTTCTTTTTCTGTGTGACTTCTTTCAGTTAGAATCATCATACCTGAATCCACTCATTATGCTGCTACGGGCCTGATGACATAGATGTCATTGCTGAGTGATATTGCATTGTACGTAAGTACCACAACTTCTTCATCCATTTTTCACTTTCTGCGATATTGAACTTGTACCGTAAACGAGGTTCTTGTAAACAGAGCCGTCCCAAACTTTGGGGTGGCTGTGTCTTTTTGATTTTCATTTCCCTCAGCTATAGGACCATAAGTGGAAGTGCCCTAGGCTCTGTTGCTTTGTTTTTTAGATGTTTCAGGAAACACCATACACTTCTCCCGAGTGGCTGTTGGCAATTTACATCCCGCCCATCAGCATAACAAGGCTCCCAGTTCTCCATGGCCTGTCCTGCCTTTCTGGATTTTACACTTTTTTCAGATGGCCCTTTTGACCGGGGGGAAGTGAGACTTCATTGTAGTGCAGATTTCCTTTGCAAGCTTGCTTGGTTGGCCAAAAAGGGCGTATGCGTTTTTTCCTGAATATATTCAGGAAAAAACGCATACGCCCTTTTTGGCCAAGTGCATCATTGTGGACGTTCTGCCTCTTTTCCTATGCTTTCAATGCAATTCCAGTCTACCTCCTGAAATCGGTTTCCTGCAATTCTGCCCCGCTTTCAAGTCCTCTTGGCAGCCTTACTTCAGTATATTTTTGGACGATAGCTGTCATTTATAACTCTGCAGGTTTGTGAATTACAGTGCCCCTGAGCTCCTTTCTTCAACTAGCTTTCTTGTGAGCTGGCCGCAACACCGCAGGATTGCTTCAGGCCCTAATCTGGTTCCGGCACGGCATGCTGAGCCTTTGGTTAATTCCTCTTCCTGGTGGGAAATGAGAGTTAAATTTGCCCGTCCAGACACCTCCAGCTAGTCTCTCATTGGTTCTCCCTATTCCTGTTCATCTTCCGCAGAAATTGCAAACTGGGCCAAACAGGAGGTTAAAGGCACTGACTCTCCAAGTCGGGAGAGTGTTAATAAAGCGTCTGGAATGTTGCACCCGAGTACCAGGGGACGAGAACGGAGACATATTTGAACACGTCTCCCGATCACACGGTTGATCATACTCTGGGTTCCACATGCATGTTTTAGCTGAAGGAAGAATCCCTTAAACCTGGAGAGTTGAGACCCGTGGAATGGGTACCATGCAATATGACTTCAAAGGGTCTTCATTTGCTCACCGAACCTCTCCAATCCTATCACTGCTGCGTTTATGCCCCTGTACACACGCTTGATTCTCTTTCGGAGACATAGCAATCCATAGGTTTTAAGATACTGACTAGTCAGGTACATTCTTAGGCGTTTAATATGGGGTGTTGAGTCCATTTCGTTGAGCAAGGAGTAGCTCTTGTCTATTCCATATTTGGCTTAAGGAACTTTATCTGTGCTCATTTCAATCTCTGGTATTATGCAGCACCCCAACTCACCTTTCCCCTTAAGCAAGCATAAGTTGGTTTTCTAAATTTGAGACCCTGTTGTGTTTTGGAATCCAGTTCCTGTGTAGCCAAGTTTACATTCCGTGTATTAGTGATATCTTATGATGTTTCTTTTTCTGTGTGACTTCTTTCAGTTAGAATCATCATACCTGAATCCACTCATTATGCTGCTACGGGCCTGATGACATAGATGTCATTGCTGAGTGATATTGCATTGTACGTAAGTACCACAACTTCTTCATCCATTTTTCACTTTCTGCGATATTGAACTTGTACCGTAAACGAGGTTCTTGTAAACAGAGCCGTCCCAAACTTTGGGGTGGCTGTGTCTTTTTGATTTTCATTTCCCTAAGCTATAGGACCATAAGTGGAAGTGCCCTAGGCTCTGTTGCTTTGCTTTTTAGATGTTTCAGGAAACACCATACACTTCTCCCGAGTGGCTGTTGGCAATTTACATCCCGCCCATCAGCATAACAAGGCTCCCAGTTCTCCATGGCCTGTCCTGCCTTTCTGGATTTTACACTTTTTTCAGATGGCCCTTTTGACCGGGGGGAAGTGAGACTTCATTGTAGTGCAGATTTCCTTTGCAAGCTTGCTTGGTTGGCCAAAAAGGGCGTATGCGTTTTTTCCTGAATATATTCAGGAAAAAACGCATACGCCCTTTTTGGCCAAGTGCATCATTGTGGACGTTCTGCCTCTTTTCCTATGCTTTCAATGCAATTCCAGTCTACCTCCTGAAATCGGTTTCCTGCAATTCTGCCCCGCTTTCAAGTCCTCTTGGCAGCCTTACTTCAGTATACTTTTGGACGATAGCTGTCATTTATAACTCTGCAGGTTTGTGAATTACAGTGCCCCTGAGCTCCTTTCTTCAACTCGCTTTCTTGTGAGCTGGCCGCAACACCGCAGGATTGCTTCAGGCCCTAATCTGGTTCCGGCACGGCACGCTGAGCCTTTGGTTAATTCCTCTTCCTGGTGGGAAATGAGAGTTAAATTTGCCCGTCCAGACACCTCCAGCTAGTCTCTCATTGGTTCTCCCTATTCCTGTTCATCTTCCGCAGAAATTGCAAACTGGGCCAAACAGGAGGTTAAAGGCACTGACTCTCCAAGTCGGGAGAGTGTTAGTAAAGCGTCTGGAATGTTGCACCCGAGTACCAGGGGACGAGAACAGAGACATATTTGAACACGTCTCCCGATCACACGGTTGATCATACTCTGGGTTCCACATGCATGTTTTAGCTGAAGGAAGAATCCCTTAAACCTGGAGAGTTGAGACCCGTGGAATGGGTACCATGCAATATGACTTCAAAGGGTCTTCATTTGCTCACCGAACCTCTCCAATCCTATCACTGCTGCATTTATGCCCCTGTACACACGCTTGATTCTCTTTCGGAGACATAGCAATCCATAGGTTTTAAGATACTGACTAGTCAGGTACATTCTTAGGCGTTTAATATGGGGTGTTGAGTCCATTTCGTTGAGCAAGGAGTAGCTCTTGTCTATTCCATATTTGGCTTAAGGAACTTTATCTGTGCTCATTTCAATCTCTGGTTTTATGCAGCACCCCAACTCACCTTTCCACTTAAGCAAGCATAAATTGGTTTTCTAAATTTGAGACCCTGTTGTGTTTTGGAATCCAGTTCCTGTGTAGCCAAGTTTACATTCCGTGTATTAGTGATATCTTATGATGTTTCTTTTTCTGTGTGACTTCTTTCAGTTAGAATCATCATACCTGAATCCACTCATTATGCTGCTACGGGCCTGATGACATAGATGTCATTGCTGAGTGATATTGCATTGTACGTAAGTACCACAACTTCTTCATCCATTTTTCACTTTCTGCGATATTGAACTTGTACCGTAAACGAGGTTCTTGTAAACAGAGCCGTCCCAAACTTTGGGGTGGCTGTGTCTTTTTGATTTTCATTTCCCTAAGCTATAGGACCATAAGTGGAAGTGCCCTAGGCTCTGTTGCTTTGTTTTTTAGATGTTTCAGGAAACACCATACACTTCTTCCGAGTGGCTGTTGGCAATTTACATCCCGCCCATCAGCATAACAAGGCTCCCAGTTCTCCATGGCCTGTCCTGCCTTTCTGGATTTTACACTTTTTTCAGATGGCCCTTTTGACCGGGGGGAAGTGAGACTTCATTGTAGTGCAGATTTCCTTTGCAAGCTTGCTTGGTTGGCCAAAAAGGGCGTATGCGTTTTTTCCTGAATATATTCAGGAAAAAACGCATACGCCCTTTTTGGCCAAGTGCATCATTGTGGACGTTCTGCCTCTTTTCCTATGCTTTCAATGCAATTCCAGTCTACCTCCTGAAATCGGTTTCCTGCAATTCTGCCCCGCTTTCAAGTCCTCTTGGCAGCCTTACTTCAGTATATTTTTGGACGATAGCTGTCATTTATAACTCTGCAGGTTTGTGAATTACAGTGCCCCTGAGCTCCTTTCTTCAACTCGCTTTCTTGTGAGCTGGCCGCAACACCGCAGGATTGCTTCAGGCCCTAATGTGGTTCCGGCACGGCACGCTGAGCCTTTGGTTAATTCCTCTTCCTGGTGGGAAATGAGAGTTAAATTTGCCCGTCCAGACACCTCCAGCTAGTCTCTCATTGGTTCTCCCTATTCCTGTTCATCTTCCGCAGAAATTGCAAACTGGGCCAAACAGGAGGTTAAAGGCACTGACTCTCCAAGTCGGGAGAGTGTTAGTAAAGCGTCTGGAATGTTGCACCCGAGTACCAGGGGACGAGAACGGAGACATATTTGAACACGTCTCCCGATCACACGGTTGATCATACTCTGGGTTCCACATGCATGTTTTAGCTGAAGGAAGAATCCCTTAAACCTGGAGAGTTGAGACCCGTGGAATGGGTACCATGCAATATGACTTCAAAGGGTCTTCATTTGCTCACCGAACCTCTCCAATCCTATCACTGCTGCGTTTATGCCCCTGTACACACGCTTGATTCTCTTTCGGAGACATAGCAATCCATAGGTTTTAAGATACTGACTAGTCAGGTACATTCTTAGGCGTTTAATATGGGGTGTTGAGTCCATTTCGTTGAGCAAGGAGTAGCTCTTGTCTATTCCATATTTGGCTTAAGGAACTTTATCTGTGCTCATTTCAATCTCTGGTTTTATGCAGCACCCCAACTCACCTTTCCCCTTAAGCAAGCATAAGTTGGTTTTCTAAATTTCAGACCCTGTTGTGTTTTGTAATCCAGTTCCTGTGTAGCCAAGTTTACATTCCGTGTATTAGTGATATCTTATGATGTTTCTTTTTCTGTGTGACTTCTTTCAGTTAGAATCATCATACCTGAATCCACTCATTATGCTGCTACGGGCCTGATGACATAGATGTCATTGCTGAGTGATATTGCATTGTACGTAAGTACCACAACTTCTTCATCCATTTTTCACTTTCTGCGATATTGAACTTGTACCGTAAACGAGGTTCTTGTAAACAGAGCCGTCCCAAACTTTGGGGCGGCTGTGTCTTTTTGATTTTCATTTCCCTAAGCTATAGGACCATAAGTGGAAGTGCCCTAGGCTCTGTTGCTTTGTTTTTTAGATGTTTCAGGAAACACCATACACTTCTCCCGAGTGGCTCTTGGCAATTTACATCCCGCCCATCAGCATAACAAGGCTCCCAGTTCTCCATGGCCTGTCCTGCCTTTCTGGATTTTACACTTTTTTCAGATGGCCCTTTTGACCGGGGGGAAGTGAGACTTCATTGTAGTGCAGATTTCCTTTGCAAGCTTGCTTGGTTGGCCAAAAAGGGCGTATGCGTTTTTTCCTGAATATATTCAGGAAAAAACGCATACGCCCTTTTTGGCCAAGTGCATCATTGTGGACGTTCTGCCTCTTTTCCTATGCTTTCAATGCAATTCCAGTCTACCTCCTGAAATCGGTTTCCTGCAATTCTGCCCCGCTTTCAAGTCCTCTTGGCAGCCTTACTTCAGTATATTTTTGGACGATAGCTGTCATTTATAACTCTGCAGGTTTGTGAATTACAGTGCCCCTGAGCTCCTTTCTTCAACTCGCTTTCTTGTGAGCTGGCCGCAACACCGCAGGATTGCTTCAGGCCCTAATGTGGTTCCGGCACGGCACGCTGAGCCTTTGGTTAATTCCTCTTCCTGGTGGGAAATGAGAGTTAAATTTGCCCGTCCAGACACCTCCAGCTAGTCTCTCATTGGTTCTCCCTATTCCTGTTCATGTTCCGCAGAAATTGCAAACTGGGCCAAACAGGAGGTTAAAGGCACTGACTCTCCAAGTCGGGAGAGTGTTAGTAAAGCGTCTGGAATGTTGCACCCGAGTACCAGGGGACGAGAACGGAGACATATTTGAACACGTCTCCCGATCACACGGTTGATCATACTCTGGGTTCCACATGCATGTTTTAGCTGAAGGAAGAATCCCTTAAACCTGGAGAGTTGAGACCCGTGGAATGGGTACCATGCAATATGACTTCAAAGGGTCTTCATTAGCTCACCGAACCTCTCCAATCCTATCACTGCTGCGTTTATGCCCCTGTACACACGCTTGATTCTCTTTCGGAGACATAGCAATCCATAGGTTTTAAGATACTTACTAGTCAGGTACATTCTTAGGCGTTTAATATGGGGTGTTGAGTCCATTTCGTTGAGCAAGGAGTAGCTCTTGTCTATTCCATATTTGGCTTAAGGAACTTTATCTGTGCTCATTTCAATCTCTGGTTTTATGCAGCACCCCAACTCACCTTTCCCCTTAAGCAAGCATAAGTTGGTTTTCTAAATTTGAGACCCTGTTGTGTTTTGTAATCCAGTTCCTGTGTAGCCAAGTTTACATTCCGTGTATTAGTGATATCTTATGATGTTTCTTTTTCTGTGTGACTTCTTTCAGTTAGAATCATCATACCTGAATCCACTCATTATGCTGCTACGGGCCTGATGACATAGATGTCATTGCTGAGTGATATTGCATTGTACGTAAGTACCACAACTTCTTCATCCATTTTTCACTTTCTGCGATATTGAACTTGTACCGTAAACGAGGTTCTTGTAAACAGAGCCGTCCCAAACTTTGGGGTGGCTGTGTCTTTTTGATTTTCATTTCCCTAAGCTATAGGACCATAAGTGGAAGTGCCCTAGGCTCTGTTGCTTTGTTTTTTAGATGTTTCAGGAAACACCATACACTTCTCCCGAGTGGCTGTTGGCAATTTACATCCCGCCCATCAGCATAACAAGGCTCCCAGTTCTCCATGGCCTGTCCTGCCTTTCTGGATTTTACACTTTTTTCAGATGGCCCTTTTGACCGGGGGGAAGTGAGACTTCATTGTAGTGCAGATTTCCTTTGCAAGCTTGCTTGGTTGGCCAAAAAGGGCGTATGCGTTTTTTCCTGAATATATTCAGGAAAAAACGCATACGCCCTTTTTGGCCAAGTGCATCATTGTGGACGTTCTGCCTCTTTTCCTATGCTTTCAATGCAATTCCAGTCTACCTCCTGAAATCGGTTTCCTGCAATTCTGCCCCGCTTTCAAGTCCTCTTGGCAGCCTTACTTCAGTATACTTTTGGACGATAGCTGTCATTTATAACTCTGCAGGTTTGTGAATTACAGTGCCCCTGAGCTCCTTTCTTCAACTCGCTTTCTTGTGAGCTGGCCGCAACACCGCAGGATTGCTTCAGGCCCTAATCTGGTTCCGGCACGGCACGCTGAGCCTTTGGTTAATTCCTCTTCCTGGTGGGAAATGAGAGTTAAATTTGCCCGTCCAGACACCTCCAGCTAGTCTCTCATTGGTTCTCCCTATTCCTGTTCATCTTCCGCAGAAATTGCAAACTGGGCCAAACAGGAGGTTAAAGGCACTGACTCTCCAAGTCGGGAGAGTGTTAGTAAAGCGTCTGGAATGTTGCACCCGAGTACCAGGGGACGAGAACGGAGACATATTTGAACACGTCTCCCGATCACACGGTTGATCATACTCTGGGTTCCACATGCATGTTTTAGCTGAAGGAAGAATCCCTTAAACCTGGAGAGTTGAGACCCGTGGAATGGGTACCATGCAATATGACTTCAAAGGGTCTTCATTTGCTCACCGAACCTCTCCAATCCTATCACTGCTACATTTATGCCCCTGTACACACGCTTGATTCTCTTTCGGAGACATAGCAATCCATAGGTTTTAAGATACTGACTAGTCAGGTACATTCTTAGGCGTTTAATATGGGGTGTTGAGTCCATTTCGTTGAGCAAGGAGTAGCTCTTGTCTATTCCATATTTGGCTTAAGGAACTTTATCTGTGCTCATTTCAATCTCTGGTTTTATGCAGCACCCCAACTCACCTTTCCACTTAAGCAAGCATAAATTGGTTTTCTAAATTTGAGACCCTGTTGTGTTTTGGAATCCAGTTCCTGTGTAGCCAAGTTTACATTCCGTGTATTAGTGATATCTTATGATGTTTCTTTTTCTGTGTGACTTCTTTCAGTTAGAATCATCATACCTGAATCCACTCATTATGCTGCTACGGGCCTGATGACATAGATGTCATTGCTGAGTGATATTGCATTGTACGTAAGTACCACAACTTCTTCATCCATTTTTCACTTTCTGCGATATTGAACTTGTACCGTAAACGAGGTTCTTGTAAACAGAGCCGTCCCAAACTTTGGGGTGGCTGTGTCTTTTTGATTTTCATTTCCCTAAGCTATAGGACCATAAGTGGAAGTGCCCTAGGCTCTGTTGCTTTGTTTTTTAGATGTTTCAGGAAACACCATACACTTCTTCCGAGTGGCTGTTGGCAATTTACATCCCGCCCATCAGCATAACAAGGCTCCCAGTTCTCCATGGCCTGTCCTGCCTTTCTGGATTTTACACTTTTTTCAGATGGCCCTTTTGACCGGGGGGAAGTGAGACTTCATTGTAGTGCAGATTTCCTTTGCAAGCTTGCTTGGTTGGCCAAAAAGGGCGTATGCGTTTTTTCCTGAATATATTCAGGAAAAAACGCATACGCCCTTTTTGGCCAAGTGCATCATTGTGGACGTTCTGCCTCTTTTCCTATGCTTTCAATGCAATTCCAGTCTACCTCCTGAAATCGGTTTCCTGCAATTCTGCCCCGCTTTCAAGTCCTCTTGGCAGCCTTACTTCAGTATATTTTTGGACGATAGCTGTCATTTATAACTCTGCAGGTTTGTGAATTACAGTGCCCCTGAGCTCCTTTCTTCAACTCGCTTTCTTGTGAGCTGGCCGCAACACCGCAGGATTGCTTCAGGCCCTAATGTGGTTCCGGCACGGCACGCTGAGCCTTTGGTTAATTCCTCTTCCTGGTGGGAAATGAGAGTTAAATTTGCCCGTCCAGACACCTCCAGCTAGTCTCTCATTGGTTCTCCCTATTCCTGTTCATCTTCCGCAGAAATTGCAAACTGGGCCAAACAGGAGGTTAAAGGCACTGACTCTCCAAGTCGGGAGAGTGTTAGTAAAGCGTCTGGAATGTTGCACCCGAGTACCAGGGGACGAGAATGGAGACATATTTGAACACGTCTCCCGATCACACGGTTGATCATACTCTGGGTTCCACATGCATGTTTTAGCTGAAGGAAGAATCCCTTAAACCTGGAGAGTTGAGACCCGTGGAATGGGTACCATGCAATATGACTTCAAAGGGTCTTCATTTGCTCACCGAACCTCTCCAATCCTATCACTGCTGCGTTTATGCCCCTGTACACACGCTTGATTCTCTTTCGGAGACATAGCAATCCATAGGTTTTAAGATACTGACTAGTCAGGTACATTCTTAGGCGTTTAATATGGGGTGTTGAGTCCATTTCGTTGAGCAAGGAGTAGCTCTTCTCTATTCCATATTTGGCTTAAGGAACTTTATCTGTGCTCATTTCAATCTCTGGTTTTATGCAGCACCCCAACTCACCTTTCCCCTTAAGCAAGCATAAGTTGGTTTTCTAAATTTGAGACCCTGTTGTGTTTTGTAATCCAGTTCCTGTGTAGCCAAGTTTACATTCCGTGTATTAGTGATATCTTATGATGTTTCTTTTTCTGTGTGACTTCTTTCAGTTAGAATCATCATACCTGAATCCACTCATTATGCTGCTACGGGCCTGATGACATAGATGTCATTGCTGAGTGATATTGCATTGTACGTAAGTACCACAACTTCTTCATCCATTTTTCACTTTCTGCGATATTGAACTTGTACCGTAAACGAGGTTCTTGTAAACAGAGCCGTCCCAAACTTTGGGGCGGCTGTGTCTTTTTGATTTTCATTTCCCTAAGCTATAGGACCATAAGTGGAAGTGCCCTAGGCTCTGTTGCTTTGTTTTTTAGATGTTTCAGGAAACACCATACACTTCTCCCGAGTGGCTGTTGGCAATTTACATCCCGCCCATCAGCATAACAAGGCTCCCAGTTCTCCATGGCCTGTCCTGCCTTTCTGGATTTTACACTTTTTTCAGATGGCCCTTTTGACCGGGGGGAAGTGAGACTTCATTGTAGTGCAGATTTCCTTTGCAAGCTTGCTTGGTTGGCCAAAAAGGGCGTATGTGTTTTTTCCTGAATATATTCAGGAAAAAACGCATACGCCCTTTTTGGCCAAGTGCATCATTGTGGACGTTCTGCCTCTTTTCCTATGCTTTCAATGCAATTCCAGTCTACCTCCTGAAATCGGTTTCCTGCAATTCTGCCCCGCTTTCAAGTCCTCTTGGCAGCCTTACTTCAGTATATTTTTGGATGATAGCTGTCATTGATAACTCTGCAGGTTTGTGAATTACAGTGCCCCTGAGCTCCTTTCTTCAACTCGCTTTCTTGTGAGCTGGCCGCAACACCGCAGGATTGCTTCAGGCCCTAATGTGGTTCCGGCACGGCACACTGAGCCTTTGGTTAATTCCTCTTCCTGTGGGAAATGAGAGTTAAATTTGCCCGTCCAGACACCTCCAGCTAGTCTCTCATTGGTTCTCCCTATTCCTGTTCATCTTCCGCAGAAATTGCAAACTGGGCCAAACAGGAGGTTAAAGGCACTGACTCTCCAAGTCGGGAGAGTGTTAGTAAAGCGTCTGGAATGTTGCACCCGAGTACCAGGGGACGAGAACGGAGACATATTTGAACACGTCTCCCGATCACACGGTTGATCATACTCTGGGTTCCACATGCATGTTTTAGCTGAAGGAAGAATCCCTTAAACCTGGAGAGTTGAGACCTGTGGAAAGGGTACCATGCAATATGACTTCAAAGGGTCTTCATTTGCTCACCGAACCTCTCCAATCCTATAACTGCTGCGTTTATGCCCCTGTACACACGCTTAATTCTCTTTCGAAGACATAGCAATCCATAGGTTTTAAGATACTTACTAGTCAGGTACATTCTTAGGCGTTTAATATGGGGTGTTGAGTCCATTTCGTTGAGCAAGGAGTAGCTCTTGTCTATTCCATATTTGGCTTAAGGAACTTTATCTGTGCTCATTTCAATCTCTGGTTTTATGCAGCACCCCAACTCACCTTTCCCCTTAAGCAAGCATAAGTTGGTTTTCTAAATTTGAGACCCTGTTCTGTTTTGTAATCCAGTTCCTGTGTAGCCAAGTTTACATTCCGTGTATTAGTGATATCTTATGATGTTTCTTTTTCTGTGTGACTTCTTTCAGTTAGAATCATCATACCTGAATCCACTCATTATGCTGCTATGGGCCTGATGACATAGATGTCATTGCTGAGTGATATTGCATTGTACGTAAGTACCACAACTTCTTCATCCATTTTTCACTTTCTGCGATATTGAACTTGTACCGTAAACGAGGTTCTTGTAAACAGAGCCGTCCCAAACTTTGGGGTGGCTGTGTCTTTTTGATTTTCATTTCCCTAAGCTATAGGACCATAAGTGGAAGTGCCCTAGGCTCTGTTGCTTTGTTTTTTAGATGTTTCAGGAAACACCATACACTTCTCCCGAGTGGCTGTTGGCAATTTACATCCCGCCCATCAGCATAACAAGGCTCCCAGTTCTCCATGGCCTGTCCTGCCTTTCTGGATTTTACACTTTTTTCAGATGGCCCTTTTGACCGGGGGGAAGTGAGACTTCATTGTAGTGCAGATTTCCTTTGCAAGCTTGCTTGGTTGGCCAAAAAGGGCGTATGCGTTTTTTCCTGAATATATTCAGGAAAAAACGCATACGCCCTTTTTGGCCAAGTGCATCATTGTGGACGTTCTGCCTCTTTTCCTATGCTTTCAATGCAATTCCAGTCTACCTCCTGAAATCGGTTTCCTGCAATTCTGCCCCGCTTTCAAGTCCTCCTGGCAGCCTTACTTCAGTATATTTTTGGACGATAGCTGTCATTTATAACTCTGCAGGTCTGTGAATTACAGTGCCCCTGAGCTCCTTTCTTCAACTCGCTTTCTTGTGAGCTGGCCGCAACACCGCAGGATTGCTTCAGGCCCTAATCTGGTTCCGGCACGGCATGCTGAGCCTTTGGTTAATTCCTCTTCCTGGTGGGAAATGAGAGTTAAATTTGCCCGTCCAGACACCTCCAGCTAGTCTCTCATTGGTTCTCCCTATTCCTGTTCATCTTCCGCAGAAATTGCAAACTGGGCCAAACAGGAGGTTAAAGGCACTGACTCTCCAAGTCGGAAGAGTGTTAGTAAAGCGTCTGGAATGTTGCACCCGAGTACCAGGGGACGAGAACGGAGACATATTTGAAGACTTCTCCCGATCACACGGTTGATCATACTCTGGGTTCCACATGCATGTTTTAGCTGAAGGAAGAATCCCTTAAACCTGGAGAGTTGAGACCCGTGGAATGGGTACCATGCAATATGACTTCAAAGGGTCTTCATTTGCTCACTGAACCTCTCCAATCCTATCACTGCTGCGTTTATGCCCCTGTACACACGCTTGATTCTCTTTCGGAGACATAGCAATCCATAGGTTTTAAGATACTTACTAGTCAGGTACATTCTTAGGTGTTTAATATGGGGTGTTGAGTCCATTTCGTTGAGCAAGGAGTAGCTCTTGTCTATTCCATATTTGGCTTAAGGAACTTTATCTGTGCTCATTTCAATCTCTGGTTTTATGCAGCACCCCAACTCACCTTTCCCCTTAAGCAACCATAAGTTGGTTTTCTAAATTTGAGACCCTGTTCTGTTTTGGAATCCAGTTCCTGTGTAGCCAAGTTTACATTCCGTGTATTAGTGATATCTTATGATGTTTCTTTTTCTGTGTGACTTCTTTCAGTTAGAATCATCATACCTGAATCCACTCATTATGCTGCTACGGGCCTGATGACATAGATGTCATTGCTGAGTGATATTGCATTGTACGTAAGTACCACAACTTCTTCATCCATTTTTCACTTTCTGCGATATTGAACTTGTACCGTAAACGAGGTTCTTGTAAACAGAGCCGTCCCAAACTTTGGGGTGGCTGTGTCTTTTTGATTTTCATTTCCCTAAGCTATAGGACCATAAGTGGAAGTGCCCTAGGCTCTGTTGCTTTGTTTTTTAGATGTTTCAGGAAACACCATACACTTCTCCCGAGTGGCTGTTGGCAATTTACATCCCGCCCATCAGCATAACAAGGCTCCCAGTTCTCCATGGCCTGTCCTGCCTTTCCGGATTTTACACTTTTTTCAGATGGCCCTTTTGACCGGGGGGAAGTGAGACTTCATTGTAGTGCAGATTTCCTTTGCAAGCTTGCTTGGTTGGCCAAAAAGGGCGTATGCGTTTTTTCCTGAATATATTCAGGAAAAAACGCATACGCCCTTTTTGGCCAAGTGCATCATTGTGGACGTTCTGCCTCTTTTCCTATGCTTTCAATGCAATTCCAGTCTACCTCCTGAAATCGGTTTCCTGCAATTCTGCCCCGCTTTCAAGTCCTCCTGGCAGCCTTACTTCAGTATATTTTTGGACGATAGCTGTCATTTATAACTCTGCAGGTCTGTGAATTACAGTGCCCCTGAGCTCCTTTCTTCAACTCGCTTTCTTGTGAGCTGGCTGCAACACCGCAGGATTGCTTCAGGCCCTAATCTGGTTCCGGCACGGCATGCTGAGCCTTTGGTTAATTCCTCTTCCTGGTGGGAAATGAGAGTTAAATTTGCCCGTCCAGACACCTCCAGCTAGTCTCTCATTGGTTCTCCCTATTCCTGTTCATCTTCCGCAGAAATTGCAAACTGGGCCAAACAGGAGGTTAAAGGCACTGACTCTCCAAGTCGGAAGAGTGTTAGTAAAGCGTCTGGAATGTTGCACCCGAGTACCAGGGGACGAGAACGGAGACATATTTGAAGACTTCTCCCGATCACACGGTTGATCATACTCTGGGTTCCACATGCATGTTTTAGCTGAAGGAAGAATCCCTTAAACCTGGAGAGTTGAGACCCGTGGAATGGGTACCATGCAATATGACTTCAAAGGGTCTTCATTTGCTCACCGAACCTCTCCAATCCTATCACTGCTGCGTTTATGCCCCTGTACACACGCTTGATTCTCTTTCGGAGACATAGCAATCCATAGGTTTTAAGATACTTACTAGTCAGGTACATTCTTAGGCGTTTAATATGGGGTGTTGAGTCCATTTCGTTGAGCAAGGAGTAGCTCTTGTCTATTCCATATTTGGCTTAAGGAACTTACTCTGTGCTCATTTCAATCTCTGGTTTTATGGAGCACCCCAACTCACCTTTCCCCTTAAGCAAGCATAAGTTGGTTTTCTAAATTTGAGACCCTGTTCTGTTTTGTAATCCAGTTCCTGTGTAGCCAAGTTTACATTCCATGTATTAGTGATATCTTATGATGTTTCTTTTTCTGCGTGACTTATTTCAGGTAGAATCATCATACCTGAATCCTCTCATTATGTTGCTACGGGCCTGATGACGTAGATGTCATTGCTGAGTGATATTGCATTGTACGTAAGTACAAGAGCTTCTTCATCCATTTTTCACTTTCTGCGATATTGAACTTGTACCGTAAACGAGGTTCTTGTAAACAGAGCCGTCCCAAACTTTGGGGTGGCTGTGTCTTTTTGATTTTCATTTCCCTAAGCTATAGGACCATAAGTGGAAGTGCCCTAGGCTCTGTTGCTTTGTTTTTTAGATGTTGCAGGAAACACCATACACTTCTCCCGAGTGGCTGTTGGCAATTTACATCCCGCCCATCAGCATAACAAGGCTCCCAGTTCTCCATGGCCTGTCCTGCCTTTCTGGATTTTACACTTTTTTCAGATGGCCCTTTTGACCGGGGGGAAGTGAGACTTCATTGTAGTGCAGATTTCCTTTGCAAGCTTGCTTGGTTGGCCAAAAAGGGCGTATGCGTTTTTTCCTGAATATATTCAGGAAAAAACGCATACGCCCTTTTTGGCCAAGTGCATCATTGTGGACGTTCTGCCTCTTTTCCTATGCTTTCAATGCAATTCCAGTCTACCTCCTGAAATCGGTTTCCTGCAATTCTGCCCCGCTTTCAAGTCCTCCTGGCAGCCTTACTTCAGTATATTTTTGGACGATAGCTGTCATTTATAACTCTGCAGGTCTGTGAATTACAGTGCCCCTGAGCTCCTTTCTTCAACTCGCTTTCTTGTGAGCTGGCTGCAACACCGCAGGATTGCTTCAGGCCCTAATCTGGTTCCGGCACGGCATGCTGAGCCTTTGGTTAATTCCTCTTCCTGGTGGGAAATGAGAGTTAAATTTGCCCGTCCAGACACCTCCAGCTAGTCTCTCATTGGTTCTCCCTATTCCTGTTCATCTTCCGCAGAAATTGCAAACTGGGCCAAACAGGAGGTTAAAGGCACTGACTCTCCAAGTCGGAAGAGTGTTAGTAAAGCGTCTGGAATGTTGCACCCGAGTACCAGGGGATGAGAACGGAGACATATTTGAAGACTTCTCCTGATCACACGGTTGATCATACTCTGGGTTCCACATGCATGTTTTAGCTGAAGGAAGAATCCCTTAAACCTGGAGAGTTGAGACCCGTGGAATGGGTACCATGCAATATGACTTCAAAGGGTCTTCATTTGCTCACCGAACCTCTCCAATCCTATCACTGCTGCGTTTATGCCCCTGTACACACGCTTGATTCTCTTTCGGAGACATAGCAATCCATAGGTTTTAAGATACTTACTAGTCAGGTACATTCTTAGGCGTTTAATATGGGGTGTTGAGTCCATTTCGTTGAGCAAGGAGTAGCTCTTGTCTATTCCATATTTGGCTTAAGGAACTTACTCTGTGCTCATTTCAATCTCTGGTTTTATGGAGCACCCCAACTCACCTTTCCCCTTAAGCAAGCATAAGTTGGTTTTCTAAATTTGAGACCCTGTTCTGTTTTGTAATCCAGTTCCTGTGTAGCCAAGTTTACATTCCATGTATTAGTGATATCTTATGATGTTTCTTTTTCTGCGTGACTTATTTCAGGTAGAATCATCATACCTGAATCCTCTCATTATGCTGCTACGGGCCTGATGACGTAGATGTCATTGCTGAGTGATATTGCATTGTACGTAAGTACAAGAGCTTCTTCATCCATTTTTCACTTTCTGCGATATTGAACTTGTACCGTAAACGAGGTTCTTGTAAACAGAGCCGTCCCAAACTTTGGGGTGGCTGTGTCTTTTTGATTTTCATTTCCCTAAGCTATAGGACCATAAGTGGAAGTGCCCTAGGCTCTGTTGCTTTGTTTTTTAGATGTTTCAGGAAACACCATACACTTCTCCCGAGTGGCTGTTGGCAATTTACATCCCGCCCATCAGCATAACAAGGCTCCCAGTTCTCCATGGCCTGTCCTGCCTTTCTGGATTTTACACTTTTTTCAGATGGCCCTTTTGACCGGGGGGAAGTGAGACTTCATTGTAGTGCAGATTTCCTTTGCAAGCTTGCTTGGTTGGCCAAAAAGGGCGTATGCGTTTTTTCCTGAATATATTCAGGAAAAAATGCATACGCCCTTTTTGGCCAAGTGCATCATTGTGGACGTTCTGCCTCTTTTCCTATGCTTTCAATGCAATTCCAGTCTACCTCCTGAAATCGGTTTCCTGCAATTCTGCCCCGCTTTCAAGTCCTCCTGGCAGCCTTACTTCAGTATATTTTTGGACGATAGCTGTCATTTATAACTCTGCAGGTCTGTGAATTACAGTGCCCCTGAGCTCCTTTCTTCAACTCGCTTTCTTGTGAGCTGGCTGCAACACAGCAGGATTGCTTCAGGCCCTAATCTGGTTCCGGCACGGCATGCTGAGCCTTTGGTTAATTCCTCTTCCTGGTGGGAAATGAGAGTTAAATTTGCCCGTCCAGACACCTCCAGCTAGTCTCTCATTGGTTCTCCCTATTCCTGTTCATCTTCCGCAGAAATTGCAAACTGGGCCAAACAGGAGGTTAAAGGCACTGACTCTCCAAGTCGGAAGAGTGTTAGTAAAGCGTCTGGAATGTTGCACCCGAGTACCAGGGGACGAGAACGGAGACATATTTGAAAACTTCTCCCGATCACACGGTTGATCATACTCTGGGTTCCACATGCATGTTTTAGCTGAAGGAAGAATCCCTTAAACCTGGAGAGTTGAGACCCGTGGAATGGGTACCATGCAATATGACTTCAAAGGGTCTTCATTTGCTCACCGAACCTCTCCAATCCTATCACTGCTGCGTTTATGCCCCTGTACACACGCTTGATTCTCTTTCGGAGACATAGCAATCCATAGGTTTTAAGATACTTACTAGTCAGGTACATTCTTAGGCGTTTAATATGGGGTGTTGAGTCCATTTCGTTGAGCAAGGAGTAGCTCTTGTCTATTCCATATTTGGCTTAAGGAACTTACTCTGTGCTCATTTCAATCTCTGGTTTTATGGAGCACCCCAACTCACCTTTCCCCTTAAGCAAGCATAAGTTGGTTTTCTAAATTTGAGACCCTGTTCTGTTTTGTAATCCAGTTCCTGTGTAGCCAAGTTTACATTCCATGTATTAGTGATATCTTATGATGTTTCTTTTTCTGCGTGACTTATTTCAGGTAGAATCATCATACCTGAATCCTCTCATTATGCTGCTACGGGCCTGATGACGTAGATGTCATTGCTGAGTGATATTGCATTGTACGTAAGTACAAGAGCTTCTTCATCCATTTTTCACTTTCTGCGATATTGAACTTGTACCGTAAACGAGGTTCTTGTAAACAGAGCCGTCCCAAACTTTGGGGTGGCTGTGTCTTTTTGATTTTCATTTCCCTAAGCTATAGGACCATAAGTGGAAGTGCCCTAGGCTCTGTTGCTTTGTTTTTTAGATGTTGCAGGAAACACCATACACTTCTCCCCAGTGGCTGTTGGCAATTTACATCCCGCCCATCAGCATAACAAGGCTCCCAGTTCTCCATGGCCTGTCCTGCCTTTCTGGATTTTACACTTTTTTCAGATGGCCCTTTTGACCGGGGGAAGTGAGACTTCATTGTAGTGCAGATTTCCTTTGTAAGCTTGCTTGGTTGGCCAAAAAGGGCGTATGCGTTTTTTCCTGAATATATTCAGGAAAAAACGCATACGCCCTTTTTGGCCAAGTGCATCATTGTGGACGTTCTGCCTCTTTTCCTATGCTTTAAATGCAATTCCAGTCTACCTCCTGAAATCGGTTTCCTGCAATTCTGCCCCGCTTTCAAGTCCTCCTGGCAGCCTTACTTCAGTATATTTTTGGACGATAGCTGTCATTTATAACTCTGCAGGTCTGTGAATTACAGTGCCCCTGAGCTCCTTTCTTCAACTCGCTTTCTTGTGAGCTGGCCGCAACACCGCAGGATTGCTTCAGGCCCTAATCTGGTTCCGGCACGGCATGCTGAGCCTTTGGTTAATTCCTCTTCCTGGTGGGAAATGAGAGTTAAATTTGCCCGTCCAGACACCTCCAGCTAGTCTCTCATTGGTTCTCCCTATTCCTGTTCATCTTCCGCAGAAATTGCAAACTGGGCCAAACAGGAGGTTAAAGGCACTGACTCTCCAAGTCAGAAGAGTGTTAGTAAAGCATCTGGAATGTTGCACCCGAGTACCAGGGGACGAGAACGGAGACATATTTGAAGACTTCTCCCGATCACACGGTTGATCATACTCTGGGTTCCACATGCATGTTTTAGCTGAAGGAAGAATCCCTTAAACCTGGAGAGTTGAGACCCGTGGAATGGGTACCATGCAATATGACTTCAAAGGGTCTTCATTTGCTCACCGAACCTCTCCAATCCTATCACTGCTGCGTTTATGCCCCTGTACACACGCTTGATTCTCTTTCGGAGACATAGCAATCCATAGGTTTTAAGATACTTAATAGTCAGGTACATTCTTAGGCGTTTAATATGGGGTGTTGAGTCCATTTCGTTGAGCAAGGAGTAGCTCTTGTCTATTCCATATTTGGCTTAAGGAACTTTATCTGTGCTCATTTCAATCTCTGGTTTTATGGAGCACCCCAACTCACCTTTCCCC
Source organism: Globicephala melas (assembly GCF_963455315.2). Lineage (NCBI taxonomy): Eukaryota > Metazoa > Chordata > Mammalia > Artiodactyla > Delphinidae > Globicephala > Globicephala melas. The sequence goes on from NW_027207421.1 coordinate 49,461, forward strand.
TTAAGCAAGCATAAGTTGGTTTTCTAAATTTGAGACCCTGTTCTGTTTTGTAATCCAGTTCCTGTGTAGCCAAGTTTACATTCCATGTATTAGTGATATCTTATGATGTTTCTTTTTCTGCGTGACTTATTTCAGGTAGAATCATCATACCTGAATCCTCTCATTATGCTGCTACGGGCCTGATGACGTAGATGTCATTGCTGAGTGATATTGCATTGTACGTAAGTACAAGAGCTTCTTCATCCATTTTTCACTTTCTGCGATATTGAACTTGTACCGTAAACGAGGTTCTTGTAAACAGAGCCGTCCCAAACTTTGGGGTGGCTGTGTCTTTTTGATTTTCATTTCCCTAAGCTATAGGACCATAAGTGGAAGTGCCCTAGGCTCTGTTGCTTTGTTTTTTAGATGTTTCAGGAAACACCATACACTTCTCCCGAGTGGCTGTTGGCAATTTACATCCCGCCCATCAGCATAACAAGGCTCCCAGTTCTCCATGGCCTGTCCTGCCTTTCTGGATTTTACACTTTTTTCAGATGGCCCTTTTGACCGGGGGGAAGTGAGACTTCATTGTAGTGCAGATTTCCTTTGCAAGCTTGCTTGGTTGGCCAAAAAGGACGTATGCGTTTTTTCCTGAATATATTCAGGAAAAAACGCATACGTCCTTTTTGGCCAAGTGCATCATTGTGGACGTTCTGCCTCTTTTCCTATGCTTTCAATGCAATTCCAGTCTACCTCCTGAAATCGGTTTCCTGCAATTCTGCCCTGCTTTCAAGTCCTTCTGGCAGCCTTACTTCAGTATATTTTTGGACGATAGCTGTCATTTATAACTCTGCAGGTCTGTGAATTACAGTGCCCCTGAGCTCCTTTCTTCAACTCGCTTTCTTGTGAGCTGGCTGCAACACCGCAGGATTGCTTCAGGCCCTAATCTGGTTCCGGCACGGCACGCTGAGCCTTTGGTTAATTCCTCTTCCTGGTGGGAAATGAGAGTTAAATTTGCCCGTCCAGACACCTCCAGCTAGTCTCTCATTGGTTCTCCCTATTCCTGTTCATCTTCCGCAGAAATTGCAAACTGGGCCAAACAGGAGGTTAAAGGCACTGACTCTCCAAGTCGGAAGAGTGTTAGTAAAGCGTCTGGAATGTTGCACCCGAGTACCAGGGGACGAGAACGAACACATATTTGAAGACTTCTCCCGATCACACGGTTGATCATACTCTGGGTTCCACATGCATGTTTTAGCTGAAGGAAGAATCCCTTAAACCTGGAGAGTTGAGACCCGTGGAATGGGTACCATGCAATATGACTTCAAAGGGTCTTCATTTGCTCACCGAACCTCTCCAATCCTATCACTGCTGCGTTTATGCCCCTGTACACACGGTTGATTCTCTTTCGGAGACATAGCAATCCATAGGTTTTAAGATACTGACTAGTCAGGTACATTCTTAGGCGTTTAATATGGGGTGTTGAGTCCATTTCATTGAGCAAGGAGTAGCTCTTGTCTATTCCATATTTGGCTTAAGGAACTTACTCTGTGCTCATTTCAATCTCTGGTTTTATGCAGCACCCCAACTCACCTTTCCCCTTAAGCAAGCATAAGTTGGTTTTCTAAATTTGAGACCCTGTTCTGTTTTGTAATCCAGTTCCTGTGTAGCCAAGATTACATTCCGTGTATTAGTGATATCTTATGATGTTTCTTTTTCTGCGTGACTTATTTCAGGTAGAATCATCATACCTGAATCCTCTCATTATGCTGCTACGGGCCTGATGACGTAGATGTCATTGCTGAGTGATATTGCATTGTACGTAAGTACAAGAGCTTCTTCATCCATTTTTCACTTTCTGCGATATTGAACTTGTACCGTAAACGAGGTTCTTGTAAACAGAGCCGTCCCAAACTTTGCGGTGGCTGTGTCTTTTTGATTTTCATTTCCCTAAGCTATAGGACCATAAGTGGAAGTGCCCTAGGCTCTGTTGCTTTGTTTTTTAGATGTTGCAGGAAACACCATACACTTCTCCCCAGTGGCTGTTGGCAATTTACATCCCGCCCATCAGCATAACAAGGCTCCCAGTTCTCCATGGCCTGTCCTGCCTTTCTGGATTTTACACTTTTTTCAGATGGCCCATTTGACCGGGGGGAAGTGAGACTTCATTGTAGTGCAGATTTCCTTTGCAAGCTTGCTTGGTTGGCCAAAAAGGGCGTATGCGTTTTTTCCAGAATATATTCAGGAAAAAACGCATACGCCCTTTTTGGCCAAGTGCATCATTGTGGACGTTCTGCCTCTTTTCCTATGCTTTCAATGCAATTCCTGTCTACCTCCTGAAATCGGTTTCCTGCAATTCTGCCCCGCTTTCAAGTCCTCCTGGCAGCCTTACTTCAGTATATTTTTGGACGATAGCTGTCATTTATAACTCTGCAGGTCTGTGAATTACAGTGCCCCTGAGCTCCTTTCTTCAACTCGCTTTCTTGTGAGCTGGCTGCAACACCGCAGGATTGCTTCAGGCCCTAATCTGGTTCCGGCACGGCATGCTGAGCCTTTGGTTAATTCCTCTTCCTGGTGGGAAATGAGAGTTAAATTTGCCCGTCCAGACACCTCCAGCTAGTCTCTCATTGGTTCTCCCTATCCCTGTTCATCTTCCGCAGAAATTGCAAACTGGGCCAAACAGGAGGTTAAAGGCACTGACTCTCCAAGTCGGAAGAGTGTTAGTAAAGCGTCTGGAATGTTGCACCCGAGTACCAGGGGACGAGAACGGAGACATATTTGAACACGTCTCCCGATCACACGGTTGATCATACTCTGGGTTCCACATGCATGTTTTAGCTGAAGGAAGAATCCCTTAAACCTGGAGAGTTGAGACCCGTGGAATGGGTACCATGCAATATGACTTCAAAGGGTCTTCATTTGCTCACCGAACCTCTCCAATCCTATCACTGCTGCGTTTATGCCCCTGTACACACGCTTGATTCTCTTTCGGAGACATAGCAATCCATAGGTTTTAAGATACTTACTAGTCAGGTACATTCTTAGGCGTTTAATATGGGGTGTTGAGTCCATTTCGTTGAGCAAGGAGTAGCTCTTGTCTATTCCATATTTGGCTTAAGGAACTTACTCTGTGCTCATTTCAATCTCTGGTTTTATGGAGCACCCCAACTCACCTTTCCCCTTAAGCAAGCATAAGTTGGTTTTCTAAATTTGAGACACTGTTCTGTTTTGGAATCCAGTTCCTGTGTAGCCAAGTTTACATTCCGTGTATTAGTGATATCTTATGATGTTTCTTTTTCTGTGTGACTTCTTTCAGTTAGAATCATCATACCTGAATCCACTCATTATGCTGCTACGGGCCTGATGACATAGATGTCATTGCTGAGTGATATTGCATTGTACGTAAGTACCACAACTTCTTCATCCATTTTTCACTTTCTGCGATATTGAACTTGTACCGTAAACGAGGTTCTTGTAAACAGAGCCGTCCCAAACTTTGGGGTGGCTGTGTCTTTTTGATTTTCATTTCCCTAAGCTATAGGACCATAAGTGGAAGTGCCCTAGGCTCTGTTGCTTTGTTTTTTAGATGTTTCAGGAAACACCATACACTTCTCCCGAGTGGCTGTTGGCAATTTACATCCCGCCCATCAGCATAACAAGGCTCCCAGTTCTCCATGGCCTGTCCTGCCTTTCTGGATTTTACACTTTTTTCAGATGGCCCTTTTGACCGGGGGGAAGTGAGACTTCATTGTAGTGCAGATTTCCTTTGCAAGCTTGCTTGGTTGGCCAAAAAGGGCGTATGCGTTTTTTCCTGAATATATTCAGGAAAAAACGCATACGCCCTTTTTGGCCAAGTGCATCATTGTGGACGTTCTGCCTCTTTTCCTATGCTTTCAATGCAATTCCAGTCTACCTCCTGAAATCGGTTTCCTGCAATTCTGCCCCGCTTTCAAGTCCTCTTGGCAGCCTTACTTCAGTATACTTTTGGACGATAGCTGTCATTTATAACTCTGCAGGTTTGTGAATTACAGTGCCCCTGAGCTCCTTTCTTCAACTCGCTTTCTTGTGAGCTGGCCGCAACACCGCAGGATTGCTTCAGGCCCTAATCTGGTTCCGGCACGGCACGCTGAGCCTTTGGTTAATTCCTCTTCCTGGTGGGAAATGAGAGTTAAATTTGCCCGTCCAGACACCTCCAGCTAGTCTCTCATTGGTTCTCCCTATTCCTGTTCATCTTCCGCAGAAATTGCAAACTGGGCCAAACAGGAGGTTAAAGGCACTGACTCTCCAAGTCGGGAGAGTGTTAGTAAAGCGTCTGGAATGTTGCACCCGAGTACCAGGGGACGAGAACGGAGACATATTTGAACACGTCTCCCGATCACACGGTTGATCATACTCTGGGTTCCACATGCATGTTTTAGCTGAAGGAAGAATCCCTTAAACCTGGAGAGTTGAGACCCGTGGAATGGGTACCATGCAATATGACTTCAAAGGGTCTTCATTTGCTCACCGAACCTCTTCAATCCTATCACTGCTGCGTTTATGCCCCTGTACACACGCTTGATTCTCTTTCGGAGACATAGCAATCCATAGGTTTTAAGATACTTACTAGTCAGGTACATTCTTAGGCGTTTAATATGGGGTGTTGAGTCCATTTCGTTGAGCAAGGAGTAGCTCTTGTCTATTCCATATTTGGCTTAAGGAACTTTATCTGTGCTCATTTCAATCTCTGGTTTTATGCAGCACCCCAACTCACCTTTCCCCTTAAGCAAGCATAAGTTGGTTTTCTAAATTTGAGACCCTGTTGTGTTTTGGAATCCAGTTCCTGTGTAGCCAAGTTTACATTCCGTGTATTAGTGATATCTTATGATGTTTCTTTTTCTGTGTGACTTCTTTCAGTTAGAATCATCATACCTGAATCCACTCATTATGCTGCTACGGGCCTGATGACATAGATGTCATTGCTGAGTGATATTGCATTGTACGTAAGTACCACAACTTCTTCATCCATTTTTCACTTTCTGCGATATTGAACTTGTACCGTAAACGAGGTTCTTGTAAACAGAGCCGTCCCAAACTTTGGGGTGGCTGTGTCTTTTTGATTTTCATTTCCCTAAGCTATAGGACCATAAGTGGAAGTGCCCTAGGCTCTGTTGCTTTGTTTTTTAGATGTTTCAGGAAACACCATACACTTCTCCCGAGTGGCTGTTGGCAATTTACATCCCGCCCATCAGCATAACAAGGCTCCCAGTTCTCCATGGCCTGTCCTGCCTTTCCGGATTTTACACTTTTATCAGATGGCCCTTTTGACCGGGGGGAAGTGAGACTTCATTGTAGTGCAGATTTCCTTTGCAAGCTTGCTTGGTTGGCCAAAAAGGGCGTATGCGTTTTTTCCTGAATATATTCAGGAAAAAACGCATACGCCCTTTTTGGCCAAGTGCATCATTGTGGACGTTCTGCCTCTTTTCCTATGCTTTCAATGCAATTCCAGTCTACCTCCTGAAATCGGTTTCCTGCAATTCTGCCCCGCTTTCAAGTCCTCTTGGCAGCCTTACTTCAGTATACTTTTGGACGATAGCTGTCATTTATAACTCTGCAGGTTTGTGAATTACAGTGCCCCTGAGCTCCTTTCTTCAACTCGCTTTCTTGTGAGCTGGCCGCAACACCGCAGGATTGCTTCAGGCCCTAATCTGGTTCCGGCACGGCACGCTGAGCCTTTGGTTAATTCCTCTTCCTGGTGGGAAATGAGAGTTAAATTTGGCCGTCCAGACACCTCCAGCTAGTCTCTCATTGGTTCTCCCTATTCCTGTTCATCTTCCGCAGAAATTGCAAACTGGGCCAAACAGGAGGTTAAAGGCACTGACTCTCCAAGTCGGGAGAGTGTTAGTAAAGCGTCTGGAATGTTGCACCCGAGTACCAGGGGACGAGAACGGAGACATATTTGAACACGTCTCCCGATCACACGGTTGATCATACTCTGGGTTCCACATGCATGTTTTAGCTGAAGGAAGAATCCCTTAAACCTGGAGAGTTGAGACCCGTGGAATGGGTACCATGCAATATGACTTCAAAGGGTCTTCATTTGCTCACCGAACCTCTCCAATCCTATCACTGCTGCGTTTATGCCCCTGTACACACGCTTGATTCTCTTTCGGAGACATAGCAATCCATAGGTTTTAAGATACTGACTAGTCAGGTACATTCTTAGGCGTTTAATATGGGGTGTTGAGTCCATTTCGTTGAGCAAGGAGTAGCTCTTGTCTATTCCATATTTGGCTTAAGGAACTTTATCTGTGCTCATTTCAATCTCTGGTTTTATGCAGCACCCCAACTCACCTTTCCCCTTAAGCAAGCATAAGTTGGTTTTCTAAATTTGAGACCCTGTTCTGTTTTGGAATCCAGTTCCTGTGTAGCCAAGTTTACATTCCGTGTATTAGTGATATCTTATGATGTTTCTTTTTCTGTGTGACTTCTTTCAGTTAGAATCATCATACCTGAATCCACTCATTATGCTGCTACGGGCCTGATGACATAGATGTCATTGCTGAGTGATATTGCATTGTACGTAAGTACCACAACTTCTTCATCCATTTTTCACTTTCTGCGATATTGAACTTGTACCGTAAACGAGGTTCTTGTAAACAGAGCCGTCCCAAACTTTGGGGTGGCTGTGTCTTTTTGATTTTCATTTCCCTAAGCTATAGGACCATAAGTGGAAGTGCCCTAGGCTCTGTTGCTTTGTTTTTTAGATGTTTCAGGAAACACCATACACTTCTCCCGAGTGGCTGTTGGCAATTTACATCCCGCCCATCAGCATAACAAGGCTCCCAGTTCTCCATGGCCTGTCCTGCCTTTCTGGATTTTACACTTTTTTCAGATGGCCCTTTTGACCGGGGGGAAGTGAGACTTCATTGTAGTGCAGATTTCCTTTGCAAGCTTGCTTGGTTGGCCAAAAAGGACGTATGCGTTTTTTCCTGAATATATTCAGGAAAAAACGCATACGCCCTTTTTGGCCAAGTGCATCATTGTGGACGTTCTGCCTCTTTTCCTATGCTTTAAATGCAATTCCAGTCTACCTCCTGAAATCGGTTTCCTGCAATTCTGCCCTGTTTTCAAGTCCTCTTGGCAGCCTTACTTCAGTATATTTGTGGATGATAGCTGTCATTTATAACTCTGCAGGTTTGTGAATTACAGTGCCCCTGAGCTCCTTTCTTCAACTCGCTTTCTTGTGAGCTGGCCGCAACACCGCAGGATTGCTTCAGGCCCTAATGTGGTTTCGGCACGGCACACTGAGCCTTTGGTTAATTCCTCTTCCTGCTGGGAAATGAGAGTTAAATTTGCCATTCCAGACACCTCCAGCTAGTCTCTTATTGGTTCTCCCTATTCCTGTTCATCTTCCGCAGAAATTGCAAACTGGGCCAAACAGGAGGTTAAAGGTACTGACTCTCCAAGTCGGGAGAGTGTTAGTAAAGCGTCTGGAATGTTGCACCCAAGTACCAGGGGAAGAGAACGGAGACATATTTGAAGACGTCACCCGATCACACGGTTGATCATACTCTGGGTTCCACATGCATGTTTTAGCTGAAGGAAGAATCCCTTAAACCTGGAGAGTTGAGACCTGTGGAAAGGGTACCATGCAATATGACTTCAAAGGGTCTTCATTTGCTCACCGAACCTCTCCAATCCTATCACTGCTGCGTTTATGCCCCTGTACACACGCTTAATTCTCTTTCGGAGACATAGCAATCCATAGGTTTTAAGATACTTACTAGTCAGGTACATTCTTAGGCGTTTAATATGGGGTGTTGAGTCCATTTCGTTGAGCAAGGAGTAGCTCTTGTCTATTCCATATTTGGCTTAAGGAACTTTATCTGTGCTCATTTCAATCTCTGGTTTTATGCAGCACCCCAACTCACCTTTCCCCTTAAGCAAGCATAAGTTGGTTTTCTCAATTTGAGACCCTGTTCTGTTTTGTAATCCAGTTCCTGTGTAGCCAAGTTTACATTCCGTGTATTAGTGATATCTTATGATGTTTCTTTTTCTGTGTGACTTCTTTCAGTTAGAATCATCATACCTGAATCCACTCATTATGCTGCTACGGGCCTGATGACATAGATGTCATTGCTGAGTGATATTGCATTGTACGTAAGTACCACAACTTCTTCATCCATTTTTCACTTTCTGCGATATTGAACTTGTACCGTAAACGAGGTTCTTGTAAACAGAGCCGTCCCAAACTTTGGGGTGGCTGTGTCTTTTTGATTTTCATTTCCCTAAGCTATAGGACCATAAGTGGAAGTGCCCTAGGCTCTATTGCTTTGTTTTTTAGATGTTTCAGGAAACACCATACACTTCTCCCGAGTGGCTGTTGGCAATTTACATCCCGCCCATCAGCATAACAAGGCTCCCAGTTCTCCATGGCCTGTCCTGCCTTTCTGGATTTTACACTTTTTTCAGATGGCCCTTTTGACCGGGGGGAAGTGAGACTTCATTGTAGTGCAGATTTCCTTTGCAAGCTTGCTTGGTTGGCCAAAAAGGGCGTATGTGTTTTTTCCTGAATATATTCAGGAAAAAACGCATACGCCCTTTTTGGCCAAGTGCATCATTGTGGACGTTCTGCCTCTTTTCCTATGCTTTCAATGCAATTCCAGTCTACCTCCTGAAATCGGTTTCCTGCAATTCTGCCCCGCTTTCAAGTCCTCCTGGCAGCCTTACTTCAGTATATTTTTGGACGATAGCTGTCATTTATAACTCTGCAGGTCTGTGAATTACAGTGCCCCTGAGCTCCTTTCTTCAACTCGCTTTCTTGTGAGCTGGCTGCAACACCGCAGGATTGCTTCAGGCCCTAATCTGGTTCCGGCACGGCATGCTGAGCCTTTGGTTAATTCCTCTTCCTGGTGGGAAATGAGAGTTAAATTTGCCCGTCCAGACACCTCCAGCTAGTCTCTCATTGGTTCTCCCTATTCCTGTTCATCTTCCGCAGAAATTGCAAACTGGGCCAAACAGGAGGTTAAAGGCACTGACTCTCCAAGTCGGAAGAGTGTTAGTAAAGCGTCTGGAATGTTGCACCCGAGTACCAGGGGACGAGAACGGAGACATATTTGAAGACTTCTCCCGATCACACGGTTGATCATACTCTGGGTTCCACATGCATGTTTTAGCTGAAGGAAGAATCCCTTAAACCTGGAGAGTTGAGACCCGTGGAATGGGTACCATGCAATATGACTTCAAAGGGTCTTCATTTGCTCACCGAACCTCTCCAATCCTATCACTGCTGCGTTTATGCCCCTGTACACACGCTTGATTCTCTTTCGGAGACATAGCAATCCATAGGTTTTAAGATACTTACTAGTCAGGTACATTTTTAGGTGTTTAATATGGGGTGTTGAGTCCATTTCGTTGAGCAAGGAGTAGCTCTTGTCTATTCCATATTTGGCTTAAGGAACTTTATCTGTGCTCATTTCAATCTCTGGTTTTATGCAGCACCCCAACTCACCTTTCCCCTTAAGCAAGCATAAGTTGGTTTTCTAAATTTGAGACCCTGTTCTGTTTTGGAATCCAGTTCCTGTGTAGCCAAGTTTACATTCCGTGTATTAGTGATATCTTATGATGTTTCTTTTTCTGTGTGACTTCTTTCAGTTAGAATCATCATACCTGAATCCACTCATTATGCTGCTACGGGCCTGATGACATAGATGTCATTGCTGAGTGATATTGCATTGTACGTAAGTACCACAACTTCTTCATCCATTTTTCACTTTCTGCGATATTGAACTTGTACCGTAAACGAGGTTCTTGTAAACAGAGCCGTCCCAAACTTTGGGGTGGCTGTGTCTTTTTGATTTTCATTTCCCTAAGCTATAGGACCATAAGTGGAAGTGCCCTAGGCTCTGTTGCTTTGTTTTTTAGATGTTTCAGGAAACACCATACACTTCTCCCGAGTGGCTGTTGGCAATTTACATCCCGCCCATCAGCATAACAAGGCTCCCAGTTCTCCATGGCCTGTCCTGCCTTTCCGGATTTTACACTTTTTTCAGAAGGCCCTTTTGACCGGGGGGAAGTGAGACTTCATTGTAGTGCAGATTTCCTTTGCAAGCTTGCTTGGTTGGCCAAAAAGGGCGTATGCGTTTTTTCCTGAATATATTCAGGAAAAAACGCATACGCCCTTTTTGGCCAAGTGCATCATTGTGGACGTTCTGCCTCTTTTCCTATGCTTTCAATGCAATTCCAGTCTACCTCCTGAAATCGGTTTCCTGCAATTCTGCCCCGCTTTCAAGTCCTCTTGGCAGCCTTACTTCAGTATATTTTTGGATGATAGCTGTCATTTATAACTCTGCAGGTTTGTGAATTACAGTGCCCCTGAGCTCCTTTCTTCAACTCGCTTTCTTGTGAGCTGGCCGCAACACCGCAGGATTGCTTCAGGCCCTAATGTGGTTCCGGCACGGCACACTGAGCCTTTGGTTAATTCCTCTTCCTGTGGGAAATGAGAGTTAAATTTGCCCGTCCAGACACCTCCAGCTAGTCTCTCATTGGTTCTCCCTATTCCTGTTCATCTTCCGCAGAAATTGCAAACTGGGCCAAACAGGAGGTTAAAGGCACTGACTCTCCAAGTCGGGAGAGTGTTAGTAAAGCGTCTGGAATGTTGCACCCGAGTACCAGGGGACGAGAACGGAGACATATTTGAACACGTCTCCCGATCACACGGTTGATCATACTCTGGGTTCCACATGCATGTTTTAGCTGAAGGAAGAATCCCTTAAACCTGGAGAGTTGAGACCTGTGGAAAGGGTACCATGCAATATGACTTCAAAGGGTCTTCATTTGCTCACCGAACCTCTCCAATCCTATAACTGCTGCGTTTATGCCCCTGTACACACGCTTAATTCTCTTTCGAAGACATAGCAATCCATAGGTTTTAAGATACTTACTAGTCAGGTACATTCTTAGGCGTTTAATATGGGGTGTTGAGTCCATTTCGTTGAGCAAGGAGTAGCTCTTGTCTATTCCATATTTGGCTTAAGGAACTTTATCTGTGCTCATTTCAATCTCTGGTTTTATGCAGCACCCCAACTCACCTTTCCCCTTAAGCAAGCATAAGTTGGTTTTCTAAATTTGAGACCCTGTTCTGTTTTGTAATCCAGTTCCTGTGTAGCCAAGTTTACATTCCGTGTATTAGTGATATCTTATGATGTTTCTTTTTCTGTGTGACTTCTTTCAGTTAGAATCATCATACCTGAATCCACTCATTATGCTGCTACGGGCCTGATGACATAGATGTCATTGCTGAGTGATATTGCATTGTACGTAAGTACCACAACTTCTTCATCCATTTTTCACTTTCTGCGATATTGAACTTGTACCGTAAACGAGGTTCTTGTAAACAGAGCCGTCCCAAACTTTGGGGTGGCTGTGTCTTTTTGATTTTCATTTCCCTAAGCTATAGGACCATAAGTGGAAGTGCCCTAGGCTCTGTTGCTTTGTTTTTTAGATGTTTCAGGAAACACCATACACTTCTCCCTAGTGGCTGTTGGCAATTTACATCCCGCCCATCGGCATAACAAGGCTCCCAGTTCTCCATGGCCTGTCCTGCCTTTCCGGATTTTACACTTTTTTCAGATGGCCCTTTTGACCGGGGGGAAGTGAGACTTCATTGTAGTGCAGATTTCCTTTGCAAGCTTGCTTGGTTGGCCAAAAAGGGCGTATGCGTTTTTTCCTGAATATATTCAGGAAAAAACGCATACGCCCTTTTTGGCCAAGTGCATCATTGTGGACGTTCTGCCTCTTTTCCTATGCTTTCAATGCAATTCCAGTCTACCTCCTGAAATCGGTTTCCTGCAATTCTGCCCGGCTTTCAAGTCCTCCTGGCAGCCTTACTTCAGTATATTTTTGGACGATAGCTGTCATTTATAACTCTGCAGGTCTGTGAATTACAGTGCCCCTGAGCTCCTTTCTTCAACTCGCTTTCTTGTGAGCTGGCTGCAACACCGCAGGATTGCTTCAGGCCCTAATCTGGTTCCGGCACGGCATGCTGAGCCTTTGGTTAATTCCTCTTCCTGGTGGGAAATGAGAGTTAAATTTGCCCGTCCAGACACCTCCAGCTAGTCTCTCATTGGTTCTCCCTATTCCTGTTCATCTTACGCAGAAATTGCAAACTGGGCCAAACAGGAGGTTAAAGGCACTGACTCTCCAAGTCGGAAGAGTGTTAGTAAAGCGTCTGGAATGTTGCACCCGAGTACCAGGGGACGAGAACGGAGACATATTTGAAGACTTCTCCCGATCACACGGTTGATCATACTCTGGGTTCCACATGCATGTTTTAGCTGAAGGAAGAATCCCTTAAACCTGGAGAGTTGAGACCCGTGGAATGGGTACCATGCAATATGACTTCAAAGGGTCTTCATTTGCTCACCGAACCTCTCCAATCCTATCACTGCTGCGTTTATGCCCCTGTACACACGCTTGATTCTCTTTCGGAGACATAGCAATCCATAGGTTTTAAGATACTTACTAGTCAGGTACATTCTTAGGCGTTTAATATGGGGTGTTGAGTCCATTTCGTTGAGCAAGGAGTAGCTCTTGTCTATTCCATATTTGGCTTAAGGAACTTACTCTGTGCTCATTTCAATCTCTGGTTTTATGCAGCACCCCAACTCACCTTTCCCCTTAAGCAAGCATAAGTTGGTTTTCTAAATTTGAGACCCTGTTCTGTTTTGTAATCCAGTTCCTGTGTAGCCAAGTTTACATTCCATGTATTAGTGATATCTTATGATGTTTCTTTTTCTGCGTGACTTATTTCAGGTAGAATCATCATACCTGAATCCTCTCATTATGCTGCTACGGGCCTGATGACGTAGATGTCATTGCTGAGTGATATTGCATTGTACGTAAGTACAAGAGCTTCTTCATCCATTTTTCACTTTCTGCGATATTGAACTTGTACCGTAAACGAGGTTCTTGTAAACAGAGCCGTCCCAAACTTTGGGGTGGCTGTGTCTTTTTGATTTTCATTTCCCTAAGCTATAGGACCATAAGTGGAAGTGCCCTAGGCTCTGTTGCTTTGTTTTTTAGATGTTGCAGGAAACACCATACACTTCTCCCCAGTGGCTGTTGGCAATTTACATCCCGCCCATCAGCATAACAAGGCTCCCAGTTCTCCATGGCCTGTCCTGCCTTTCTGGATTTTACACTTTTTTCAGATGGCCCTTTTGACCGGGGGGAAGTGAGACTTCATTGTAGTGCAGATTTCCTTTGCAAGCTTGCTTGGTTGGCCAAAAAGGGCGTATGCGTTTTTTCCTGAATATATTCAGGAAAAAACGCATACGCCCTTTTTGGCCAAGTGCATCATTGTGGACGTTCTGCCTCTTTTCCTATGCTTTCAATGCAATTCCAGTCTACCTCCTGAAATCGGTTTCCTGCAATTCTGCCCCGCTTTCAAGTCCTCCTGGCAGCCTTACTTCAGTATATTTTTGGACGATAGCTGTCATTTATAACTCTGCAGGTCTGTGAATTACAGTGCCCCTGAGCTCCTTTCTTCAACTCGCTTTCTTGTGAGCTGGCTGCAACACCGCAGGATTGCTTCAGGCCCTAATCTGGTTCCGGCACGGCATGCTGAGCCTTTGGTTAATTCCTCTTCCTGGTGGGAAATGAGAGTTAAATTTGCCCGTCCAGACACCTCCAGCTAGTCTCTCATTGGTTCTCCCTATTCCTGTTCATCTTCCGCAGAAATTGCAAACTGGGCCAAACAGGAGGTTAAAGGCACTGACTCTCCAAGTCGGAAGAGTGTTAGTAAAGCGTCTGGAATGTTGCACCCGAGTACCAGGGGACGAGAACGGAGACATATTTGAAGACTTCTCCCGATCACACGGTTGATCATACTCTGGGTTCCACATGCATGTTTTAGCTGAAGGAAGAATCCCTTAAACCTGGAGAGTTGAGACCCGTGGAATGGGTACCATGCAATATGACTTCAAAGGGTCTTCATTTGCTCACCGAACCTCTCCAATCCTATCACTGCTGCGTTTATGCCCCTGTACACACGCTTGATTCTCTTTCGGAGACATAGCAATCCATAGGTTTTAAGATACTTACTAGTCAGGTACATTCTTAGGCGTTTAATATGGGGCGTTGAGTCCATTTCGTTGAGCAAGGAGTAGCTCTTGTCTATTCCATATTTGGCTTAAGGAACTTACTCTGTGCTCATTTCAATCTCTGGTTTTATGGAGCACCCCAACTCACCTTTCCCCTTAAGCAAGCATAAGTTGGTTTTCTAAATTTGAGACCCTGTTCTGTTTTGTAATCCAGTTCCTGTGTAGCCAAGTTTACATTCCATGTATTAGTGATATCTTATGATGTTTCTTTTTCTGCGTGACTTATTTCAGGTAGAATCATCATACCTGAATCCTCTCATTATGCTGCTACGGGCCTGATGACGTAGATGTCATTGCTGAGTGATATTGCATTGTACGTAAGTACAAGAGCTTCTTCATCCATTTTTCACTTTCTGCGATATTGAACTTGTACCGTAAACGAGGTTCTTGTAAACAGAGCCGTCCCAAACTTTGGGGTGGCTGTGTCTTTTTGATTTTCATTTCCCTAAGCTATAGGACCATAAGTGGAAGTGCCCTAGGCTCTGTTGCTTTGTTTTTTAGATGTTTCAGGAAACACCATACACTTCTCCCGAGTGGCTGTTGGCAATTTACATCCCGCCCATCAGCATAACAAGGCTCCCAGTTCTCCATGGCCTGTCCTGCCTTTCTGGATTTTACACTTTTTTCAGATGGCCCTTTTGACCGGGGGGAAGTGAGACTTCATTGTAGTGCAGATTTCCTTTGCAAGCTTGCTTGGTTGGCCAAAAAGGGCGTATGCGTTTTTTCCTGAATATATTCAGGAAAAAACGCATACGCCCTTTTTGGCCAAGTGCATCATTGTGGACGTTCTGCCTCTTTTCCTATGCTTTCAATGCAATTCCAGTCTACCTCCTGAAATCGGTTTCCTGCAATTCTGCCCCGCTTTCAAGTCCTCCTGGCAGCCTTACTTCAGTATATTTTTGGACGATAGCTGTCATTTATAACTCTGCAGGTCTGTGAATTACAGTGCCCCTGAGCTCCTTTCTTCAACTCGCTTTCTTGTGAGCTGGCTGCAACACAGCAGGATTGCTTCAGGCCCTAATCTGGTTCCGGCACGGCATGCTGAGCCTTTGGTTAATTCCTCTTCCTGGTGGGAAATGAGAGTTAAATTTGCCCGTCCAGACACCTCCAGCTAGTCTCTCATTGGTTCTCCCTATTCCTGTTCATCTTCCGCAGAAATTGCAAACTGGGCCAAACAGGAGGTTAAAGGCACTGACTCTCCAAGTCGGGAGAGTGTTAGTAAAGCGTCTGGAATGTTGCACCCGAGTACCAGGGGACGAGAACGGAGACATATTTGAAAACTTCTCCCGATCACACGGTTGATCATACTCTGGGTTCCACATGCATGTTTTAGCTGAAGGAAGAATCCCTTAAACCTGGAGAGTTGAGAGCCGTGGAATGGGTACCATGCAATATGACTTCAAAGGGTCTTCATTTGCTCACCGAACCTCTCCAATCCTATCACTGCTGCGTTTATGCCCCTGTACACACGCTTGATTCTCTTTCGGAGACATAGCAATCCATAGGTTTTAAGATACTTATTAGTCAGGTACATTCTTAGGCGTTTAATATGGGGTGTTGAGTCCATTTCGTTGAGCAAGGAGTAGCTCTTGTCTATTCCATATTTGGCTTAAGGAACTTACTCTGTGCTCATTTCAATCTCTGGTTTTATGGAGCACCCCAACTCACCTTTCCCCTTAAGCAAGCATAAGTTGGTTTTCTAAATTTGAGACCCTGTTCTGTTTTGTAATCCAGTTCCTGTGTAGCCAAGTTTACATTCCATGTATTAGTGATATCTTATGATGTTTCTTTTTCTGCGTGACTTATTTCAGGTAGAATCATCATACCTGAATCCTCTCATTATGCTGCTACGGGCCTGATGACATAGATGTCATTGCTGAGTGATATTGCATTGTACGTAAGTACAAGAGCTTCTTCATCCATTTTTCACTTTCTGCGATATTGAACTTGTACCGTAAACGAGGTTCTTGTAAACAGAGCCGTCCCAAACTTTGGGGTGGCTGTGTCTTTTTGATTTTCATTTCCCTAAGCTATAGGACCATAAGTGGAAGTGCCCTAGGCTCTGTTGCTTTGTTTTTTAGATGTTTCAGGAAACACCATACACTTCTCCCGAGTGGCTGTTGGCAATTTACATCCCGCCCATCAGCATAACAAGGCTCCCAGTTCTCCATGGCCTGTCCTGCCTTTCTGGATTTTACACTTTTTTCAGATGGCCCTTTTGACCGGGGGGAAGTGAGACTTCATTGTAGTGCAGATTTCCTTTGCAAGCTTGCTTGGTTGGCCAAAAAGGGCGTATGCGTTTTTTCCTGAATATATTCAGGAAAAAACGCATACGCCCTTTTTGGCCAAGTGCATCATTGTGGACGTTCTGCCTCTTTTCCTATGCTTTCAATGCAATTCCAGTCTACCTCCTGAAATCGGTTTCCTGCAATTCGGCCCCGCTTTCAAGTCCTCCTGGCAGCCTTACTTCAGTATATTTTTGGACGATAGCTGTCATTTATAACTCTGCAGGTCTGTGAATTACAGTGCCCCTGAGCTCCTTTCTTCAACTCGCTTTCTTGTGAGCTGGCTGCAACACCGCAGGATTGCTTCAGGCCCTAATCTGGTTCCGGCACGGCATGCTGAGCCTTTGGTTAATTCCTATTCCTGGTGGGAAATGAGAGTTAAATTTGCCCGTCCAGACACCTCCAGCTAGTCTCTCATTGGTTCTCCCTATTCCTGTTCATCTTCCGCAGAAATTGCAAACTGGGCCAAACAGGAGGTTAAAGGCACTGACTCTCCAAGTCGGAAGAGTGTTAGTAAAGCGTCTGGAATGTTGCACCCGAGTACCAGGGGACGAGAACGGAGACATATTTGAAGACTTCTCCCGATCTCACGGTTGATCATACTCTGGGTTCCACATGCATGTTTTAGCTGAAGGAAGAATCCCTTAAACCTGGAGAGTTGAGACCCGTGGAATGGGTACCATGCAATATGACTTCAAAGGGTCTTCATTTGCTCACCGAACCTCTCCAATCCTATCACTGCTGCGTTTATGCCCCTGTACACACGCTTGATTCTCTTTCGGAGACATAGCAATCCATAGGTTTTAAGATACTTACTAGTCAGGTACATTCTTAGGCGTTTAATATGGGGTGTTGAGTCCATTTCGTTGAGCAAGGAGTAGCTCTTGTCTATTCCATATTTGGCTTAAGGAACTTTATCTGTGCTCATTTCAATCTCTGGTTTTATGCAGCACCCCAACTCACCTTTCCCCTTAAGCAAGCATAAGTTGGTTTTCTAAATTTGAGACCCTGTTCTGTTTTGTAATCCAGCTCCTGTGTAGCCAAGTTTACATTCCATGTATTAGTGATATCTTATGATGTTTCTTTTTCTGTGTGACTTATTTCAGGTAGAATCATCATACCTGAATCCACTCATTAAGCTGCTACGGGCCTGATGACATAGATGTCATTGCTGAGTGATATTGCATTGTACGTAAGTACCACAACTTCTTCATCCATTTTTCACTTTCTGCGATATTGAACTTGTACCGTAAACGAGGTCCTTGTAAACAGAGCCGTCCCAAACTTTGGGGTGGCTGTGTCTTTTTGATTTTCATTTCCCTAAGCTATAGGACCATAAGTGGAAGTGCCCTAGGCTCTGTTGCTTTGTTTTTTAGATGTTTCAGGAAACACATACACTTCTCCCGAGTGGCTGTTGGCAATTTACATCCCGCCCATCAGCATAACAAGGCTCCCAGTTCTCCATGGCCTGTCCTGCCTTTCTGGATTTTACACTTTTTTCAGATGGACCTTTTGACTGGGGGAAGTGAGACTTCATTGTAGTGCAGATTTCCTTTGCAAGCTTGCTTGGTTGGCCAAAAAGGGCGTATGCGTTTTTTCCTGAATATATTCAGGAAAAAACGCATACGCCCTTTTTGGCCAAGTGCATCATTGTGGACGTTCTGCCTCTTTTCCTATGCTTTCAATGCAATTCCAGTCTACCTCCTGAAATCGGTTACCTGCAACTCTGCCCCGCTTTCAAGTCCTCTTGGCAGCCTTACTTCAGTATATTTTTGGACGATAGCTGTCATTTATAACTCTGCAGGTTTGTGAATTACAGTGCCCCTGAGCTACTTTCTTCAACTCGCTTTCTTGTGAGCTGGCCACAACACCGCAGGATTGCTTCAGGCCCTAATCTTGTTCCGGCACGGCACGCTGAGCCTTTGGTTAATTCCTCTTCCTGGTGGGAAATGATAGTTAAATTTGCCTGTCCAGACACCTCCAGCTAGTCTCTCATTGGTTCTCCCTATTCCTGTTCATCTTCCGCAGAAATTGCAACCTGGGCCATACAGGAGTTTAAAGGCACTGACTCTCCAAGTCGGGAGAGTGTTAGTAAAGCGTCTGGAATGTTGCACCCGAGTACCAGGGGACGAGAACGGAGACATATTTGAAGACGTCTCCCGATCACACGGTTGATCATACTCTGGGTTCCACATGCATGTTTTAGCTGAAGGAAGAATCCCTTAAACCTGGAGAGTTGAGACCCGTGGAATGGGTACCATGCAATATGACTCCAAAGGGTCTTCATTTGCTCACCGAACCTCGCCAATCGTATCACTGCTGCGTTTATGCCCCTGTACACACGGTTGATTCTCTTTCGGAGACATAGCAATCCATAGGTTTTAAGATACTTACTAGTCAGGTACATTCTTAGGCGTTTAATATGGGGTGTTGAGTCCATTTCGTTGAGCAAGGAGTAGCTCTTGTCTATTCCATATTTGGCTTAAGGAACTTACTCTGTGCTCATTTCAATCTCTGGTTTTATGCAGCACCCCAACTCACCTTTCCCCTTAAGCAAGCATAAGTTGGTTTTCTAAATTTGAGACCCTGTTCTGTTTTGTAATCCAGTTCCTGTGTAGCCAAGTTTACATTCCATGTATTAGTGATATCTTATGATGTTTCTTTTTCTGCGTGACTTATTTCAGGTAGAATCATCATACCTGAATCCTCTCATTATGCTGCTACGGGCCTGATGACGTAGATGTCATTGCTGAGTGATATTGCATTGTACGTAAGTACAAGAGCTTCTTCATCCATTTTTCACTTTCTGCGATATTGAACTTGTACCGTAAACGAGGTTCTTGTAAACAGAGCCGTCCCAAACTTTGGGGTGGCTGTGTCTTTTTGATTTTCATTTCCCTAAGCTATAGGACCATAAGTGGAAGTGCCCTAGGCTCTGTTGCTTTGTTTTTTAGATGTTTCAGGAAACACCATACACTTCTCCCGAGTGGCTGTTGGCAATTTACATCCCGCCCATCAGCATAACAAGGCTCCCAGTTCTCCATGGCCTGTCCTGCCTTTCTGGATTTTACACTTTTTTCAGATGGCCCTTTTGACCGGGGGGAAGTGAGACTTCATTGTAGTGCAGATTTCCTTTGCAAGCTTGCTTGGTTGGCCAAAAAGGGCGTATGCGTTTTTTCCTGAATATATTCAGGAAAAAACGCATACGCCCTTTTTGGCCAAGTGCATCATTGTGGACGTTCTGCCTCTTTTCCTATGCTTTCAATGCAATTCCAGTCTACCTCCTGAAATCGGTTTCCTGCAATTCTGCCCCGCTTTCTAGTCCTCCTGGCAGCCTTACTTCAGTATATTTTTGGACGATAGCTGTCATTTATAACTCTGCAGGTCTGTGAATTACAGTGCCCCTGAGCTCCTTTCTTCAACTCGCTTTCTTGTGAGCTGGCTGCAACACCGCAGGATTGCTTCAGGCCCTAATCTGGTTCCGGCACGGCATGCTGAGCCTTTGGTTAATTCCTCTTCCTGGTGGGAAATGAGAGTTAAATTTGCCCGTCCAGACACCTCCAGCTAGTCTCTCATTGGTTCTCCCTATTCCTGTTCATCTTCCGCAGAAATTGCAAACTGGGCCAAACAGGAGGTTAAAGGCACTGACTCTCCAAGTCGGAAGAGTGTTAGTAAAGCGTCTGGAATGTTGCACCCGAGTACCAGGGGACGAGAACGGAGACATATTTGAAGACTTCTCCCGATCACATGGTTGATCATACTCTGGGTTCCACATGCATGTTTTAGCTGAAGGAAGAATCCCTTAAACCTGGAGAGTTGAGACCCGTGGAATGGGTACCATGCAATATGACTTCAAAGGGTCTTCATTTGCTCACCGAACCTCTCCAATCCTATCACTGCTGCGTTTATGCCCCTGTACACACGCTTGATTCTCTTTCGGAGACATAGCAATCCATAGGTTTTAAGATACTTACTAGTCAGGTACATTCTTAGGCGTTTAATATGGGGTGTTGAGTCCATTTCGTTGAGCAAGGAGTAGCTCTTGTCTATTCCATATTTGGCTTAAGGAACTTTATCTGTGCTCATTTCAATCTCTGGTTTTATGCAGCACCCCAACTCACCTTTCCCCTTAAGCAAGCATAAGTTGGTTTTCTAAATTTGAGACCCTGTTCTGTTTTGTAATCCAGCTCCTGTGTAGCCAAGTTTACATTCTATGTATTAGTGATATCTTATGATGTTTCTTTTTCTGTGTGACTTATTTCAGGTAGAATCATCATACCTGAATCCACTCATTAAGCTGCTACGGGCCTGATGACATAGATGTCATTGCTGAGTGATATTGCATTGTACGTAAGTACCACAACTTCTTCATCCATTTTTCACTTTCTGCGATATTGAACTTGTACCGTAAACGAGGTCCTTGTAAACAGAGCCGTCCCAAACTTTGGGGTGGCTGTGTCTTTTTGATTTTCATTTCCCTAAGCTATAGGACCATAAGTGGAAGTGCCCTAGGCTCTGTTGCTTTGTTTTTTAGATGTTTCAGGAAACACATACACTTCTCCCGAGTGGCTGTTGGCAATTTACATCCCGCCCATCAGCATAACAAGGCTCCCAGTTCTCCATGGCCTGTCCTGCCTTTCTGGATTTTACACTTTTTTCAGATGGACCTTTTGACCGGGGGAAGTGAGACTTCATTGTAGTGCAGATTTCCTTTGCAAGCTTGCTTGGTTGGCCAAAAAGGGCGTATGCGTTTTTTCCTGAATATATTCAGGAAAAAACGCATACGCCCTTTTTGGCCAAGTGCATCATTGTGGACGTTCTGCCTCTTTTCCTATGCTTTAAATGCAATTCCAGTCTACCTCCTGAAATCGGTTACCTGCAACTCTGCCCCGCTTTCAAGTCCTCTTGGCAGCCTTACTTCAGTATATTTTTGGACGATAGCTGTCATTTATAACTCTGCAGGTTTGTGAATTACAGTGCCCCTGAGCTACTTTCTTCAACTCGCTTTCTTGTGAGCTGGCCACAACACCGCAGGATTGCTTCAGGCCCTAATCTTGTTCCGGCACGGCACGCTGAGCCTTTGGTTAATTCCTCTTCCTGGTGGGAAATTATAGTTAAATTTGCCTGTCCAGACACCTCCAGCTAGTCTCTCATTGGTTCTCCCTATTCCTGTTCATCTTCCGCAGAAATTGCAACCTGGGCCAAACAGGAGTTTAAAGGCACTGACTCTCCAAGTCGGGAGAGTGTTAGTAAAGCGTCTGGAATGTTGCACCCGAGTACCAGGGGACGAGAACGGAGACATATTTGAACACGTCTCCCGATCAAACGGTTGATCATACTCTGGGTTCCACATGCATGTTTTAGCTGAAGGAAGAATCCCTTAAACCTGGAGAGTTGAGACCCGTGGAATGGGTACCATGCAATATGACTTCAAAGGGTCTTCATTTGCTCACCGAACCTCTCCAATCCTATCACTGCTGCGTTTATGCCCCTGTACACACGCTTGATTCTCTTTCGGAGACATAGCAATCCATAGGTTTTAAGATACTTACTAGTCAGGTACATTCTTAGGCGTTTAATATGGGGTGTTGAGTCCATTTCGTTGAGCAAGGAGTAGCTCTTGTCTATTCCATATTTGGCTTAAGGAACTTACTCTGTGCTCATTTCAATCTCTGGTTTTATGCAGCACCCCAACTCACCTTTCCCCTTAAGCAAGCATAAGTTGGTTTTCTAAATTTGAGACCCTGTTCTGTTTTGTAATCCAGTTCCTGTGTAGCCAAGTTTACATTCCGTGTATTAGTGATATCTTATGATGTTTCTTTTTCTGCGTGACTTATTTCAGGTAGAATCATCATACCTGAATGCACTCATTATGCTGCTACGGGCCTGATGACGTATATGTCATTGCTGAGTGATATTGCATTGTACGTAAGTACCACAGCTTCTTCATCCATTTTTCACTTTCTGCGATATTGAACTTGTACCGTAAACGAGGTTCTTGTAAACAGAGCCGTCCCAAACTTTGGGGTGGCTGTGTCTTTTTGATTTTCATTTCCCTAAGCTATAGGACCATAAGTGGAAGTGCCCTAGGCTCTGTTGCTTTGTTTTTTAGATGTTTCAGGAAACACATACACTTCTCCCAAGTGGCTGGTGGCAATTTACATCCCGGCCGTCAGCATAACAAGGCTCCCAGTTCTCCATGGCCTGTCCTGCCTTTCTGGATTTTACACTTTTTTCAGATGGCCCTTTTGACCGGGGGGAAGTGAGACTTCATTGTAGTGCAGATTTCCTTTGCAAGCTTGCTTGGTTGGCCAAAAAGGGCGTATGCGTTTTTTCCTGAATATATTCAGGAAAAAACGCATACGCCCTTTTTGGCCAAGTGCATCATTGTGGACGTTCTGCCTCTTTTCCTATGCTTTCAATGCAATTCCTGTCTACCTCCTGAAATCGGTTTCCTGCAATTCTGCCCCGCTTTCAAGTCCTCCTGGCAGCCTTACTTCAGTATATTTTTGGACGATAGCTGTCATTTATAACTCTGCAGGTTTGTGAATTACAGTGCCCCTGAGCTACTTTCTTCAACTCGCTTTCTTGTGAGCTGGCCACAACACCGCAGGATTGCTTCAGTCTCTAATCTGGTTCCGGCACGGCACGCTGAGCCTTTGGTTAATTCCTCTTCCTGGTGGGAAATGAGAGTTAAATTTGCCCGTCCAGACACCTCCAGCTAGTCTCTCATTGGTTCTCCCTATTTCTGTTCATCTTCTGCAGAAATTGCAAACTGGGCCAAACAGGAGGTTAAAGGCACTGACTCTCCAAGTCGGGAGAGTGTTAGTAAAGCGTCTGGAATGTTGCACCCGAGTACCAGGGGACGAGAACGGAGACATATTTGAAGACGTCTCCCGATCACACAGTTGATCATACTCTGGGTTCCACATGCATGTTTTAGCTGAAGGAAGAATCCCTTAAACCTGGAGAGTTGAGACCCGTGGAATGGGTACCATGCAATATGACTCCAAAGGGTCTTCATTTGCTCACCGAACCTCGCCAATCCTATCACTGCTGCGTTTATGCCCCTGTACACATGCTTGATTCCCTTTCGGAGACATAGCAATCCATAGGTTTTAAGATACTTACTAGTCAGGTACATTCTTAGGCGTTTAATATGGGGTGTTGAGTCCATTTCGTTGAGCAAGGAGTAGCTCTTGTCTATTCCATATTTGGCTTAAGGAACTTTCCTGTGCTCATTTCAATCTCTGGTTTTATGCAGCACCCCAACTCACCTTTCCCCTTAAGCAAGCATAAGTTGGTTTTCTAAATTTGAGACCCTGTTCTGTTTTGTAATCCTGTTCCTGTGTAGCCAAGTTTACATTCCGTGTATTAGTGATATCTTATGATGTTTCTTTTTCTGTGTGACTTATTTCAGTTAGAATCATCATACCTGAATCCACTCATTATGCTGCTACGGGCCTGATGACATAGATGTCAGTGCTGAGTGATATTGCATTGTACGTAAGTACCACAACTTCTTCATCCATTTTTCACTTTCTGCGATATTGAACTTGTACCGTTAACGAGGTTCTTGTAAACAGAGCCGTCCCAAACTTTGGGGTGGCTGTGTCTTTTGATTTTCATTTCCCTAAGCTATAGGACCATAAGTGGAAGTGCCCTAGGCTCTGTTGCTTTGTTTTTTAGATGTTTCAGGAAACACCATACACTTCTCCCGAGTGGCTGTTGGCAATTTTCATCCCGCCCATCAGCATAACAAGGCTCCCAGTTCTCCATGGCCTGTCCTGCCTTTCTGGATTTTACACTTTTTTCAGATGGCCCTTTTGACCGGGGGAAAGAGAGACTTCATTGTAGTGCAGATTTCCTTTGCAAGCTTGCTTGGTTGGCCAAAAAGGGCATATGCGTTTTTTCCTGAATATATTCAGGAAAAAACGCATACACCCTTTTTGGCCAAGTGCATCATTGTGGACGTTCTGCCTCTTTTCCTATGCTTTCAATGCAATTCCAGTCTACCTCCTGAAATCGGTTACCTGCAACTCTGCCCCGCTTTCAAGTCCTCTTGGCAGCCTTACTTCAGTATATTTTTGGACGATAGCTGTCATTTATAACTCTGCAGGTTTGTGAATTACAGTGCCCCTGAGCTACTTTCTTCAACTTGCTTTCTTGTGAGCTGGCCACAACACTGCAGGATTGCTTCAGGCCCTAATCTGGTTCCGGCACGGCATGCTGAGCCTTTGGTTAATTCCTCTTCCTGGTGGGAAATGAGAGTTAAATTTGCCCGTCCAGACACCTCCAGCTAGTCTCTCATTGGTTCTCCCTATTCCTGTTCATCTTCCGCAGAAATTGCAAACTGGGCCAAACAGGAGGTTAAAGGCACTGACTCTCCAAGTCGGGAGAGTGTTAGTAAAGCGTCTGGAATGTTGCACCCGAGTACCAGGGGACGAGAACGGAGACATATTTGAAGACGTCTCCCGATCACACAGTTGATCATACTCTGGGTTCCACATGCATGTTTTAGCTGAAGGAAGAATCCCTTAAACCTGGAGAGTTGAGACCCGTGGAATGGGTACCATGCAATATGACTTCAAAGGGTCTTCATTTGCTCACCGAACCTCTCCAATCCTATCACTGCTGCGTTTATGCCCCTGTACACATGCTTGATTCCCTTTCGGAGACATAGCAATCCATAGGTTTTAAGATACTTACTAGTCAGGTACATTCTTAGGCGTTTAATATGGGGTGTTGAGTCCATTTCGTTGAGCAAGGAGTAGCTCTTGTCTATTCCATATTTGGCTTAAGGAACTTTATCTGTGCTCATTTCAATCTCTGGTTTTATGGAGCACCCCAACTCACCTTTCCCCTTAAGCAAGCATAAGTTGGTTTTCTAAATTTGAGACCCTGTTCTGTTTTGTAATCCAGTTCCTGTGTAGCCAAGTTTACATTCCGTGTATTAGTGATATCTTATGATGTTTCTTTTTCTGCGTGACTTATTTCAGTTAGAATCATCATACCTGAATGCACTCATTATGCTGCTACGGGCCTGATGACGTATATGTCATTGCTGAGTGATATTGCATTGTACGTAAGTACCACAGCTTCTTCATCCATTTTTCACTTTCTGCGATATTGAACTTGTACCGTAAACGAGGTTCTTGTAAACAGAGCCGTCCCAAACTTTGGGGTGGCTGTGTCTTTTTGATTTTCATTTCCCTAAGCTATAGGACCATAAGTGGAAGTGCCCTAGGCTCTGTTGCTTTGTTTTTTATATGTTTCAGGAAACACATACACTTCTCCCAAGTGTCTGGTGGCAATTTACATCCCGGCCCTCAGCATAACAAGGCTCCCAGTTCTCCATGGCCTGTCCTGCCTTTCTGGATTTTACACTTTTTTCAGATGGCCCTTTTGACCGGGGGGAAGTGAGACTTCATTGTAGTGCAGATTTCCTTTGCAAGCTTGCTTGGTTGGCCAAAAAGGGCGTATGCGTTTTTTCCTGAATATATTCAGGAAAAAACGCATACGCCCTTTTTGGCCAAGTGCATCATTGTGGACGTTCTGCCTCTTTTCCTATGCTTTCAATGCAATTCCAGTCTACCTCCTGAAATCGGTTTCCTGCAATTCTGCCCCGCTTTCAAGTCCTCCTGGCAGCCTTACTTCAGTGTATTTTTGGACGATAGCTGTCATTTATAACTCTGCAGGTCTGTGAATTACAGTGCCCCTGAGCTCCTTTCTTCAACTCGCTTTCTTGTGAGCTGGCTGCAACACCGCAGGATTGCTTCAGGCCCTAATCTGGTTCCGGCACGGCATGCTGAGCCTTTGGTTAATTCCTCTTCCTGGTGGGAAATGAGAGTTAAATTTGCCCGTCCAGACACCTCCAGCTAGTCTCTCATTGGTTCTCCCTATTCCTGTTCATCTTCCGCAGAAATTGCAAACTGGGCCAAACAGGAGGTTAAAGGCACTGACTCTCCAAGTCGGGAGAGTTTTAGTAAAGCTTCTGGAATGTTGCACCCGAGTACCAGGGGACGAGAACGGAGACATATTTGAAGACATCTCCCGATCACACGGTTGATCATACTCTGGGTTCCACATGCATGTTTTAGCTGAAGGAAGAATCCCTTAAACCTGGAGAGTTGAGACCCGTGGAATGGGTACCATGCAATATGAATTCAAAGGGTCTTCATTTGCTCACCGAACCTCTCCAATCCTATCACTGCTGCGTTTATGCCCCTGTATACATGCTTGATTCCCTTTCGGAGACATAGCAATCCATAGGTTTTAAGATACTTACTAGTCAGGTACATTCTTAGGTGTTTAATATGGGGTGTTGAGTCCATTTCGTTGAGCAAGGAGTAGCTCTTGTCTATTCCATATTTGGCTTAAGGAACTTACTCTGTGCTCATTTCAATCTCTGGTTTTATGCAGCACCCCAACTCACCTTTCCCCTTAAGCAAGCATAAGTTGGTTTTCTAAATTTGAGACCCTGTTCTGTTTTGTAATCCAGTTCCTGTGTAGCCAAGTTTACATTCCGTGTATTAGTGATATCTTATGATGTTTCTTTTTCTGCATGACTTATTTCAGGTAGAATCATCATACCTGAATCCTCTCATTATGCTGCTACGGGCCTGATGACGTAGATGTCATTGCTGAGTGATATTGCTTTGTACGTAAGTACCACAGCTTCTTCATCCACTTTTCACTTTCTGCGATATTGAACTTGTACCGTAAACGAGGTCCTTGTAAACAGAGCCGTCCCAAACTTTGGGGTGGCTGTGTCTTTTTGATTTTCATTTCCCTAAGCTATAGGACCATAAGTGGAAGTGCCCTAGGCTCTGTTGCTTTGTTTTTTAGATGTTTCAGGAAACACATACACTTCTCCCGAGTGGCTGTTGGCAATTTACATCCCGCCCATCAGCATAACAAGGCTCCCAGTTCTCCATGGCCTGTCCTGCCTTTCTGGATTTTACACTTTTTTCAGATGGACCTTTTGACCGGGGGAAGTGAGACTTCATTGTAGTGCAGATTTCCTTTGCAAGCTTGCTTGGTTGGCCAAAAAGGGCGTATGCGTTTTTTCCTGAATATATTCAGGAAAAAACGCATACGCCCTTTTTGGCCAAGTGCATCATTGTGGACGTTCTGCCTCTTTTCCTATGCTTTAAATGCAATTCCAGTCTACCTCCTGAAATCGGTTACCTGCAACTCTGCCCCGCTTTCAAGTCCCCTTGGCAGCCTTACTTCAGTATATTTTTGGACGATAGCTGTCATTTATAACTCTGCAGGTTTGTGAATTACAGTGCCCCTGAGCTACTTTCTTCAACTCGCTTTCTTGTGAGCTGGCCACAACACCGCAGGATTGCTTCAGGCCCTAATCTTGTTCCGGCACGGCACGCTGAGCCTTTGGTTAATTCCTCTTCCTGGTGGGAAATTATAGTTAAATTTGCCTGTCCAGACACCTCCAGCTAGTCTCTCATTGGTTCTCCCTATTCCTGTTCATCTTCCGCAGAAATTGCAACCTGGGCCAAACAGGAGTTTAAAGGCACTGACTCTCCAAGTCGGGAGAGTGTTAGTAAAGCGTCTGGAATGTTGCACCCGAGTACCAGGGGACGAGAAAGGAGACATATTTGAACACGTCTCCCGATCACACGGTTGATCATACTCTAGGTTCCACATGCATGTTTTAGCTGAAGGAAGAATCCCTTAAACCTGGAGAGTTGAGACCCGTGGAATGGGTACCATGCAATATGACTTCAAAGGGTCTTCATTTGCTCACCGAACCTCGCCAATCCTATCACTGCTGCGTTTATGCCCCTGTACACACGCTTGATTCTCTTTCGGAGACATAGCAATCCATAGGTTTTAAGATACTTACTAGTCAGGTACATTCTTAGGCGTTTAATATGGGGTGTTGAGTCCATTTCGTTGAGCAAGGAGTAGCTCTTGTCTATTCCATATTTGGCTTAAGGAACTTACTCTGTGCTCATTTCAATCTCTGGTTTTATGCAGCACCCCAACTCACCTTTCCCCTTAAGCAAGCATAAGTTGGTTTTCTAAATTTGAGACCCTGTTCTGTTTTGTAATCCAGTTCCTGTGTAGCCAAGTTTACATTCCGTGTATTAGTGATATCTTATGATGTTTCTTTTTCTGCGTGACTTATTTCAGGTAGAATCATCATACCTGAATGCACTCATTATGCTGCTACGGGCCTGATGACGTATATGTCATTGCTGAGTGATATTGCATTGTACGTAAGTACCACAGCTTCTTCATCCATTTTTCACTTTCTGCGATATTGAACTTGTACCGGAAACGAGGTTCTTGTAAACAGAGCCGTCCCAAACTTTGGGGTGGCTGTGTCTTTTTGATTTTCATTTCCCTAAGCTATAGGACCATAAGTGGAAGTGCCCTAGGCTCTGTTGCTTTGTTTTTTAGATGTTTCAGGAAACACATACACTTCTCCCAAGTGGCTGGTGGCAATTTACATCCCGGCCGTCAGCATAACAAGGCTCCCAGTTCTCCATGGCCTGTCCTGCCTTTCTGGATTTTACACTTTTTTCAGATGGCCCTTTTGACCGGGGGGAAGTGAGACTTCATTGTAGTGCAGATTTCCTTTGCAAGCTTGCTTGGTTGGCCAAAAAGGGCGTATGCGTTTTTTCCTGAATATATTCAGGAAAAAACGCATACGCCCTTTTTGGCCAAGTGCATCATTGTGGACGTTCTGCCTCTTTTCCTATGCTTTCAATGCAATTCCAGTCTACCTCCTGAAATCGGTTTCCTGCAATTCTGCCCCGCTTTCAAGTCCTCCTGGCAGCCTTACTTCAGTATATTTTTGGACGATAGCTGTCATTTATAACTCTGCAGGTTTGTGAATTACAGTGCCCCTGAGCTACTTTCTTCAACTCGCTTTCTTGTGAGCTGGCCGCAACACCGCAGGATTGCTTCAGTCCCTAATCTGGTTCCGGCACGGCACGCTGAGCCTTTGGTTAATTCCTCTTCCTGGTGGGAAATGAGAGTTAAATTTGCCCGTCCAGACACCTCCAGCTAGTCTCTCATTGGTTCTCCCTATTCCTGTTCATCTTCTGCAGAAATTGCAAACTGGGCCAAACAGGAGGTTAAAGGCACTGACTCTCCAAGTCGGGAGAGTGTTAGTAAAGCGTCTGGAATGTTGCACCCGAGTACCAGGGGACGAGAACGGAGACATATTTGAAGACGTCTCCCGATCACACAGTTGATCATACTCTGGGTTCCACATGCATGTTTTAGCTGAAGGAAGAATCCCTTAAACCTGGAGAGTTGAGACCCGTGGAATGGGTACCATGCAATATGACTCCAAAGGGTCTTCATTTGCTCACCGAACCTCTCCAATCCTATCACTGCTGCGTTTATGCCCCTGTACACATGCTTGATTCCCTTTCGGAGACATAGCAATCCATAGGTTTTAAGATACTTACTAGTCAGGTACATTCTTAGGCGTTTAATATGGGGTGTTGAGTCCATTTCGTTGAGCAAGGAGTAGCTCTTGTCTATTCCATATTTGGCTTAAGGAACTTACTCTGTGCTCATTTCAATCTCTGGTTTTATGCAGCACCCCAACTCACCTTTCCCCTTAAGCAAGCATAAGTTGGTTTTCTAAATTTGAGACCCTGTTCTGTTTTGTAATCCAGTTCCTGTGTAGCCAAGTTTACATTCCGTGTATTAGTGATATCTTATGATGTTTCTTTTTCTGCATGACTTATTTCAGGTAGAATCATCATACCTGAATCCTCTCATTATGCTGCTACGGGCCTGAGGACGTAGATGTCATTGCTGAGTGATATTGCTTTGTACGTAAGTACCACAGCTTCTTCATCCATTTTTCACTTTCTGCGATATTGAACTTGTACCGTAAACGAGGTCCTTGTAAACAGAGCCGTCCCAAACTTTGGGGTGGCTGTGTCTTTTTGATTTTCATTTCCCTAAGCTATAGGACCATAAGTGGAAGTGCCCTAAGCTCTGTTGCTTTGTTTTTTAGATGTTTCAGGAAACACATACACTTCTCCTGAGTGGCTGTTGGCAATTTACATCCCGCCCATCAGCATAACAAGGCTCCCAGTTCTCCATGGCCTGTCCTGCCTTTCTGGATTTTACACTTTTTTCAGATGGCCCTTTTGACCCGGGGGAAGTGAGACTTCATTGTAGTGCAGATTTCCTTTGCAAGCTTGCTTGGTTGGCCAAAAAGGGCGTATGAGTTTTTTCCTGAATATATTCAGGAAAAAACGCATACGCCCTTTTTGGCCAAGTGCATCATTGTGGACGTTCTGCCTCTTTTCCTATGCTTTAAATGCAATTCCAGTCTACCTCCTGAAATCGGTTTCCTGCAATTCTGCCCTGCTTTCAAGTCCTCTTGGCAGCCTTACTTCAGTATATTTTTGGACGATAGGTGTCATTTGTAACTCTGCAGATTTGTGAATTACAGTGCCCCTGAGCTCCTTTCTTCAACTCGCTTTCTTGTGAGCTGGCCGCAACACCGCAGGATTGCTTCAGGCCCTAATCTGGTTCCGGCACGGCACGCTGAGCCTTTGGTTAATTCCTCTTCCTGGTGGGAAATGAGAGTTAAATTTGCCCGTCCAGACACCTCCAGCTAGTCTCTCATTGGTTCTCCCTCTTCCTGTTCATCTTCCGCAGAAATTGCAAACTGGGCCAAACAGGAGGTTAAAGGCACTGACTCTCCAAGTCGGGAGAGTGTTAGTAAAGCGTCTGGAATGTTGCACCCGAGTACCAGGGGACGAGAACGGAGACATATTTGAACACGTCTCCCGATCACATGGTTGATCATACTCTGGGTTCCACATGCATGTTTTAGCTGAAGGAAGAATCCCTTAAACCTGGAGAGTTGAGACCCGTGGAATGGGTACCATGCAATATGACTTCAAAGGGTCTTCATTTGCTCACCGAACCTCTCCAATCCTATCACTGCTGCGTTTATGCCCCTGTACACACGCTTGATTCTCTTTCGGAGACATAGCAATCCATAGGTTTTAAGATACTTACTAGTCAGGTACATTCTTAGGCGTTTAATATGGGGTGTTGAGTCCATTTCGTTGAGCAAGGAGTAGCTCTTGTCTATTCCATATTTGGCTTAAGGAACTTTATCTGTGCTCATTTCAATCTCTGGTTTTATGCAGCACCGCAACTCGTCTTTCCTCTTAAGCAAGCATAAGTTGGTTTTCTAAATTTGAGACCCTGTTCTGTTTTGTAATCCAGTTCCTGTGTAGCCAAGTTTACATTCCGTGTATTAGTGATATCTTATGATGTTTCTTTTTCTGTGTGACTTCTTTCAGTTAGAATCATCATACCTGAATCCACTCATTATGCTGCTAAGGGCCTGATGACATAGATGTCATTGCTGAGTGATATTGCATTGTACGTAAGTACCACAACTTCTTCATCCATTTTTCACTTTCTGCGATATTGAACTTGTACCGTAAACGAGGTTCTTGTAAACAGAGCCGTCCCAAACTTTGGGGTGGCTGTGTCTTTTTGATTTTCATTTCCCTAAGCTATAGGACCATAAGTGGAAGTGCCCTAGGCTCTGTTGCTTTGTTTCTTAGATGTTTCAGGAAACACATACACTTCTCCCGAGTGGCTGTTGGCAATTTACATCCCGGCCGTCAGCATAACAAGGCTCCCAGTTCTCCATGGCCTGTCCTGCCTTTCTGGATTTTACACTTTTTTCAGATGGCCCTTTTGACCGGGGGGAAGTGAGACTTCACTGTAGTGCAGATTTCCTTTGCAAGCTTGCTTGGTTGGCCAAAAAGGGCGTATGCGTTTTTTCCTGAATATATTCAGGAAAAAACGCATACGCCCTTTTTGGCCAAGTGCATCATTGTGGACGTTCTGCCTCTTTTCCTATGCTTTCAATGCAATTCCAGTCTACCTCCTGAAATCGGTTTCCTGCAATTCTGCCTCGCTTTCAAGTCCTCTTGGCAGCCTTACTTCAGTATATTTTTGGACGATAGCTGTCATTTATAACTCTGCAGGTCTGTGAATTACAGTGCCCCTGAGCTCCTTTCTTCAACTCGCTTTCTTGTGAGCTGGCTGCAATACCGCAGGATTGCTTCAGGCCCTAATGTGGTTCCGGCACGGCATGCTGAGCCTTTGGTTAATTCCTCTTCCTGGTGGGAAATGAGAGTTAAATTTGCCCGTCCAGACACCTCCAGCTAGTCTCTCATTGGTTCTCCCTATTCCTGTTCATCTTCCGCAGAAATTGCAAACTGGGCCAAACAGGAGGTTAAAGGCACTGACTCTCCAAGTCGGGAGAGTGTTAGTAAACGTCTGGAATGTTGCACCCGAGTACCAGGGGACGAGAACGGAGACATATTTGAACACGTCTCCCGATCACACAGTTGATCATACTCTGGGTTCCACATGCATGTTTTAGCTGAAGGAAGAATCCCTTAAACCTGGAGAGTTGAGACCCGTGGAATGGGTACCATGCAATATGACTTCAAAGGGTCTTCATTTGCTCACCGAACCTCTCCAATCCTATCACTGCTGCGTTTATGCCCCTGTACACATGCTTGATTCCCTTTCGGAGACATAGCAATCCATAGGTTTTAAGATACTTACTAGTCAGGTACATTCTTAGGCGTTTAATATGGGGTGTTGAGTCCATTTCGTTGAGCAAGGAGTAGCTCTTGTCTATTCCATATTTGGCTTAAGGAACTTACTCTGTGCTCATTTCAATCTCTGGTTTTATGCAGCACCCCAACTCACCTTTCCCCTTAAGCAAGCATAAGTTGGTTTTCTAAATTTGAGACCCTGTTCTGTTTTGTAATCCAGTTCCTGTGTAGCCAAGTTTACATTCCGTGTATTAGTTATATCTTATAATGTTTCTTTTTCTGCGTGACTTATTTCAGGTAGAATCATCATACCTGAATCCTCTCATTATGCTGCTATGGGCCTGATGACGTAGATGTCATTGCTGAGTGATATTGCATTGTACGTAAGTACCACAGCTTCTTCATCCATTTTTCACTTTCTGCGATATTGAACTTGTACCGTAAACGAGGTTCTTGTAAACAGAGCCGTCCCAAACTTTGGGGTGGCTGTGTCTTTTTGATTTTCATTTCTCTAATCTATAGAACCATAATTGGAAGTGCCCTAGGCTCGTTGATTTGTTTTTTAGATGTTTCAGGAAACACCATACACTTCTCCCGAGTGGCTGTTGGCAATTTACATCCCGCCCATCAGCATAACAAGGCTCCCAGTTCTCCATGGCCTGTCCTGCCTTTCTGGATTTTACACTTTTTTCAGATGGCCCTTGTGACCAGGGGGGAAGTGAGACTTCATTGTAGTGCAGATTTCCTTTGCAAGCTTGCTTGGTTGGCCAAAAAATGCGTATGCGTTTTTTCCTGAATATATTCAGGAAAAAACGCATACGCCCTTTTTGGCCAAGTGCATCATTGTGGACGTTCTGCCTCTTTTCCTATGCTTTCAATGCAATTCCAGTCTACCTCCTGAAATCGGTTTCCTGCAATTCTGCCCCGCTTTCAAGTCCTCTTGGCAGCCTTACTTCAGTATATTTTTGGACGATAGCTGTCATTTATACCTCTGCAGGTTTGTGAATTACAGTGCCCCTGATCTCCTTTCTTCAACTTGCTTTCTAGGGAGCTCCCCGCAACACCGTAGGATTGCTTCAGTCCCTAATCTGGTTCCAGCTCGGCACGCTGAGCCTTTGGTTAATTCTTCTTCCTGGTGGGAAATGAGAGTAAAATTTGCCCATCCAGACACTTCCAGCTAGTCTCTCATTGGTTCTCCCTATTCCTGTTCATCTTCCACAGAAATTGCAAACTGGGCCAAACAGGAGGTTAAAGGCACTGACTCTCCAAGTCGGGAGAGTGTTAGTAAAGCGTCTGGAATGTTGCACCCGAGTACCAGGTGATGAGAACTGAGACATATTGGAACACGTCTCCCGATCACACGGTTGATCACTCTCTGGGTTCCACATGCATGTTTTAGCTGAAGGAAGAATCCCTTAAACCTGGAGAGTTGAGACCCATGGAATGCGTACCATGCAATATGACGTCAAAGGGTCTTCATTTGCTCACCGAACCTCTCCAATCCTATCACTGCTGCGTTTATGCCCCTGTACACACGCTTGATTCTCTTTCGGAGACATAGCAATCCATAGGTTTTAAGATACTTACTAGTCAGGTACATTCTTAGGCGTTTAATGTGCGGTGATGAGTCCATTTCGTTGAGCAAGGAGTAGCTCTTGTCTATTCCATATTTGGCTTAAGGAACTTTATCTGTGCTCATTTCAATCTCTGGTTTTATGCAGCA
Source organism: Globicephala melas (assembly GCF_963455315.2). Lineage (NCBI taxonomy): Eukaryota > Metazoa > Chordata > Mammalia > Artiodactyla > Delphinidae > Globicephala > Globicephala melas. The sequence continues at coordinate 84,187 of NW_027207421.1, forward strand.
CCCCAACTCACCTTTCCCCTTAAGCAAGCATAAGTTGGTTTTCTAAATTTGAGACCCTGTTCTGTTTTGTAATCCAGTTCCTGTGTAGCCAAGTTTACATTCCGTGTATTAGTGATATCTTATGATGTTTCTTTTTCTGTGTGACTTCTTTCAGTTAGAATCATCATACCTGAATCCACTCATTATGCTGCTACGGGCCTGATGACATAGATTTCACTGAGTGATATTGCATTGTACGTAAGTAGCACAACTTCTTTATCCAATTTTCAATTTCTGCGATATTGAACTTGTACCGTAAACGAGGTTCTTGTAAACAGAGCCGTCCCAAACTTTGAGGTGGCTGTGTCTTTTTGATTTTCATTTCCCTAAGCTATAGAACCATAAGTGGAAGTGCCCTAGGCTCTGTTGCTTTGTTTTTTAGATGTTTCAGGAAACACCATACACTTCTCCCGAGTGGCTGTTGGCAATTTACATCCCGCCCATCAGCATAACAAGGCTCCCAGTTCTCCATGGCCTGTCCTGCCTTTCTGGATTTTACACTTTTTTCAGATGGCCCTTGTGACCGGGGGGAAGTGAGACTTCATTGTAGTGCAGATTTCCTTTGCAAGCTTGCTTGGTTGGCCAAAAAATGCGTATGCGTTTTTTCCTGAATATATTCAGGAAAAAACGCATACGCCCTTTTTTGCCAAGTGCATCATTGTCCACGTTCTGCCTCTTTTCCTATGCTTTAAATGCTATTCCAGTCTACCACCTGAAATCGGTTTCCTGCAATTCTGCCTTGCTTTCAATGCCTCTTCATAGCCTAACCTCAATATATTTTTTGAAAATATTGGCTTTTATAACTCTGCAGGTTTTTGAATTGCAGTGGCCCTTAGGTCCATTTTTCAGCTCTTATTTTTTTGATTTTGCCTTATAACCACAGGATTCCTTCAGGCCCTATTCTTCTTCTGGGGCACCTTGCTGTGCCTTTGGTTTATTCTTCTTACTGATGTGAAATTAGAGTGACCTGTGCCCATTGAAACCGCTACAGCTAATTTCTCACTGGTTCCCCCTATTCCCATTCATCCTCCGCACTAACTGCAGACTGTGCGATACTAGAACTTAAAGGCATTGACTCTCCATGTGGGGATATTGTTAGTAAAGCGGCTGGAATGTCGATCCGGAGCCCCAGGTGAGGAAAAATGAGGTGCGTTTTAGAAACCTTTCCCGATCATATGGTATACCAGTCGCTGGGTTTCCCAAGGATGGTTTAGCTGTAGGAAGATTCCCTTCATCCTGGAGTGTTGTGACCCTTGGAATGAGTAGCATGAAGTATTGCATTAAACTTTTGGCAGTTGCTCACCAAAGCTCACCAATCCTCTCAGCCCCAAGTGTCCAGCCTTATGTCTTATCCAGCTGTGGGTTTATATGTGGTCAATCCAGGTTGCATCACAGCCCCTGAGCGAATTTTGTAAGAATTTTTCTCTCTTTCATTGTTTCTGCGTTTTGTTTTTAAAATTTATTTCTGTAATGGGGTTTAGCTCATTTTCACTGCTGTGTTTGTGCCGCTCTGCACACACTTGATTCCCTTATGGAGATATATCAATACATGGGTTTTAAGATTCTTATTACTCAGATATATTTCTCTGCGGTGTATAGGGTGTGTTGAAGCCAGTTCATTGAGCAAGGTGTAGATCTTGTCTAATATCTATTTGGTTTATTGAACGGTATCTGTGCTAATTTCAAACTCTGGTTTTATGCATCACCCCACCTCTCCTTTCCCCTTAAGCTGACATAAGTGTGTTTTCTAAATGTGAGACACTGTTCTGTTCTGTAATTCATTTCTTGTGCAGCCATATTTACCCTCCCTCTATAAGTGATATCTTATGATATGTTTCTTTTTCTGTTTGACTTATTTCAAGTAGTATTATTGGACCTAAATCCACTCTTTATCCTTCTACTAGCCTTATTACATTGATTTCATGGTGAAGAGATATTCCATTGTGCATAAGTACCACATCTTCTTTATCCATTGTTCTCTTTCCTGGGATATTTAAGGTGTACTGAAGTTGAGGTTCTTGTAAACAGAGTAGCCCTAAACTGTGGTGTGCTTGTGTCTTGTTGAGTTTTAGACTTCCCTAGATATACTCCCATGATTGGAAGTGTCCTATGCTCTGTAGCTCTGTTTTTTAGATGATTTAGGAACCACCATACACTTCTCCAGAGTGGCTCTCGGCAGTTCGCACACTGCCCATCAGCGTATAAAGGCTCCCTGTTCTCCATGGCCTGTCCTGCATTTCTGGTTTTTACAATTTTTTAGGATGGCCCTTTTGACCGGTGGGAAATGAGACTTCTTTGTTGTGCACATTTGCATTGCTTGCTTGCTTCGTTGCCCATAAAGTGCGTATGCGTTTTTTCCTGGATATAATCAGGAAAAAACGCATACGTCCTTTTGGGCCAACTGCATCATTGTCGAAATTCTGCCGCTTTTCATGTGCTTTAAAGACGAGTCCAATCTATCTCTTGAAATCTGTTTCTTGCAATTCTGTCTTGCATTCAGATCCTCTTCTTTGCCTTACCTCAACATAGTTTTGGACGTTAGTTTTCATTTATAACTCTGCAGGTTTGTGAATTGCAGTGACCCTGAGCTCCATTTTTTAAGTTGCTCTTTTGTGAGCTGGCCTCAAACCCGCAGGATTGCTTCAGGCCCTATTTTGGCTCCGGCGAGGCGGGCTGAGCCTTTTTTCAATTCTTATTCTTAATGGGAAATTACAGTGATATGTGCCCGTCCAAACCCCTACAACTATTCTCTCATTGGTTCCCCCTCTTCCCATTCATCCTCCTCACAATTTGCAAAATGTGTGAAACAGAAGTTGAAATGTGCTGATTCTCCAAGTGGGGAGATTCTAAGTAACGTGGCTGGAATGGTGAACAGGAGCACCAGGAGAGGATAAATGAGCTGCATTTTAGACACATCTCCCGATCACATGGTGTACAGTCCTCTGGGTTTTCCATGCATGTTTTAGCTGTAGGAAGATCCCTTGAACCTGCAGATTTGGGACCCATTGAATGGGTACCAGGTAGTATTACTTTAAAGGGTGTGCATTTCCTCACCCAACCTCACATTTCTCTTAGCGCAAACAGTTTCCAGCCTTATGTCTCATCCTGCTGTGGGTCTAGATGTGTTCAATCCATGTTGCATCACCGTCCCTGAGGAAAAGTTGTAAGAGGTTTTCTCTGTCTCTCTGTCGTTTATTTTTTTCAATTTATTACTATATTGGTTACAGCTGATTTTCAAAGCTCTGTTTCTTGCTGCTGTACATCCACTTGATTCACGTACAGAGAGACATCAGTAAATTCTTTTTCAGATTCTTACCAGTCGTATATATTCTTTTCCGGTGACTTGAGTGTGCTGAGTGCAGTTCTTTTAGCTACCGTGTAGGCCTTGTTGATTATCAGTTTGGTATTTGGAATGGTATCTTTGCTAATTTCAACCTCCTGGATGATGCCTCACCCCTCCCCACCTTTCCCGTTTAGCAGCCTTATGCGTGTTTTCTACATATTTGACTATGTTTTTGTTTTGTAATTTATTTCATGTGTAGCCATTTTGGATTCCACCTTTAAGTGATATCTTATGATATGTGTCTTTTTCTTTTTGAATTATGTCACTTAGAATGATCATACGTAACTCCTCCGGAGTTGTTACAACTGGCCATATTTCATTGATTTCCAGGCTGAATAATATTCCACTCTACCTAAGTACCACATCTCTGTCCATTTTTTCCCTCCAGAGACATTTAAGTTATATCCTAGTCGAGGATCTTTTAAACAGAGAGGGGGTAAACATTGGGGTGCCTGTGTCCTCTCGATTTTTGTTTTTCCCAAGATATACGCCCATGAGTGCAAGTGCCCTATGCTCTGTAGCTCATTTTTTAGATGCTTTAGTAAACACAATACACTTCTCCAGAATGGCCGTTGGCAATATACATTTCCACTATAAGTCTCACAGGGCTCCCTCTTCTCGTTGCCCTGTCCTGCATTTCTGTTGTTTACGCTTTATGAGGATGGCTCTTCTGACTGATGCGAAGTGATATCTTTTGTAGTATTGACTTCCAGTGCCCACCTGTTTGGTTGGCTAAAAAAGTGTATGCCCTTTTCTTGAATATATACAGAAAAAAACGCATACACCCTTTTTGGCCAACTGCAATGTTGGCAATGTTCAGCTCCTTTTCTTGTGCTTAATGGCGAGTCCTTTCTACCTCCTCAAATCCCTTTCCTGCCATTCTCCCTTGCTTACAAGTCCTTTTCTCTGACTTTCCTCAAGACATTTTTCAGTGATGGATATTTTCAACTCTGCAGTTTCGTGAATTTTACTGCCCCTGAGTTCCATTGTTCAACTTGTGTTTATGGGAACTGGCCACAAAGCAGCGGGATTTCCTCAAGCCCTATACTGTTTCCATGGGCAACCCTAGCCTTTGGTCAATTCGTCTTCCTGATTGGAAATTAGAGTGACATGTGCCTGTCTGAACACCTAGGACTTGTCTCTCATTGTTCCTCATCCTTCCGCTTCATCCTCTGGACAAATTCCAAACTGTACGCAACAGGATGTTGACAGTGCTGCCATCTCCAAGTGGGGAGACTGTTAGTAAAGACGCTGGAGGGGTGAACCCGAGCACCAGGAGATGAGGAGATGAGATGCCTTTTCCAAACTCTTCCCGATCAGACGATATACCATCCTCTGGGTGTGACAGACATGTTTTAGCAGTAGGAAGAGTCCCATTCATGTAAGGAGAACACCAGGGCTTTTTCAAAATCAGTGTCTCCCTGAAACCCAAACTGGGGAATTTTTTAAGCTACGGCTACACATATGTTCATTAAGGGCCTTGGGAAGTAGGCAGAGTCCAAACTTTAGATGATTGAAGTCTTCAGGGTCAGAAGCACTCACCACCAGCTTCCCTTAGGTTACACTTTAACTGTCATTGATAGATGATGTCAATAAAAATATCTATTCTTTTTCATATTATTTCCCCTTATAGGTTATTGCAAAATGTTGAGTGTAGTTCCCTGTGCTATACAGTAGTTCCTTGTTGATGATCTATTTTATACATAGCAGTGTGTATGTGTTAAGCCCAAACTGTTAATTTATCCCTCCTCCCACCTTTCCCCTTTGGTAATAATAAATTATAAGATTTTATACTTCTCAGAAATGGGGGAGCTGAAAGAGAGGTATCATTTTCAATGGAAAAGCATTTAAAACAAGATTGAAGCTTTAACCAAGATTATTAGATGTACATCCTTGGAAAGAAATCACTTCGTTTCTCTAATATTGACCTGACAAATAAGACAAACCTTTTCACTGAACTTGCTTATAATAAAGTGATGGAAATATCAAATGGAAGTGTTAGAAACATCTTATTTTACCCGAGCCTTATACACTGTTCTATGTTAACTACAGTTTGGCTCACACATCTGTTCATTGAGGTTACAATAGTCTCAATTTCTGTTACTGATCCTCCAGAGTGGACCCCAACAAGTGTCCCCCTGCCCAGTGTCATTGGGGCCAACAGATCGAGACTGAGTTTGGTTCACAAGCAAAGGAAACTTTATATTTTGATCAGAGAATGGAGAGGTGAGAGCATGCACTACCCCGTGGGCTGTGGGCTGGGCTGCTGTGTAGAGATCCTGTCAGAGTCAGTGGGAGGGAGGGGGCGGAGCTCTCGAGGGCCGGGTTGGCTGCAGCTCAGGCTCTATATCGTGGAGTCTGCACTGGGCCCCAGGAGCTGAGGTGTCGACCCAGCCATTCTGCACTAGGAAATCTGGTCTGAAGTGCCGGGTGTGGAACCTCTGCATGCGGGACCCTAGGAGCACATGAAATTAGACAAAGCACAAAGGATAAAAAAGGTTAGACTTGACTTTATTGCCCAGATTCTACTTTTATCTCCCAGGGATTTTTAATGGGCTTTGCTGGGGACAAACCCCTCCTCTGCCTTTTGTCCCGTTCCTCATTCTTGGAGTGCTGAGCGTGCAGACCCTTCTTCTGTAACTGCTGAGTGCTGAGTTGGGAGCCCTCATACCCTGGGGCGAGGGTCAGAGCTTCTCCCGAGCAGCCTCCAGGTGACGTTGATTGTCCCCAGGCCCCCTGCCTCCCTGCTCGTCCACCTGAGCACCAGCATTGGAAGTGTTGTAAATTCTAATGACCTTTAAGGGTCCAGGAAAGAGATGTGCAGAGACGCTGTGGGGGCCGGTTTCACCCCGTCCCACATTTGTTCGGCCACCTTAGGCTGACCGTTTCTGCCAGCCTAGATGCTCTGACCAGTAGTCTGCGCTTTCTTCAATTAGGCCCCTGAATTAACGTACAAACAGCACCAGGTGTCAGAGCCCTGCCCGCTCAACTCCCAGACAGTCCAGGGTCAGTGGTGATCAAGGACCATGATGGCCACTGAGTCAACAGCCTTTTGAAGTAAACAGGAGTCCAGCCGGTCTTATTGGCCACCATCAGCACAGTGTCTGTAGGCTTTTCTATGGTGACAGTGTGATATACGGTTCCCCCGCCAAGACTATTAGCTCCCCTCTGGGTGCAGTAAGTCCTGCAAGCAGTAGTCTACTCTTTTGGGACACACTCTTGTTGTTTTATGAGAGAAACTCCAGGTCAAGTGATGTTCACATGAGTTGTCATGGTGCCCTGTTGCCCCCGGTTATCTCTCTGGATGTTGGAGTTGGAGGGCCTCCTCACTCGAGGTTGGTGTGCCCACGGAGCGAACCCTGCAACTTCAGGGCATGGTTGGTGGTTAGGATCACCACGTGGGGTCCTTTTCCCTTAGGAGGGAGGTGGCCTTTTGGGCTGCTGATTTCCAGGTTTTTAGATACCGCCAGTATCTTGGCCAGATGTGGCAGTGGGCCAAGCCCCTTGGTGACCGTAGTTTATCCTACCTGGATGGCATTCTTGCATTGTTCCATTTCAAGTGGTCCCAGTTTTTGCACTAATTCTCCAATGGCGATTCACCTTTCACCGGGAATGTAAAGGTCAAAGGGTTTAGCTAAATTAGGGAGTTCCAGGGCAAGGGTCTGAATTGACTGCTCTTTCCATTCTTGAAAGGCCACTTCTGGATTCTATTCAAAAGGATCATCATCTTTTCCTTTCAGTGTTTCATATAGAGGCCCAGCTAGTAGACTGTAGTTAGGGATCCAGAAGCAGCAAACCCTGGCCTCCCCAGGAACCCCTAAGCTGTCTTCTAGTTTTAGAAAGGGGTAAGGCTGAAAATGGTTTCTTCCCTTTCCTGGGATGGGCTTCTCCGACCTTCTGTGAGAATGAAGCCCAGGCAGGTCACCGCAGTCTGTGATATTTGAGCTTTTTCTTGGACAACTTCTATCCTTTATTGGCTTGGTAGTTCAGAGGCCTCCTTAGTAGGGCTGGCGATCAGAATGTCGTCTGCGTACTGAAGGAGGGTTTCCTTTTCCAGAGGTAGAACTTTTAGGTCTTTAGCTAAGCTTTCCCCAAAGATGGTGTGGGAATTTTTGCACCCTTGGGGCAAGACGGCCCGGAAGTATTGTTTTAGTTGTATGTTGAGTCCTGCCACTCACAAGCCAAAATTTCTTGTGACTCTGGGACTAATGGAATACAAAAGAAAGCATCATTGAAGACTAATACAGAATACCATGTCCTGGTGGTTGGTAGAATGACCAGCAGGGTGTAGGAATTAGGAGCAACTGGAGGTATATCCTCGGTGGCTTCACTGACTGTCCTGACATCCTTTACCAGGTCCCCAGCAGCCCATGGGGCTCTCGTGGTCAGGCCCCTCCCAGGATACAGAGCTACCCTTGCAGGTACCGTGGCAGGGCTGGGCACACAGGAACTGTGCACATAGCCCTCATTGCAGAGCACCCCCAGCTCACCTGTCGCTCAGAGCTGACACAGAGCACCTCAGAGCAGGACTTGAACTAACAAACAGCAGCTGCGACAGGTCTGTGACCCTGGGCATCACTCTGTGCGGCCTCCCTCCACCTGGTCTTCCAGAGACTTCCACTGCACCCGGGGCACCAGGCCTCTGTCTCCAACCACCACCCACCCCTCCTCTCCCTGACTCCTGGGTTCCTCTCATTAGAAGAGGGTTTTCTTGAAGTTGTCTCCCACTCATGGGCCAGATAAAATGATTAGAAAACAAGCCAAAGCTGCAGCCCCTTGTCTATCCTGACTCTCAGGAGCCCACACCTGTTCCTTGGACCTGGCCGGTTCAGCAAGTTCCATTTTCTGCAACTGTGAGCCCCTGAGGGGTGATGATTGGCTGAGCTGGGCAGCCTTACCGTGCCGGCCAGCCCTCCCCAGGTGTGCCTGGGTTGAGATCAATATAAATACCACTCCAGGCAACAAGAGCCCCTGCAGCCGTGCCTGACGCCATTTTCTCTGCCCTGTCAGCAGTCTCGGGGCTGGGCTGGTGGGAGGGAGTGAGAGGCCACAGCTTTGTGGGTGGCCCAGTGTGAGTGGGGCTCTGCTGGACTTTCTGCAGCAGTTGCCAGGCTGCCACCTGCTAAAGAAGAGGATGTGTCACCCATACCTGCTGCTGGAATTTCTCCCTGGGCAGAGGTGAGGAAGGAAAAAAGCAGTGGGGGCAGGGACAGGACGGGTATCTCAGGCAGGGAAATGGAAATCTTCCAGAAGAGCACCCAGGGCCAGGACCATCCTGGCTGGCCTGCAGGCACCAAGTCGGCCGGCATGCTGTCACTCGTGTGGCTCTATGGCCCTTCCTCTAGGCTTTCAAGTCCTTGTATATATTCAGATGTTTTACCTGGGACGGGTGGGAATAGTTCAGAAGCAACTGGCCTGGGGCTCAGCTCACATTTACTCACAGATGCCTCGGCATGGTGCCTCAGCTTTGCAATTAGGACGCTTGTTGCGTGGGGGCTGCTGGCTGAATGGGAGACGATTCCCCACCACTGACCAACTTCAGAATTGTTTACAACTGGAGCAAGTGCCCTGATACGGTTTTCCTCTGTGGAACTGGTGGGTTCTGTGTTTTTTTTCTCTTTTTCGTTTTTGGTTCAAGGTAGAGTTTATTCCTCTTTTTTGTATTTACAGATATAAGCATGGAAATAATTTATTCATATAAATACATGTATGTGAAGGGAATAATTGTTTTTTCTGTTTTATTTTTTAAATTTTATTTCTTTTTAATTTTGAATTTTATTTTATATTTTTATACAGCAGGTTCTTATTGGTTATCTATTTTATACATATAAATGTATACATGCCAATCCCAGTCTCTCAACTCCTCCCACCACCACCCCCCCACAGCTTTCCCCCCTTGTTGTCCATACATTTGTTGTCTACATCTGTTGCTCTATTTATGCCTTGCAAAATGGTTAATCTGTACAGTTTTTCTAGGTTCCACATATATGCATGAATATACAAGATTTGCTTTTCTCTTTCTGAGTTACTTCACTCTGTATGACAGTCTCTAGATCCATCGACGTCTCTACAAATGACCCAATTTCATTCCTTTTCATGGCTTAGTAATATTCCATTTTATATATGTACCACAGCTTTATGCATTCGTCTGTCTGTGGGCATTTAGGTTGCTTCCATTACCTCGATATTGTAAATAGTGATGCAATGAACATTGCGGTGAATGTCTCTTTTTGATTTATGGTTTTGTCTGGGTATATGTCCAGTACTGGGATTGCTGTATCATACGGTAATTCCATTGTTAGTTTCTTAAGAAACTCCATATTGTTCTCCATAGTGACTGTATCAATTTATATTCCCAACAATAGTGGAAGAGGGTTCCTTTTCTCCACACCCTTTTCAGCATTTTTGTTTGTAGATTTTCTGATGATGCCCATTCTATCAGGTGTGAGGTGATACCTCATTGTTGAGTACATTTTGTTGAGCAAGGGGTAGGTCTTGTCTATTACATATTTGGCTTAAGGAACTTTATCTGTGCTCATTTCAATCTCTGGTTTTATGCAGCACCCCAACTCACCTTTCCCCTTAAGCAAGCATAAGTTGGTTTTCTAAATTTGAGACCCTTTTCTGTTTTGTAATCCAGTTCCTGTGTAGCCAAGTTTACATTCCGTGTATTAGTGATATCTTATGATGTTTCTTTTTCTGTGTGACTTATTTCAGTTAGAATCATCATACCTGAATCCACTCATTATGCTGCTACGGGCCTGATGACATAGATGTCATTGCTGAGTGATATTGCATTGTACCTAAGTACCACAACTTCTTCATCCATTTTTCACTTTCTGCGATATTGAACTTGTACCGTAAACGAGGTTCTTGTAAACAGAGCCGTCCCAAACTTTGGGGTGGCTGTGTCTTTTTGATTTTCATTTCCTTAAGCTATAGGACCATAAGTGGAAGTGCCCTAGGCTCTGTTGCTTTGTTTTTTAGATGTTTCAGGAAACACCATACACTTCTCCCGAGTGGCTGTTGGCAATTTACATCCCGCCCATCAGCATAACAAGGCTCCCAGTTCTCCATGGCCTGTCCTGCCTTTCTGGATTTTACACTTTTTTCAGATGGCCCTTGTGACCGGGGGGAAGTGAGACTTCATTGTAGTGCAGATTTCCTTTGCAAGCTTGCTTGGTTGGCCAAAAAGGGCGTATGCGTTTTTTCCTGAATATATTCAGGAAAAAACGCATACGCCCTTTTTGGCCAAGTGCATCATTGTGGACGTTCTGCCTCTTTTCCTATGCTTTCAATGCAATTCCAGTCTACCTCCTGAAATCGGTTTCCTGCAATTCTGCCCCGCTTTCAAGTCCTCTTGGCAGCCTTACTTCAGTATATTTTTGGACGATAGCTGTCATTTATAACTCTGCAGGTTTGTGAATTACAGTGCCCCTGAGCTCCTTTCTTCAACTCGCTTTCTTGTGAGCTGGCCGCAACACCGCAGGATTGCTTCAGGCCCTAATCTGGTTCCAGCACGGCACGCTGAGCCTTTGGTTAATTCCTCTTCCTGGTGGGAAATGAGAGTTAAATTTGCCCGTCCAGACACCTCCAGCTAGTCTCTCATTGGTTCTACCTATTCCTGTTCATCTTCCGCAGAAATTGCAAACTGGGCCAAACAGGAGGTTAAAGGCACTGACTCTCCAAGTGGGGAGAGTGTTAGTAAAGCGTCTGGAATGTTGCACCCGAGTACCAGCAGACGAGAACGGAGACATATATGAACACGTCTCCCAATCACACGGTTGATCATACTCTGGGGTCCACATGCATGTTTTAGCTGAAGGAAGAATCCCTTAAACCTGGAGAGTTGAGACCCGTGGAATGGGTACCATGCAATAAGACTTCAAAGGGTCTTCATTGCTCACCGAATCTCTCCAATCCTATCACTGCTGCGTTTATGCCCCTGTACTCACGCTTGATTCTCTTTCGGAGACATAGCAATCCATAGGTTTTTAGATACTTACTAGTCAGGTACATTCTTAGGCGTTTAATATGGGGTGTTGAGTCCATTTCGTTGAGCACGGAGTAGCTCTTGTCTATTCCATATTTGGCTTAAGGAACTTTATCTGTGCTCATTTCAATCTCTGGTTTTATGCAGCACCCCAACTCACCTTGGGGTAACTGGAGGTATATCCTCGGTGGCTTCACTGACTGTCCTGACATCCTTTACCATGTCCCCAGCAGCCCATGGGGCTCTCGTGGTCAGACCAATCCCAGAATATGGAGCTCACCTGGGCAGGTACCCCACCCCCACCCCAGCCCACGGGGCTCTCGTGGTCAGGCCCCTCCCAGGATACAGAGCTACCCTTGCAGGTACCGTGGCAGGGCTGGGCACACAGGAACTGTGCACATAGCCCTCATTGCAGAGCACCCCCAGCTCACCTGTCGCTCAGAGCTGACACAGAGCACCTCAGAGTAGGACTTGAACTAACAAACAGCAGCTGCGACAGGTCTGTGACCCTGGGCATCACTCTGTGCAGCCTCCCTCCACCTGGTCTTCCAGAGACTTCCACTGCACCCGGGGCACCAGGCCTCTGTCTCCAACCACCACCCACCCCTCCTCTCCCTGACTCCTGGGTTCCTCTCATTAGAAGAGGGTTTTCTTGAAGTTGTCTCCCACTCATGGGCCAGATAAAATGATTAGAAAACAAGCCAAAGCTGCAGCCCCTTGTCTATCCTGACTCTCAGGAGCCCACACCTGTTCCTTGGACCTGGCCGGTTCAGCAAGTTCCATTTTCTGCAACTGTGAGCCCCTGAGGGGTGATGATTGGCTGAGCTGGGCAGCCTTACCGTGCCGGCCAGCCCTCCCCAGGTGTGCCTGGGTTGAGATCAATATAAATACCACTCCAGGCAACAAGAGCCCCTGCAGCCGTGCCTGACGCCATTTTCTCTGCCCTGTCAGCAGTCTCGGGGCTGGGCTGGTGGGAGGGAGTGAGAGGCCACAGCTTTGTGGGTGGCCCAGTGTGAGTGGGGCTCTGCTGGACTTTCTGCAGCAGTTGCCAGGCTGCCACCTGCTAAAGAAGAGGATGTGTCACCCATACCTGCTGCTGGAATTTCTCCCTGGGCAGAGGTGAGGAAGGAAAAAAGCAGTGGGGGCAGGGACAGGACGGGTATCTCAGGCAGGGAAATGGAAATCTTCCAGAAGAGCACCCAGGGCCAGGACCATCCTGGCTGGCCTGCAGGCACCAAGTCGGCCGGCATGCTGTCACTCGTGTGGCTCTATGGCCCTTCCTCTAGGCTTTCAAGTCCTTGTATATATTCAGATGTTTTACCTGGGACGGGTGGGAATAGTTCAGAAGCAACTGGCCTGGGGCTCAGCTCACATTTACTCACAGATGCCTCGGCATGGTGCCTCAGCTTTGCAATTAGGACGCTTGTTGCGTGGGGGCTGCTGGCTGAATGGGAGACGATTCCCCACCACTGACCAACTTCAGAATTGTTTACAACTGGAGCAAGTGCCCTGATACGGTTTTCCTCTGTGGAACTGGTGGGTTCTGTGTTTTTTTTCTCTTTTTCGTTTTTGGTTCAAGGTAGAGTTTATTCCTCTTTTTTGTATTTACAGATATAAGCATGGAAATAATTTATTCATATAAATACATGTATGTGAAGGGAATAATTGTTTTTTCTGTTTTATTTTTTAAATTTTATTTCTTTTTAATTTTGAATTTTATTTTATATTTTTATACAGCAGGTTCTTATTGGTTATCTATTTTATACATATAAATGTATACATGCCAATCCCAGTCTCTCAACTCCTCCCACCACCACCCCCCCACAGCTTTCCCCCCTTGTTGTCCATACATTTGTTGTCTACATCTGTTGCTCTATTTATACCTTGCAAAATGGTTAATCTGTACAGTTTTTCTAGGTTCCACATATATGCATGAATATACAAGATTTGCTTTTCTCTTTCTGAGTTACTTCACTCTGTATGACAGTCTCTAGATCCATCGACGTCTCTACAAATGACCCAATTTCATTCCTTTTCATGGCTTAGTAATATTCCATTTTATATATGTACCACAGCTTTATGCATTCGTCTGTCTGTGGGCATTTAGGTTGCTTCCATTACCTCGATATTGTAAATAGTGATGCAATGAACATTGCGGTGAATGTCTCTTTTTGATTTATGGTTTTGTCTGGGTATATGTCCAGTACTGGGATTGCTGTATCATACGGTAATTCCATTGTTAGTTTCTTAAGAAACTCCATATTGTTCTCCATAGTGACTGTATCAATTTATATTCCCAACAATAGTGGAAGAGGGTTCCTTTTCTCCACACCCTTTTCAGCATTTTTGTTTGTAGATTTTCTGATGATGCCCATTCTATCAGGTGTGAGGTGATACCTCATTGTTGAGTACATTTTGTTGAGCAAGGGGTAGGTCTTGTCTATTACATATTTGGCTTAAGGAACTTTATCTGTGCTCATTTCAATCTCTGGTTTTATGCAGCACCCCAACTCACCTTTCCCCTTAAGCAAGCATAAGTTGGTTTTCTAAATTTGAGACCCTTTTCTGTTTTGTAATCCAGTTCCTGTGTAGCCAAGTTTACATTCCGTGTATTAGTGATATCTTATGATGTTTCTTTTTCTGTGTGACTTATTTCAGTTAGAATCATCATACCTGAATCCACTCATTATGCTGCTACGGGCCTGATGACATAGATGTCATTGCTGAGTGATATTGCATTGTACCTAAGTACCACAACTTCTTCATCCATTTTTCACTTTCTGCGATATTGAACTTGTACCGTAAACGAGGTTCTTGTAAACAGAGCCGTCCCAAACTTTGGGGTGGCTGTGTCTTTTTGATTTTCATTTCCTTAAGCTATAGGACCATAAGTGGAAGTGCCCTAGGCTCTGTTGCTTTGTTTTTTAGATGTTTCAGGAAACACCATACACTTCTCCCGAGTGGCTGTTGGCAATTTACATCCCGCCCATCAGCATAACAAGGCTCCCAGTTCTCCATGGCCTGTCCTGCCTTTCTGGATTTTACACTTTTTTCAGATGGCCCTTGTGACCGGGGGGAAGTGAGACTTCATTGTAGTGCAGATTTCCTTTGCAAGCTTGCTTGGTTGGCCAAAAAGGGCGTATGCGTTTTTTCCTGAATATATTCAGGAAAAAACGCATACGCCCTTTTTGGCCAAGTGCATCATTGTGGACGTTCTGCCTCTTTTCCTATGCTTTCAATGCAATTCCAGTCTACCTCCTGAAATCGGTTTCCTGCAATTCTGCCCCGCTTTCAAGTCCTCTTGGCAGCCTTACTTCAGTATATTTTTGGACGATAGCTGTCATTTATAACTCTGCAGGTTTGTGAATTACAGTGCCCCTGAGCTCCTTTCTTCAACTCGCTTTCTTGTGAGCTGGCCGCAACACCGCAGGATTGCTTCAGGCCCTAATCTGGTTCCAGCACGGCACGCTGAGCCTTTGGTTAATTCCTCTTCCTGGTGGGAAATGAGAGTTAAATTTGCCCGTCCAGACACCTCCAGCTAGTCTCTCATTGGTTCTACCTATTCCTGTTCATCTTCCGCAGAAATTGCAAACTGGGCCAAACAGGAGGTTAAAGGCACTGACTCTCCAAGTGGGGAGAGTGTTAGTAAAGCGTCTGGAATGTTGCACCCGAGTACCAGCAGACGAGAACGGAGACATATATGAACACGTCTCCCAATCACACGGTTGATCATACTCTGGGGTCCACATGCATGTTTTAGCTGAAGGAAGAATCCCTTAAACCTGGAGAGTTGAGACCCGTGGAATGGGTACCATGCAATAAGACTTCAAAGGGTCTTCATTGCTCACCGAATCTCTCCAATCCTATCACTGCTGCGTTTATGCCCCTGTACTCACGCTTGATTCTCTTTCGGAGACATAGCAATCCATAGGTTTTTAGATACTTACTAGTCAGGTACATTCTTAGGCGTTTAATATGGGGTGTTGAGTCCATTTCGTTGAGCACGGAGTAGCTCTTGTCTATTCCATATTTGGCTTAAGGAACTTTATCTGTGCTCATTTCAATCTCTGGTTTTATGCAGCACCCCAACTCACCTTGGGGTAACTGGAGGTATATCCTCGGTGGCTTCACTGACTGTCCTGACATCCTTTACCAGGTCCCCAGCAGCCCATGGGGCTCTCGTGGTCAGACCAATCCCAGAATATGGAGCTCACCTGGGCAGGTACCCCACCCCCACCCCAGCCCACGGGGCTCTCGTGGTCAGGCCCCTCCCAGGATACAGAGCTACCCTTGCAGGTACCGTGGCAGGGCTGGGCACACAGGAACTGTGCACATAGCCCTCATTGCAGAGCACCCCCAGCTCACCTGTCGCTCAGAGCTGACACAGAGCACCTCAGAGTAGGACTTGAACTAACAAACAGCAGCTGCGACAGGTCTGTGACCCTGTGCATCACTCTGTGCGGCCTCCCTCCACCTGGTCTTCCAGAGACTTCCACTGCACCCGGGGCACCAGGCCTCTGTCTCCAACCACCACCCACCCCTCCTCTCCCTGACTCCTGGGTTCCTCTCATTAGGAGAGGGTTTTCTTGAAGTTGTCTCCCACTCATGGGCCAGATAAAATGATTAGAAAACAAGCCAAAGCTGCAGCCCCTTGTCTATCCTGACTCTCAGGAGCCCACACCTGTTCCTTGGACCTGGCCGGTTCAGCAAGTTCCATTTTCTGCAACTGTGAGCCCCTGAGGGGTGATGATTGGCTGAGCTGGGCAGCCTTACCGTGCCGGCCAGCCCTCCCCAGGTGTGCCTGGGTTGAGATCAATATAAATACCACTCCAGGCAACAAGAGCCCCTGCAGCCGTGCCTGACGCCATTTTCTCTGCCCTGTCAGCAGTCTCGGGGCTGGGCTGGTGGGAGGGAGTGAGAGGCCACAGCTTTGTGGGTGGCCCAGTGTGAGTGGGGCTCTGCTGGACTTTCTGCAGCAGTTGCCAGGCTGCCACCTGCTAAAGAAGAGGATGTGTCACCCATACCTGCTGCTGGAATTTCTCCCTGGGCAGAGGTGAGGAAGGAAAAAAGCAGTGGGGGCAGGGACAGGACGGGTATCTCAGGCAGGGAAATGGAAATCTTCCAGAAGAGCACCCAGGGCCAGGACCATCCTGGCTGGCCTGCAGGCACCAAGTCGGCCGGCATGCTGTCACTCGTGTGGCTCTATGGCCCTTCCTCTAGGCTTTCAAGTCCTTGTATATATTCAGATGTTTTACCTGGGACGGGTGGGAATAGTTCAGAAGCAACTGGCCTGGGGCTCAGCTCACATTTACTCACAGATGCCTCGGCATGGTGCCTCAGCTTTGCAATTAGGACGCTTGTTGCGTGGGGGCTGCTGGCTGAATGGGAGACGATTCCCCACCACTGACCAACTTCAGAATTGTTTACAACTGGAGCAAGTGCCCTGATACGGTTTTCCTCTGTGGAACTGGTGGGTTCTGTGTTTTTTTTCTCTTTTTCGTTTTTGGTTCAAGGTAGAGTTTATTCCTCTTTTTTGTATTTACAGATATAAGCATGGAAATAATTTATTCATATAAATACATGTATGTGAAGGGAATAATTGTTTTTTCTGTTTTATTTTTTAAATTTTATTTCTTTTTAATTTTGAATTTTATTTTATATTTTTATACAGCAGGTTCTTATTGGTTATCTATTTTATACATATAAATGTATACATGCCAATCCCAGTCTCTCAACTCCTCCCACCACCACCCCCCCACAGCTTTCCCCCCTTGTTGTCCATACATTTGTTGTCTACATCTGTTGCTCTATTTATGCCTTGCAAAATGGTTAATCTGTACAGTTTTTCTAGGTTCCACATATATGCATGAATATACAAGATTTGCTTTTCTCTTTCTGAGTTACTTCACTCTGTATGACAGTCTCTAGATCCAGCGACGTCTCTACAAATGACCCAATTTCATTCCTTTTCATGGCTTAGTAATATTCCATTTTATATATGTACCACAGCTTTATGCATTCGTCTGTCTGTGGGCATTTAGGTTGCTTCCATTACCTCGATATTGTAAATAGTGATGCAATGAACATTGCGGTGAATGTCTCTTTTTGATTTATGGTTTTGTCTGGGTATATGTCCAGTACTGGGATTGCTGTATCATACGGTAATTCCATTGTTAGTTTCTTAAGAAACTCCATATTGTTCTCCATAGTGACTGTATCAATTTATATTCCCAACAATAGTGGAAGAGGGTTCCTTTTCTCCACACCCTTTTCAGCATTTTTGTTTGTAGATTTTCTGATGATGCCCATTCTATCAGGTGTGAGGTGATACCTCATTGTTGAGTACATTTTGTTGAGCAAGGGGTAGGTCTTGTCTATTACATATTTGGCTTATGGAACGGTATCTGTGCTCATTTCAATCTCTGGTTTTATGCAGCACCCCAACTCACCTTTCCCCTTAAGCAAGCATAAGTTGGTTTTCTAAATTTGAGACCCTTTTCTGTTTTGTAATCCAGTTCCTGTGTAGCCAAGTTTACATTCCGTGTATTAGTGATATCTTATGATGTTTCTTTTTCTGTGTGACTTATTTCAGTTAGAATCATCATACCTGAATCCACTCATTATGCTGCTACGGGCCTGATGACATAGATGTCATTGCTGAGTGATATTGCATTGTACGTAAGTACCACAACTTCTTCATCCATTTTTCACTTTCTGCGATATTGAACTTGTACCGTAAACGAGGTTCTTGTAAACAGAGCCGTCCCAAACTTTGGGGTGGCTGTGTCTTTTTGATTTTCATTTCCTTAAGCTATAGGACCATAAGTGGAAGTGCCCTAGGCTCTGTTGCTTTGTTTTTTAGATGTTTCAGGAAACACCATACACTTCTCCCGAGTGGCTGTTGGCAATTTACATCCCGCCCATCAGCATAACAAGGCTCCCAGTTCTCCATGGCCTGTCCTGCCTTTCTGGATTTTACACTTTTTTCAGATGGCCCTTGTGACCGGGGGGAAGTGAGACTTCATTGTAGTGCAGATTTCCTTTGCAAGCTTGCTTGGTTGGCCAAAAAGGGCGTATGCGTTCTTTCCTGAATATATTCAGGAAAAAACGCATACACGCTTTTTGGCCAAGTGCATCATTGGGGACGTTCTGCCTCTTTTCCTATGCTTTAAATGCAATTCCAGTCTACCTCCTGAAATCGCTTTCCTGCAATTCTGCCCCGCTTTCAAGTCCTCTTGGCAGCCTTACTTCAGTATATTTTTGGACGATAGCTGTCATTTATAACTCTGCAGGTTTGTGAATTACAGTGCCCCTGAGCTCCTGTCTTCAACTCGCTTTCTTGTGAGCTGGCCGCAACACCGCAGGATTGCTTCAGGCCCTAATCTGGTTCCGGCACGGCACGCTGAGCCTGTGGTTAATTCCTCTTCCTGGTGGGAAATGAGAGTTAAATTTGCCCGTCCAGACACCTCCAGCTAGTCTCTCATTGGTTCTCCCTATTCTTGTTCATCTTCCGCAGAAATTGCAAACTGGGCCAAACAGGAGGTTAAAGGCACTGACTCTCCAAGTCGGGAGAGTGTTAGTAAAGCGTCTGGAATATTGCACCCGAGTACCAGGGGACGAGAACGGAGACATATTTGAAGACTTCTCCCGATCACACGGTTGATCATACTCTGGGTTCCACATGCATGTTTTAGCTGAAGGAAGAATCCCTTACACCTGGAGAATTGAGAGCCGTGGAATGGGTACTATGCAATATGACTTCAAAGGGTCTTCATTTGCTCACCGAACCTCTCCAATCCTATCACTGCTGCTTTTATGCCCCTGTACACACGCTTGATTCTCTTTCGGAGACATAGCAATCCATAGGTTTTAAGATACTTACTAGTCAGGTACATTCTTAGGCGTTTAATGTGGGGTGTTGAGTCCATTTCGTTGAGCAAGGAGTAGCTCTTGTCTATTCCATATTTGGCTTAAGGAACTTTATCTGTGCTCATTTCAATCTCTGGTTTTATGCAGCACCCCAACTCACCTTTCCCCTTAAGCAAGCATAAGTTGGTTTTCTAAATTTGAGACCCTGTTCTGTTTTGTAATCCAGTTCCTGTGTAGCCAAGTTTACATTCCGTGTATTAGTGATATCTTATGATGTTTATTTTTCTGTGTGACTTCTTTCAGTTATAATCATCATACCTGAATCCACTCATTATGCTGCTACGGGCCTGATGACATAGATGTCGTTGCTGAG
Source organism: Globicephala melas (assembly GCF_963455315.2). Classification (NCBI taxonomy): domain Eukaryota; kingdom Metazoa; phylum Chordata; class Mammalia; order Artiodactyla; family Delphinidae; genus Globicephala; species Globicephala melas. Next base: position 103,804 of record NW_027207421.1, read on the forward strand.
TGATATTGCATTGTACGTAAGAACCACAACTTCTTCATCCATTTTTCACTTTCTGCGATATTGAACTTGTACCATAAACGAGGTTTTTGTAAACAGAGCCGTCCCAAACTTTGGGGTGGCTGTGTCTTTTTGATTTTCATTTCCCTAAGCTATAGGACCATAAGTGGAAGTGCCCTAGGCTCTGTTGCTTTGTTTTTTAGATGTTTCAGGAAACACCATACACTTCTCCCGAGTGGCTGTTGGCAATTTACATCCCGCCCATCAGCATAACAAGGCTCCCAGTTCTCCATGGCCTCTCCTGCCTTTCTGGATTTTACACTTTTTTCAGATGGCCCTTTTGACCGGGGGGAAGTGAGACTTCATTGTAGTGCAGATTTCCTTTGCAAGCTTGCTTGGTTGGCCAAAAAGGGCGTATGTGTTTTTTCCTGAATATATTCAGGAAAAAATGCATACGCCCTTTTTGGCCAAGTGTATCATTGTGGACGTTCTGCCTCTTTTCCTATGCTTTAAATGCAATTCCAGTGTACCTCCTGAAATCGGTTTCCTGCAATTCTGCCCCGCTTTCAAGTCCTCTTGGCAGCCTTACTTCAGTATATTTTTGGACGATAGCTGTCATTTATAACTCTGCAGGTTTGTGAATTACAGTGCCCCTGAGCTCCTTTCTTCAACTCGCTTTCTTGTGAGCTGGCCGCAACACCGCAGGATTGCTTCAGGCCCTAATCTGGTTCCGGCACGGCACGCTGAGCCTTTGGTTAATTCCTCTTCATGGTGGGAAATGAGAGTTAAATTTGCCCGTCCAGACACCTCCAGCTAGTCTCTCATTGGTTCTCCCTATTCCTGTTCATCTTCCGCAGAAATTGCAAACTGGGCCAAACAGGAGGTTAAAGGCACTGACTCTCCAAGTCGGGAGAGTGTTAGTAAAGCGTCTGGAATGTTGCACCCGAGAACCAGGGTACGAAAACTGAGACATATTTGAAGACGTCTCCCGATCACACGGTTGATCATACTCTGGGGTCCACATGCATGTTTTAGCTGAAGGAAGAATCCCTTAAACCTGGAGAGTTGAGACCCGTGGAATGGGTACCATGCAATATGACTTCAAAGGGTCTTCATTTGCTCACCGAACCTCTCCAATCCTATCACTGCTGCGTTTATGCCCCTGTACACATGCTTGATTCTCTTTCGGAGACATAGCAATCCATAGGTTTTAAGATACTTACTAGTCAGGTACATTCTTAGGCGTTTAATATGGGGTGTTGAGTCCATTTCGTTGAGCAAGGAGTAGCTCTTGTCTATTCCATATTTGGCTTAAGGAACTTACTTTGTGCTCATTTCAATCTCTGGTTTTATGCAGCACCCCAACTCACCTTTCCCCTTAAGCAAGCATAAGTTGGTTTTCTAAATTTGAGACCCTGTTCTGTTTTGTAATCCAGTTCCTGTGTAGCCAAGTTTACATTCCGTGTATTAGTGATATCTTATGATGTTTCTTTTTCTGTGTGACTTATTTCAGTTAGAATCATCATACCTGAATCCACTCATTATGCTGCTACGGGCCTGATGACATAGATGTCATTGCTGAGTGATATTGCATTGTACGTAAGTACCACAACTTCTTCATCCATTTTTCACTTTCTGCGATATTGAACTTGTACCGTAAACGAGGTTCTTGTAAACAGAGCCGTCCCAAACTTTGGGGTGGCTGTGTCTTTTTGATTTTCATTTCCCTAAGCTATAGGACCATAAGTGGAAGTGCCCTAGGCTCTATTGCTTTGTTTTTTAGATGTTTCAGGAAACACCATACACTTCTCCCGAGTGGCTGTTGGCAATTTACATCCCGCCCATCAGCATAACAAGGCTCCCAGTTCTCCATGGCCTGTCCTGCCTTTCTGGATTTTACACTTTTTTCAGATGGCCCTTTTGACCGGGGGGAAGTGAGACTTCATTGTAGTGCAGATTTCCTTTGCAAGCTTGCTTGGTTGGCCAAAAAGGGCGTATGCGTTTTTTCCTGAATATATTCAGGAAAAAACGCATACGCCCTTTTTGGCCAAGTGCATCATTGTGGACGTTCTGCCTCTTTTCCTATGCTTTCAATGCAATTCCAGTCTACCTCCTGAAATCGGTTTCCTGCAATTCTGCCCCGCTTTCAAGTCCTCTTGGCAGCCTTACTTCAGTATATTTTTGGACGATAGCTGTCATTTATAACTCTGCAGGTTTGTGAATTACAGTGCCCCTGAGCTCCTTTCTTCAACTAGCTTTCTTGTGAGCTGGCCGCAACACCGCAGGATTGCTTCAGGCCCTAATCTGGTTCCGGCACGGCACGCTGAGCCTTTGGTTAATTCCTCTTCCTGTTGGGAAATGAGAGTTAAATTTGCCCGTCCAGACACCTCCAGCTAGTCTCTCATTGGTTCTCCCTATTCCTGTTCATCTTCCGCAGAAATTGCAAACTGGGCCAAACAGGAGGTTAAAGGCACTGACTCTCCAAGTCGGGAGAGTGTTAGTAAAGCGTCTGGAATGTTGCACCCGAGTACCAGGGGACGAGAACGGAGACATATTTGAACACGTCTCCCGATCACACGGTTGATCATACTCTGGGTTCCACATGCATGTTTTAGCTGAAGGAAGAATCCCTTAAACCTGGAGAGTTGAGACCCGTGGAATGGGTACCATGCAATATGACTTCAAAGGGTCTTCATTTGCTCACCGAACCTCTCCAATCCTATCACTGCTGCGTTTATGCCCCTGTACACACGCTTGATTCTCTTTCGGAGACATAGCAATCCATAGGTTTTAAGATACTTACTAGTCAGGTACATTCTTAGGCGTTTAATATGGGGTGTTGAGTCCATTTCGTTGAGCAAGGAGTAGCTCTTGTCTATTCCATATTTGGCTTAAGGAACTTTATCTGTGCTCATTTCAATCTCTGGTTTTATGCAGCACCCCAACTCACCTTTCCCCTTAAGCAAGCATAAGTTGGTTTTCTAAATTTGAGACCCTGTTCTGTTTTGGAATCCAGTTCCTGTGTAGCCAAGTTTACATTCCGTGTATTAGTGATATCTTATGATGTTTCTTTTTCTGTGTGACTTCTTTCAGTTAGAATCATCATACCTGAATCCACTCATTATGCTGCTACGGGCCTGATGACATAGATGTCATTGCTGAGTGATATTGCATTGTACGTAAGTACCACAACTTCTTCATCCATTTTTCACTTTCTGCGATATTGAACTTGTACCGTAAACGAGGTTCTTGTAAACAGAGCCGTCCCAAACTTTGGGGTGGCTGTGTCTTTTTGATTTTCATTTCCCTAAGCTATAGGACCATAAGTGGAAGTGCCCTAGGCTCTGTTGCTTTGTTTTTTAGATGTTTCAGGAAACACCATACACTTCTCCCCAGTGGCTGTTGGCAATTTACATCCCGCCCATCAGCATAACAAGGCTCCCAGTTCTCCATGGCCTGTCCTGCCTTTCTGGATTTTACACTTTTTTCAGATGGCCCTTTTGACCGGGGGGAAGTGAGACTTCATTGTAGTGCAGATTTCCTTTGCAAGCTTGCTTGGTTGGCCAAAAAGGGCGTATGCGTTTTTTCCTGAATATATTCAGGAAAAAACGCATACGCCCTTTTTGGCCAAGTGCATCATTGTGGACGTTCTGCCTCTTTTCCTATGCTTTCAATGCAATTCCAGTCTACCTCCTGAAATCGGTTTCCTGCAATTCTGCCCTGCTTTCAAGTCCTCTTGGCAGCCTTACTTCAGTATATTTGTGGACGATAGCTGTCATTTATAACTCTGCAGGTTTGTGAATTACAGTGCCCCTGAGCTCCTTTCTTCAACTCGCTTTCTTGTGAGCTGGCCGCAACACCGCAGGATTGCTTCAGGCCCTAATGTGGTTCCGGCACGGCACGCTGAGCCTTTGGTTAATTCCTCTTCCTGCTGGGAAATGAGAGTTAAATTTGCCCGTCCAGACACCTCCAGCTAGTCTCTCATTGGTTCTCCGTATTCCTGTTCATCTTCCGCAGAAATTGCAAACTGGGCCAAACAGGAGGTTAAAGGTACTGACTCTCCAAGTCGGGAGAGTGTTAGTAAAGCGTCTGGAATGTTGCACCCGAGTACCAGGGGACGAGAATGGAGACATATTTGAACACGTCTCCCGATCACACGGTTGATCATACTCTGGGTTCCACATGCATGTTTTAGCTGAAGGAAGAATCCCTTAAACCTGGAGAGTTGAGACCTGTGGAAAGGGTACCATGCAATATGACTTCAAAGGGTCTTCATTTGCTCACCGAACCTCTCCAATCCTATCACTGCTGCGTTTATGCCCCTGTACACACGCTTAATTCTCTTTCGGAGACATAGCAATCCATAGGTTTTAAGATACTTACTAGTCAGGTACATTCTTAGGCGTTTAATATGGGGTGTTGAGTCCATTTCGTTGAGCAAGGAGTAGCTCTTGTCTATTCCATATTTGGCTTAAGGAACTTTATCTGTGCTCATTTCAATCTCTGGTTTTATGCAGCACCCCAACTCACCTTTCCCCTTAAGCAAGCATAAGTTGGTTTTCTCAATTTGAGACCCTGTTCTGTTTTGTAATCCAGTTCCTGTGTAGCCAAGTTTACATTCCGTGTATTAGTGATATCTTATGATGTTTCTTTTTCTGTGTGACTTCTTTCAGTTAGAATCATCATACCTGAATGCACTCATTATGCTGCTACGGGCCTGATGACGTAGATGTCATTGCTGAGTGATATTGCATTGTACGTAAGTACCACAGCTTCTTCATCCATTTTTCACTTTCTGCGATATTGAACTTGTACCGTAAACGAGGTTCTTGTAAACAGAGCCGTCCCAAACTTTGGGGTGGCTGTGTCTTTTTGATTTTCATTTCCCTAAGCTATAGGACCATAAGTGGAAGTGCCCTGGGCTCTGTTGCTTTGTTTTTTAGATGTTTCAGGAAACACCCTACACTTCTCCCAAGTGGCTGTTGGCAATTTACATCCCGCCCATCAGCATAACAAGGCTCCCAGTTCTCCATGGCCTGTCCTGCCTTTCTGGATTTTACACTTTTTTCAGATGGCCCTTTTGACCGGGGGGAAGTGAGACTTCATTGTAGTGCAGATTTCCTTTGCAAGCTTGCTTGGTTGGCCAAAAAGGGCGTATGCGTTTTTTCCTGAATATATTCAGGAAAAAACGCATACGCCCTTTTTGGCCAAGTGCATCATTGTGGACGTTCTGCCTCGTTTCCTATGCTTTCAATGCAATTCCAGTCTACCTCCTGAAATCGGTTTCCTGCAATTCTGCCCCGCTTTCAAGTCCTCTTGGCAGCCTTACTTCAGTATATTTTTGGACGATAGCTGTCATTTATAACTCTGCAGGTTTGTGAATTACAGTGCCCCTGAGCTCCTTTCTTCAACTCGCTTTCTTGTGAGCTGGCCGCAACACCGAAGGATTGCTTCAGGCCCTAATGTGGTTCCGGCACGGCACGCTGAGCCTTTGGTTAATTCCTCTTCCTGGTGGGAAATGAGAGTTAAATTTGCCCGTCCAGACACCTCCAGCTAGTCTCTCATTGGTTCTCCCTATTCCTGTTCATCTTCCGCAGAAATTGCAAACTGGGCCAAACAGGAGGTTAAAGGCACTGACTCTCCAAGTCGGGAGAGTGTTAGTAAAGCGTCTGGAATGTTGCACCCGAGTACCAGGGGACGAGAACGGAGACATATTTGAACACGTCTCCCGATCACACGGTTGATCATACTCTGGGTTCCACATGCATGTTTTAGCTGAAGGAAGAATCCCTTAAACCTGGAGAGTTGAGACCCGTGGAATGGGTACCATGCAATATGACTTCAAAGGGTCTTCATTTGCTCACCGAACCTCTCCAATCCTATCACTGCTGCGTTTATGCCCCTGTACACACGCTTGATTCTCTTTCGGAGACATAGCAATCCATAGGTTTTAAGATACTGACTAGTCAGGTACATTCTTAGGCGTTTAATATGGGGTGTTGAGTCCATTTCGTTGAGCAAGGAGTAGCTCTTGTCTATTCCATATTTGGCTTAAGGAACTTTATCTGTGCTCATTTCAATCTCTGGTTTTATGCAGCACCCCAACTCACCTTTCCCCTTAAGCAAGCATAAGTTGGTTTTCTAAATTTGAGACCCTGTTCTGTTTTGGAATCCAGTTCCTGTGTAGCCAAGTTTACATTCCGTGTATTAGTGATATCTTATGATGTTTCTTTTTCTGTGTGACTTCTTTCAGTTAGAATCATCATACCTGAATCCACTCATTATGCTGCTACGGGCCTGATGACATAGATGTCATTGCTGAGTGATATTGCATTGTACGTAAGTACCACAACTTCTTCATCCATTTTTCACTTTCTGCGATATTGAACTTGTACCGTAAACGAGGTTCTTGTAAACAGAGCCGTCCCAAACTTTGGGGTGGCTGTGTCTTTTTGATTTTCATTTCCCTAAGCTATAGGACCATAAGTGGAAGTGCCCTAGGCTCTGTTGCTTTGTTTTTTAGATGTTTCAGGAAACACCCTACACTTCTCCCGAGTGGCTGTTGGCAATTTACATCCCGCCCATCAGCATAACAAGGCTCCCAGTTCTCCATGGCCTGTCCTGCCTTTCTGGATTTTACACTTTTTTCAGATGGCCCTTTTGACCGGGGGGAAGTGAGACTTCATTGTAGTGCAGATTTCCTTTGCAAGCTTGCTTGGTTGGCCAAAAAGGGCGTATGCGTTTTTTCCTGAATATATTCAGGAAAAAACGCATACGCCCTTTTTGGCCAAGTGCATCATTGTGGACGTTCTGCCTCTTTTCCTATGCTTTCAATGCAATTCCAGTCTACCTCCTGAAATCGGTTTCCTGCAATTCTGCCCCGCTTTCAAGTCCTCTTGGCAGCCTTACTTCAGTATATTTTTGGACGATAGCTGTCACTTATAACTCTGCAGGTTTGTGAATTACAGTGCCCCTGAGCTCCTTTCTTCAACTCGCTTTCTTGTGAGCTGGCCGCAACACCGCAGGATTGCTTGAGGCCCTAATGTGGTTCCGGCACGGCACGCTGAGCCTTTGGTTAATTCCTCTTCCTGGTGGGAAATGAGAGTTAAATTTGCCCGTCCAGACACCTCCAGCTAGTCTCTCATTGGTTCTCCCTATTCCTGTTCATCTTCCGCAGAAATTGCAAACTGGGCCAAACAGGAGGTTAAAGGCACTGACTCTCCAAGTCGGGAGAGTGTTAGTAAAGCGTCTGGAATGTTGCACCCGAGTACCAGGGGACGAGAACGGAGACATATTTGAACACGTCTCCCGATCACACGGTTGATCATACTCTGGGTTCCACATGCATGTTTTAGCTGAAGGAAGAATCCCTTAAACCTGGAGAGTTGAGACCCGTGGAATGGGTACCATGCAATATGACTTCAAAGGGTCTTCATTTGCTCACCGAACCTCTCCAATCCTATCACTGCTGCGTTTATGCCCCTGTACACACGCTTGATTCTCTTTCGGAGACATAGCAATCCATAGGTTTTAAGATACTTACTAATCAGGTACATTCTTAGGCGTTTAATATGGGGTGTTGAGTCCATTTCGTTGAGCAAGGAGTAGCTCTTGTCTATTCCATATTTGGCTTAAGGAACTTTATCTGTGCTCATTTCAATCTCTGGTTTTATGCAGCACCCCAACTCACCTTTCCCCTTAAGCAAGCATAAGTTGGTTTTCTAAATTTGAGACCCTGTTCTGTTTTGTAATCCAGTTCCTGTGTAGCCAAGTTTACATTCCGTGTATTAGTGATATCTTATGATGTTTCTTTTTCTGTGTGACTTCTTTCAGTTAGAATCATCATACCTGAATCCACTCATTATGCTGCTACGGGCCTGATGACATAGAGGTCATTGCTGAGTGATATTGCATTGTACGTAAGTACCACAACTTCTTCATCCATTTTTCACTTTCTGCGATATTGAACTTGTACCGTAAACGAGGTTCTTGTAAACAGAGCCGTCCCAAACTTTGGGGTGGCTGTGTCTTTTTGATTTTCATTTCCCTAAGCTATTGGACCATAAGTGGAAGTGCCCTAGGCTCTGTTGCTTTGTTTTTTAGATGTTTCAGGAAACACCATACACTTCTCCCAAGTGGCTGTTGGCAATTTACATCCCGCCCATCAGCATAACAAGGCTCCCAGTTCTCCATGGCCTGTCCTGCCTTTCTGGATTTTACACTTTTTTCAGATGGCCCTTTTGACCGGGGGGAAGTGAGACTTCATTGTAGTGCAGATTTCCTTTGCAAGCTTGCTTGGTTGGCCAAAAAGGGCGTATGCGTTTTTTCCTGAATATATTCAGGAAAAAACGCATACGCCCTTTTTGGCCAAGTGCATCATTGTGGACGTTCTGCCTCTTTTCCTATGCTTTCAATGCAATTCCAGTCTACCTCCTGAAATCGGTTTCCTGCAATTCTGCCCCGCTTTCAAGTCCTCTTGGCAGCCTTACTTCAGTATATTTTTGGACGATAGCTGTCATTTATAACTCTCTAGGTTTGTGAATTACAGTGCCCCTGAGCTCCTTTCTTCAACTCGCTTTCTTGTGAGCTGGCCGCAACACCGCAGGATTGCTTCAGGCCCTAATCCGGTTCCGGCACGGCACGCTGAGCCTTTGGTTAATTCCTCTTCCTGGTGGGAAATGAGAGTTAAATTTGCCCGTCCAGACACCTCCAGCTAGTCTCTCATTGGTTCTCCCTATTCCTGTTCATCTTCCGCAGAAATTGCAAACTGGGCCAAACAGGAGGTTAAAGGCACTGACTCTCCAAGTCGGGAGAGTGTTAGTAAAGCGTCTGGAATGTTGCACCCGAGTACCAGGGGACGAGAACGGAGACATATTTGAACACGTCTCCCGATCACACGGTTGATCATACTCTGGGTTCCACATGCATGTTTTAGCTGAAGGAAGAATCCCTTAAACCTGGAGAGTTGAGACCCGTGGAATGGGTACCATGCAATATGACTTCAAAGGGTCTTCATTTGCTCACCGAACCTCTCCAATCCTATCACTGCTGCGTTTATGCCCCTGTACACACGCTTGATTCTCTTTCGGAGACATAGCAATCCATAGGTTTTAAGATACTTACTAGTCAGGTACATTCTTAGGCGTTTAATATGGGGTGTTGAGTCCATTTCGTTGAGCAAGGAGTAGCTCTTGTCTATTCCATATTTGGCTTAAGGAACTTTATCTGTGCTCATTTCAATCTCTGGTTTTATGCAGCACCCCAACTCACCTTTCCCCTTAAGCAAGCATAAGTTGGTTTTCTAAATTTGAGACCCTGTTCTGTTTTGTAATCCAGTTCCTGTGTAGCCAAGTTTACATTCCGTGTATTAGTGATATCTTATGATGTTTCTTTTTCTGTGTGACTTCTTTCAGTTAGAATCATCATACCTGAATCCACTCATTATGCTGCTACGGGCCTGATGACATAGAGGTCATTGCTGAGTGATATTGCATTGTACGTAAGTACCACAACTTCTTCATCCATTTTTCACTTTCTGCGATATTGAACTTGTACCGTAAACGAGGTTCTTGTAAACAGAGCCGTCCCAAACTTTGGGGTGGCTGTGTCTTTTTGATTTTCATTTCCCTAAGCTATTGGACCATAAGTGGAAGTGCCCTAGGCTCTGTTGCTTTGTTTTTTAGATGTTTCAGGAAACACCATACACTTCTCCCGAGTGGCTGTTGGCAATTTACATCCCGCCCATCAGCATAACAAGGCTCCCAGTTCTCCATGGCCTGTCCTGCCTTTCTGGATTTTACACTTTTTTCAGATGGCCCTTTTGACCGGGGGGAAGTGAGACTTCATTGTAGTGCAGATTTCCTTTGCAAGCTTGCTTGGTTGGCCAAAAAGGGCGTATGCGTTTTTTCCTGAATATATTCAGGAAAAAACGCATACGCCCTTTTTGGCCAAGTGCATCATTGTGGACGTTCTGCCTCTTTTCCTATGCTTTCAATGCAATTCCAGTCTACCTCCTGAAATCGGTTTCCTGCAATTCTGCCCCGCTTTCAAGTCCTCTTGGCAGCCTTACTTCAGTATATTTTTGGACGATAGCTGTCATTTATAACTCTGCAGGTTTGTGAATTACAGTGCCCCTGAGCTCCTTTCTTCAACTCGCTTTCTTGTGAGCTGGCCGCAACACCGCAGGATTGCTTCAGGCCCTAATCCGGTTCCGGCACGGCACGCTGAGCCTTTGGTTAATTCCTCTTCCTGCTGGGAAATGAGAGTTAAATTTGCCCGTCCAGACACCTCCAGCTAGTCTCTCATTGGTTCTCCCTATTCCTGTTCATCTTCCGCAGAAATTGCAAACTGGGCCAAACAGGAGGTTAAAGGCACTGACTCTCCAAGTCGGGAGAGTGTTAGTAAAGCGTCTGGAATGTTGCACCCGAGTACCAGGGGACGAGAACGGAGACATATTTGAACACGTCTCCCGATCACACGGTTGATCATACTCTGGGTTCCACATGCATGTTTTAGCTGAAGGAAGAATCCCTTAAACCTGGAGAGTTGAGACCCGTGGAATGGGTACCATGCAATATGACTTCAAAGGGTCTTCATTTGCTCACCGAACCTCTCCAATCCTATCACTGCTGCGTTTATGCCCCTGTACACACGCTTGATTCTCTTTCGGAGACATAGCAATCCATAGGTTTTAAGATACTTACTAGTCAGGTACATTCTTAGGCGTTTAATATGGGGTGTTGAGTCCATTTCGTTGAGCAAGGAGTAGCTCTTGTCTATTCCATATTTGGCTTAAGGAACTTTATCTGTGCTCATTTCAATCTCTGGTTTTATGCAGCACCCCAACTCACCTTTCCCCTTAAGCAAGCATAAGTTGGTTTTCTAAATTTGAGACCCTGTTCTGTTTTGTAATCCAGTTCCTGTGTAGCCAAGTTTACATTCCGTGTATTAGTGATATCTTATGATGTTTCTTTTTCTGTGTGACTTCTTTCAGTTAGAATCATCATACCTGAATCCACTCATTATGCTGCTACGGGCCTGATGACATAGAGGTCATTGCTGAGTGATATTGCATTGTACGTAAGTACCACAACTTCTTCATCCATTTTTCACTTTCTGCGATATTGAACTTGTACCGTAAACGAGGTTCTTGTAAACAGAGCCGTCCCAAACTTTGGGGTGGCTGTGTCTTTTTGATTTTCATTTTCCTAAGCTATTGGACCATAAGTGGAAGTGCCCTAGGCTCTGTTGCTTTGTTTTTTAGATGTTTCAGGAAACACATACACTTCTCCTGAGTGGCTGTTGGCAATTTACATCCCGCCCATCAGCATAACAAGGCTCCCAGTTCTCCATGGCCTGTCCTGCCTTTCTGGATTTTACACTTTTTTCAGATGGCCCTTTTGACCGGGGGGAAGTGAGACTTCATTGTAGTGCAGATTTCCTTTGCAAGCTTGCTTGGTTGGCCAAAAAGGGCGTATGCGTTTTTTCCTGAATATATTCAGGAAAAAACGCATACGCCCTTTTTGGCCAAGTGCATCATTGTGGACGTTCTGCCTCTTTTCCTATGCTTTCAATGCAATTCCAGTCTACCTCCTGAAATCGGTTTCCTGCAATTCTGCCCCGCTTTCAAGTCCTCTTGGCAGCCTTACTTCAGTATATTTTTGGACGATTGCTGTCATTTATAACTCTGCAGGTTTGTGAATTACAGTGCCCCTGAGCTCCTTTCTTCAACTCGCTTTCTTGTGAGCTGGCCGCAACACCGCAGGATTGCTTCAGGCCCTAATGTGGTTCTGGCACGGCACGCTGAGCCTTTGGTTAATTCCTCTTCCTGGTGGGAAATGAGAGTTAAATTTACCCGTCCAGACACCTCCAGCTAGTCTCTCATTGGTTCTCCCTATTCCTGTTCATCTTCCGCAGAAATTGCAAACTGGGCCAAACAGGAGGTTAAAGGCACTGACTCTCCAAGTCGGGAGAGTGTTAGTAAAGCGTCTGGAATGTTGCACCTGAGTACCAGGGGACGAGAACGGAGACATATTTGAACACGTCTCCCGATCACACGGTTGATCATACTCTGGGTTCCACATGCATGTTTTAGCTGAAGGAAGAATCCCTTAAACCTGGAGAGTTGAGACCCGTGGAATGGGTACCATGCAATATGACTTCAAAGGGTCTTCATTTGCTCACCGAACCTCTCCAATCCTATCACTGCTGCGTTTATTCCCCTGTACACACGCTTCATTCTCTTCGGGAGACATAGCAATCCATAGGTTTTAAGATACTTACTAGTCAGGTACATTCTTAGGCGTTTAATATGGGGTGTTGAGTCCATTTCGTTGAGCAAGGAGTAGCTCTTGTCTATTCCATATTTGGCTTAAGGAACTTTATCTGTGCTCATTTCAATCTCTGGTTTTATGCAGCACCCCAACTCACCTTTCCCCTTAAGCAAGCATAAGTTGGTTTTCTAAATTTGAGACCCTGTTCTGTTTGGTAATCCAGTTCCTGTGTAGCCAAGTTTACATTCCGTGTATTAGTGATATCTTATGATGTTTCTTTTTCTGTGTGACTTCTTTCAGTTAGAATCATCATACCTGAATCCACTCATTATGCTGCTACGGGCCTGATGACATAGATGTCATTGCTGAGTGATATTGCATTGTACGTAAGTACCACAACTTCTTCATCCATTTTTCACTTTCTGCGATATTGAACTTGTACCGTAAACGAGGTTCTTGTAAACAGAGCCGTCCCAAACTTTGGGGTGGCTGTGTCTTTTTGATTTTCATTTCCCTAAGCTATAGGACCATAAGTGGAAGTGCCCTAGGCTCTGTTGCTTTGTTTTTTAGATGTTTCAGGAAACACCATACACTTCTCCCGAGTGGCTGTTGGCAATTTACATCCCGCCCATCAGCATAACAAGGCTCCCAGTTCTCCATGGCCTGTCCTGCCTTTCTGGATTTTACACTTTTTTCAGATGGCCCTTTTGACCGGGGGGAAGTGAGACTTCATTGTAGTGCAGATTTACTTTGCAAGCTTGCTTGGTTGGCCAAAAAGGGCGTATGCGTTTTTTCCTGAATATATTCAGGAAAAAACGCATACGCCCTTTTTGGCCAAGTGCATCATTGTGGACGTTCTGCCTCTTTTCCTATGCTTTCAATGCAATTCCAGTCTACCTCCTGAAATCGGTTTCCTGCAATTCTGCCCCGCTTTCAAGTCCTCTTGGCAGCCTTACTTCAGTATATTTTTGGACGATAGCTGTCATTTATAACTCTGCAGGTTTGTGAATTACAGTGCCCCTGAGCTCCTTTCTTCAACTCGTTTTCTTGTGAGCTGGCCGCAACACCGCAGGATGGCTTCAGGCCCTAATCTGGTTCTGGCACGGCACGCTGAGCCTTTGGTTATTTCCTCTTCCTGGTGGGAAATGAGAGTTAAATTTGCCCGTCCAGACACCTCCAGCTAGTCTCTCATTGGTTCTCGCTATTCCTGTTCATCTTCCGCAGAAATTGCAAACTGGGCCAAACAGGAGGTTAAAGGGACTGACTCTCCAAGTCGGGAGAGTGTTAGTAAAGCGTCTGGAATGTTGCACCCGAGTACCAGGGTACGAAAACTGAGACATATTTGAACACGTCTCCCGATCACATGGTTGATCATACTCTAGGTTCCACATGCATGTTTTAGCTGAAGGAAGAATACCTTAAACCTGGGTAGTTGAAACCCGTGGAATGGGTACCATGCAATATGACTTCAAAGGGTCTTCATTTGCTCACCGAACCTCTCCAATCCTATCACTGCTGCGTTTATGTCCCTGTACACATGCTTGATTCTCTTTCGGAGACATAGCAATCCATAGGTTTTAAGATACTTAAGAGTCAGGTACATTCTTAGGCGTTTAATATGCGGTGTTGAGTCCATTTCGTTGAGCAAGGAGTAGCTCTTGTCTATTCCATATTTGGCTTAAGGAACTTTATCTGTGCTCATTTCAATCTCTGGTTTTATGCAGCACCCCAACTCACCTTTACCCTTAAACAAGCATAAGTTGGTTTTCTAAATTTGAGACCCTGTTCTGTTCTGTAATTCAGTTCCTGTGTAGCCAAGTTTACATTCCGTGTATTACTGATATCTTATGATGTTTCTTTTTCTGTGTGACTTATTTCAGTTAGAATCATCGTACCTGAATCCACTCATTGTGCTGCTACGGGCCTGATGGCATAGATTTCACTGCTGAGTCATACTGCATTGTACGTAAGTACCACAAGTTCTTTATCCATTTTTCACTTTCTGTAATATTGAACTTGTACGGTAAACGAGGTTCTTGTAAACAGAGGCGTCCCAAACATTGGGGTGGCTGTATCTTTTTGATTTTAATTTCCCTAAGCTATAGGACCATAAGTGGAAGTGCCCTAGGCTCTGTTGCTTTGTTTTTTAGATGTTTCAGGAAACACCATACACTTCTCCCGAGTGTCTGTTGGCAATTTACATCCCGCCCATCAGCATAACAAGGCTCCCAGTTCTCCATGGCCTGTCCTGCCTTTCTGGATTTTACACTTTTTTCAGATGGCCCTTTTGACCGGGGGGAGGTGAGACTTCATTGTAGTGCAGATTTCCTTTGCAAGCTTGCTTGGTTGGCCAAAAAGGGCGTATGCGTTTTTTCCTGAATATATTCAGGAAAAAACGCATACGCCCTTTTTGGCCAAGTGCATCATTGTGGACGTTCTGCCTCTTTTCCTATGCTTTCAATGCAATTCCAGTCTACCTCCTGAAATCGGTTTCCTGCAATTCTGCCCCGCTTTCAAGTCCTCTTGGCAGCCTTACTTCAGTATATTTTTGGACGATAGTTGTCATTTATAACTCTGCAGGTTTGTGAATTACAGTGCCCCTGAGCTCCTTTCTTCAACTCGTTTTCTTGTGAGCTGGCCGCAACACCGCAGGATGGCTTCAGGCCCTAATCTGGTTCCGGCACGGCACGCTGAGCCTTTGGTTATTTCCTCTTCCTGGTGGGAAATGAGAGTTAAATTTGCCCGTCCAGACACCTCCAGCTAGTCTCTCATTGGTTCTCGCTATTCCTGTTCATCTTCCGCAGAAATTGCAAACTGGGCCAAACAGGAGGTTAAAGGGACTGACTCTCCAAGTCGGGAGAGTGTTAGTAAAGCGTCTGGAATGTTGCACCCGAGTACCAGGGTACGAAAACTGAGACATATTTGAACACGTCTCCCGATCACATGGTTGATCATACTCTAGGTTCCACATGCATGTTTTAGCTGAAGGAAGAATACCTTAAACCTGGGTAGTTGAAACCCGTGGAATGGGTACCATGCAATATGACTTCAAAGGGTCTTCATTTGCTCACCGAACCTCTCCAATCCTATCACTGCTGCGTTTATGTCCCTGTACACATGCTTGATTCTCTTTCGGAGACATAGCAATCCATAGGTTTTAAGATACTTAAGAGTCAGGTACATTCTTAGGCGTTTAATATGCGGTGTTGAGTCCATTTCGTTGAGCAAGGAGTAGCTCTTGTCTATTCCATATTTGGCTTAAGGAACTTTATCTGTGCTCATTTCAATCTCTGGTTTTATGCAGCACCCCAACTCACCTTTACCCTTAAACAAGCATAAGTTGGTTTTCTAAATTTGAGACACTGTTCTGTTCTGTAATTCAGTTCCTGTGTAGCCAAGTTTACATTCCGTGTATTACTGATATCTTATGATGTTTCTTTTTCTGTGTGACTTATTTCAGTTAGAATCATCGTACCTGAATCCACTCATTGTGCTGCTACGGGCCTGATGGCATAGATTTCACTGCTGAGTCATACTGCATTGTACGTAAGTACCACAAGTTCTTTATCCATTTTTCACTTTCTGTAATATTGAACTTGTACGGTAAACGAGGTTCTTGTAAACAGAGGCGTCCCAAACATTGGGGTGGCTGTATCTTTTTGATTTTAATTTCCCTAAGCTATAGGACCATAAGTGGAAGTGCCCTAGGCTCTGTTGCTTTGTTTTTTAGATGTTTCAGGAAACACCATACACTTCTCCCGAGTGTCTGTTGGCAATTTACATCCCGCCCATCAGCATAACAAGGCTCCCAGTTCTCCATGGCCTGTCCTGCCTTTCTGGATTTTACACTTTTTTCAGATGGCCCTTTTGACCGGGGGGAGGTGAGACTTCATTGTAGTGCAGATTTCCTTTGCAAGCTTGCTTGGTTGGCCAAAAAGGGCGTATGCGTTTTTTCCTGAATATATTCAGGAAAAAACGCATACGCCCTTTTTGGCCAAGTGCATCATTGTGGACGTTCTGCCTCTTTTCCTATGCTTTCAATGCAATTCCAGTCTACCTCCTGAAATCGGTTTCCTGCAATTCTGCCCCGCTTTCAAGTCCTCTTGGCAGCCTTACTTCAGTATATTTTTGGACGATAGTTGTCATTTATAACTCTGCAGGTCTGTGAATTACAGTGCCCCTGAGCTCCTTTCTTCAACTCGTTTTCTTGTGAGCTGGCCGCAACACCACAGGATGGCTTCAGGCCCTAATCTGGTTCCGGCACGGCACGCTGAGCCTTTGGTTATTTCCTCTTCCTGGTGGGAAATGAGAGTTAAATTTGCCCGTCCAGACACCTCCAGCTAGTCTCTCATTGGTTCTCGCTATTCCTGTTCATCTTCCGCAGAAATTGCAAACTGGGCCAAACAGGAGGTTAAAGGGACTGACTCTCCAAGTCGGGAGAGTGTTAGTAAAGCGTCTGGAATGTTGCACCCGAGTACCAGGGTACGAAAACTGAGACATATTTGAACACGTCTCCCGATCACATGGTTGATCATACTCTAGGTTCCACATGCATGTTTTAGCTGAAGGAAGAATACCTTAAACCTGGGTAGTTGAAACCCGTGGAATGGGTACCATGCAATATGACTTCAAAGGGTCTTCATTTGCTCACCGAACCTCTCCAATCCTATCACTGCTGCGTTTATGTCCCTGTACACATGCTTGATTCTCTTTCGGAGACATAGCAATCCATAGGTTTTAAGATACTTAAGAGTCAGGTACATTCTTAGGCGTTTAATATGCGGTGTTGAGTCCATTTCGTTGAGCAAGGAGTAGCTCTTGTCTATTCCATATTTGGCTTAAGGAACTTTATCTGTGCTCATTTCAATCTCTGGTTTTATGCAGCACCCCAACTCACCTTTACCCTTAAACAAGCATAAGTTGGTTTTCTAAATTTGAGACCCTGTTCTGTTCTGTAATTCAGTTCCTGTGTAGCCAAGTTTACATTCCGTGTATTACTGATATCTTATGATGTTTCTTTTTCTGTGTGACTTATTTCAGTTAGAATCATCGTACCTGAATGCACTCATTGTGCTGCTACGGGCCTGATGGCATAGATTTCACTGCTGAGTGATACTGCATTGTACGTAAGTACCACAAGTTCTTTATCCATTTTTCACTTTCTGTGATATTGAACTTGTACGGTAAACGAGGTTCTTGTAAACAGAGGCGTCCCAAACATTGGGGTGGCTGTGTCTTTTTGATTTTAATTTCCCTAAGCTATAGGACCATAAGTGGAAGTGCCCTAGGCTCTGTTGCTTTGTTTTTTAGATGTTTCAGGAAACACCATACACTTCTCCCGAGTGTCTGTTGGCAATTTACCTCCCGCCCATCAGCATAACAAGGCTCCCAGTTCTCCATGGCCTGTCCTGCCTTTCTGGATTTTACACTTTTTTCAGATGGCCCTTTTGACCGGGGGGAGGTGAGACTTCATTGTAGTGCAGATTTCCTTTGCAAGCTTGCTTGGTTGGCCAAAAAGGGCGTATGCGTTTTTTCCTGAATATATTCAGGAAAAAACGCATACGCCCTTTTTGGCCAAGTGCATCATTGTGGACGTTCTGCCTCTTTTCCTATGCTTTCAATGCAATTCCAGTCTACCTCCTGAAATCGGTTTCCTGCAATTCTGCCCCGCTTTCAAGTCCTCTTGGCAGCCTTACTTCAGTATATTTTTGGACGATAGTTGTCATTTATAACTCTGCAGGTTTGTGAATTACAGTGCCCCTGAGCTCCTTTCTTCAACTCGTTTTCTTGTGAGCTGGCCGCAACACCGCAGGATGGCTTCAGGCCCTAATCTGGTTCCGGCACGGCACGCTGAGCCTTTGGTTATTTCCTCTTCCTGGTGGGAAATGAGAGTTAAATTTGCCCGTCCAGACACCTCCAGCTAGTCTCTCATTGGTTCTCGCTATTCCTGTTCATCTTCCGCAGAAATTGCAAACTGGGCCAGACAGGAGGTTAAAGGGACTGACTCTCCAAGTCGGGAGAGTGTTAGTAAAGCGTCTGGAATGTTGCACCCGAGTACCAGGGTACGAAAACTGAGACATATTTGAACACGTCTCCCGATCACATGGTTGATCATACTCTAGGTTCCACATGCATGTTTTAGCTGAAGGAAGAATACCTTAAACCTGGGTAGTTGAAACCCGTGGAATGGGTACCATGCAATATGACTTCAAAGGGTCTTCATTTGCTCACCGAACCTCTCCAATCCTATCACTGCTGCGTTTATGTCCCTGTACACATGCTTGATTCTCTTTCGGAGACATAGCAATCCATAGGTTTTAAGATACTTAAGAGTCAGGTACATTCTTAGGCGTTTAATATGCGGTGTTGTGTCCATTTCGTTGAGCAAGGTGTAGCTCTTGTCTATTCCATATTTGGCTTAAGGAACTTTATCTGTGCTCATTTCAATCTCTGGTTTTATGCAGCACCCCAACTCACCTTTACCCTTAAACAAGCATATGTTGGTTTTCTAAATTTGAGACCCTGTTCTGTTCTGTAATTCAGTTCCTGTGTAGCCAAGTTTACATTCCGTGTATTACTGATATCTTATGATGTTTCTTTTTCTGTGTGACTTGTTTCAGTTAGAATCATCGTACCTGAATCCACTCATTGTGCTGCTACGGGCCTGATGGCATAGATTTCACTGCTGAGTGATACTGCATTGTACGTAAGTACCACAAGTTCTTTATCCATTTTTCACTTTCTGTGATATTGAACTTGTACGGTAAACGAGGTTCTTGTAAACAGAGGCGTCCCAAACACTGGGGTGGCTGTGTCTTTTTGATTTTAATTTCCCTAAGCTATAGGACCATAAGTGGAAGTGGCCTAGGCTCTGTTGCTTTGTTTTTTAGATGTTTCAGGAAACACCATACACTTCTCCCGAGTGTCTGTTGGCAGTTTACATCCCGCCCATCAGCATAACAAGGCTCCCAGTTCTCCATGGCCTGTCCTGCCTTTCTGGATTTTACACTTTTTTCAGATGGCCCTTTTGACCGGGGGGAAGTGAGACTTCATTGTAGTGCAGATTTCCTTTGCAAGCTTGCTTGGTTGGCCAAAAAGGGCATATGCGTTTTTTCCTGAATATATTCAGGAAAAAACGCATACGCCCTTTTTGGCCAAGTGCATCATTGTGGACGTTCTGCCTCTTTTCCTATGCTTTCAATGCAATTCCAGTCTACCTCCTGAAATCGGTTTCCTGCAATTCTGCCCCGCTTTCAAGTCCTCTTGGCAGCCTTACTTCAGTATATTTTTGGACGATAGTTGTCATTTATAACTCTGCAGGTTTGTGAATTACAGTGCCCCTGAGCTCCTTTCTTCAACTCGTTTTCTTGTGAGCTGGCCGCAACACCGCAGGATGGCTTCAGGCCCTAATCTGGTTCCGGCACGGCACGCTGAGCCTTTGGTTATTTCCTCTTCCTGGTGGGAAATGAGAGTTAAATTTGCCCGTCCAGACACCTCCAGCTAGTCTCTCATTGGTTCTCGCTATTCCTGTTCATCTTCCGCAGAAATTGCAAACTGGGCCAAACAGGAGGTTAAAGGGACTGACTCTCCAAGTCGGGAGAGTGTTAGTAAAGCGTCTGGAATGTTGCACCCGAGTACCAGGGTACGAAAACTGAGACATATTTGAACACGTCTCCCGATCACATGGTTGATCATACTCTAGGTTCCACATGCATGTTTTAGCTGAAGGAAGAATACCTTAAACCTGGGTAGTTGAAACCCGTGGAATGGGTACCATGCAATATGACTTCAAAGGGTCTTCATTTGCTCACCGAACCTCTCCAATCCTATCACTGCTGCGTTTATGTCCCTGTACACATGCTTGATTCTCTTTCGGAGACATAGCAATCCATAGGTTTTAAGATACTTAAGAGTCAGGTACATTCTTAGGCGTTTAATATGCGGTGTTGAGTCCATTTCGTTGAGCAAGGAGTAGCTCTTGTCTATTCCATATTTGGCTTAAGGATCTTTATCTGTGCTCATTTCAATCTCTGGTTTTATGCAGCACCCCAACTCACCTTTACCCTTAAACAAGCATAAGTTGGTTTTCTAAATTTGAGACCCTGTTCTGTTCTGTAATTCAGTTCCTGTGTAGCCAAGTTTACATTCCGTGTATTACTGATATCTTATGATGTTTCTTTTTCTGTGTGACTTATTTCAGTTAGAATCATCGTACCTGAATCCACTCATTGTGCTGCTACGGGCCTGATGACATAGATTTCACTGCTGAGTGATACTGCATTGTACGGAAGTACCACAAGTTCTTTATCCATTTTTCACTTTCTGTGATATTGAACTTGTACGGTAAACGAGGTTCTTGTAAACAGAGGCGTCCCAAACATTGGGGTGGCTGTGTCTTTTTGATTTTAATTTCCCTAAGCTATAGGACCATAAGTGGAAGTGCCGTAGGCTCTGTTGCTTTGTTTTTTAGATGTTTCAGGAAACACCATACACTTCTCCCGAGTGTCTGTTGGCAATTTACATCCCGCCCATCAGCATAACAAGGCTCCCAGTTCTCCATGGCCTGTCCTGCCTTTCTGGATTTTACACTTTTTTCAGATGGCCCTTTTGACCGGGGGGAAGTGAGACTTCATTGTAGTGCAGATTTCCTTTGCAAGCTTGCTTGGTTGGCCAAAAAGGGCTTATGCGTTCTTTCCTGAATATATTCAGGAAAAAACGCATACGCCCTTTTTGGCCAAGTGCATCATTGTGGACGTTCTGCCTCTTTTCCTATGCTTTCAATGCAATTCCAGTCTACCTCCTGAAATCGGTTTCCTGCAATTCTGCCCCGCTTTCAAGTCCTCTTGGCAGCCTTACTTCAGTATATTTTTGGACGATAGTTGTCATTTATAACTCTGCAGGTTTGTGAATTACAGTGCCCCTGAGCTCCTTTCTTCAACTCGTTTTCTTGTGAGCTGGCCGCAACACCGCAGGATGGCTTCAGGCCCTAATCTGGTTCCGGCACGGCACGCTGAGCCTTTGGTTATTTCCTCTTCCTGGTGGGAAATGAGAGTTAAATTTGCCCGTCCAGACACCTCCAGCTAGTCTCTCATTGGTTCTCGCTATTCCTGTTCATCTTCCGCAGAAATTGCAAACTGGGCCAAACAGGAGGTTAAAGGGACTGACTCTCCAAGTCGGGAGAGTGTTAGTAAAGCGTCTGGAATGTTGCACCCGAGTACCAGGGTACGAAAACTGAGACATATTTGAACACGTCTCCCGATCACATGGTTGATCATACTCTAGGTTCCACATGCATGTTTTAGCTGAAGGAAGAATACCTTAAACCTGGGTAGTTGAAACCCGTGGAATGGGTACCATGCAATATGACTTCAAAGGGTCTTCATTTGCTCACCGAACCTCTCCAATCCTATCACTGCTGCGTTTATGTCCCTGTACACATGCTTGATTCTCTTTCGGAGACATAGCAATCCATAGGTTTTAAGATACTTAAGAGTCAGGTACATTCTTAGGCGTTTAATATGCGGTGTTGAGTCCATTTCGTTGAGCAAGGAGTAGCTCTTGTCTATTCCATATTTGGCTTAAGGAACTTTATCTGTGCTCATTTCAATCTCTGGTTTTATGCAGCACCCCAACTCACCTTTACCCTTAAACAAGCATAAGTTGGTTTTCTAAATTTGAGACCCTGTTCTGTTCTGTAATTCAGTTCCTGTGTAGCCAAGTTGACATTCCGTGTATTACTGATATCTTATGATGTTTCTTTTTCTGTGTGACTTATTTCAGTTAGAATCATCGTACCTGAATCCACTCATTGTGCTGCTACGGGCCTGATGACATAGATTTCACTGCTGAGTGATACTGCATTGTACGTAAGTACCACAAGTTCTTTATCCATTTTTCACTTTCTGTGATATTGAACTTGTACGGTAAACGAGGTTCTTGTAAACAGAGGCGTCCCAAACTTTGGGGTGGCTGTGTCTTTTTGATTTTAATTTCCCTAAGCTATACGACCATAAGTGGAAGTGCCCTAGGCTCTGTTGCTTTGTTTTTTAGATGTTTCAGGAAACACCATACACTTCTCCCGAGTGTCTGTTGGCAATTTACATCCCGCCCATCAGCATAACAAGGCTCCCAGTTCTCCATGGCCTGTCCTGCCTTTCTGGATTTTACACTTTTTTCAGATGGCCCTTTTGACCGTGGGGAAGTGAGACTTCATTGTAGTGCAGATTTCCTTTGCAAGCTTGCTTGGTTGGCCAAAAAGGGCGTATGCGTTTTTTCCTGAATATATTCAGGAAAAAACGCATACGCCCTTTTTGGCCAAGTGCATCATTGTGGACGTTCTGCCTCTTTTCCTATGCTTTCAATGCAATTCCAGTCTACCTCCTGAAATCGGTTTCCTGCAATTCTGCCCCGCTTTCAAGTCCTCTTGGCAGCCTTACTTCAGTATATTTTTGGACGATAGTTGTCATTTATAACTCTGCAGGTTTGTGAATTACAGTGCCCCTGAGCTCCTTTCTTCAACTCGTTTTCTTGTGAGCTGGCCGCAACACCGCAGGATGGCTTCAGGCCCTAATCTGGTTCCGGCAAGGCACGCTGAGCCTTTGGTTATTTCCTCTTCCTGGTGGGAAATGAGAGTTAAATTTGCCCGTCCAGACACCTCCAGCTAGTCTCTCATTGGTTCTCGCTATTCCTGTTCATCTTCCGCAGAAATTGCAAACTGGGCCAAACAGGAGGTTAAAGGGACTGACTCTCCAAGTCGGGAGAGTGTTAGAAAAGCGTCTGGAATGTTGCACCCGAGTACCAGGGTACGAAAACTGAGACATATTTGAACACGTCTCCCGATCACATGGTTGATCATACTCTAGGTTCCACATGCATGTTTTAGCTGAAGGAAGAATACCTTAAACCTGGGTAGTTGAAACCCGTGGAATGGGTACCATGCAATATGACTTCAAAGGGTCTTCATTTGCTCACCGAACCTCTCCAATCCTATCACTGCTGCGTTTATGTCCCTGTACACATGCTTGATTCTCTTTCGGAGACATAGCAATCCATAGGTTTTAAGATACTTAAGAGTCAGGTACATTCTTAGGCGTTTAATATGCGGTGTTGAGTCCATTTCGTTGAGCAAGGAGTAGCTCTTGTCTATTCCATATTTGGCTTAAGGAACTTTATCTGTGCTCATTTCAATCTCTGGTTTTATGCAGCACCCCAACTCACCTTTACCCGTAAACAAGCATAAGTTGGTTTTCTAAATTTGAGACCCTGTTCTGTTCTGTAATTCAGTTCCTGTGTAGCCAAGTTTACATTCCGTGTATTACTGATATCTTATGATGTTTCTTTTTCTGTGTGACTTATTTCAGTTAGAATCATCGTACCTGAATCCACTCATTGTGCTGCTACGGGCCTGATGGCATAGATTTCACTGCTGAGTGATACTGCATTGTACGTAAGTACCACAAGTTCTTTATCCATTTTTCACTTTCTGTGATATTGAACTTGTACGGTAAACGAGGTTCTTGTAAACAGAGGCGTCCCAAACTTTGGGGTGGCTGTGTCTTTTTGATTTTAATTTCCCTAAGCTATAGGACCATAAGTGGAAGTGCCCTAGGCTCTGTTGCTTTGTTTTTTAGATGTTTCAGGAAACACCATACACTTCTCCCGAGTGTCTGTTGGCAATTTACATCCCGCCCAACAGCATAACAAGGCTCCCAGTTCTCCATGGCCTGTCCTGCCTTTCTGGATTTTACACTTTTTTCAGATGGCCCTTTTGACCGGGGGGAAGTGAGACTTCATTGTAGTGCAGATTTCCTTTGCAAGCTTGCTTGGTTGGCCAAAAAGGGCGTATGCGTTTTTTCCTGAATATATTCAGGAAAAAACGCATACGCCCTTTTTGGCCAAGTGCATCATTGTGGACGTTCTGCCTCTTTTCCTATGCTTTCAATGCAATTCCAGTCTACCTCCTGAAATCGGTTTCCTGCAATTCTGCCCCGCTTTCAAGTCCTCTTGGCAGCCTTACTTCAGTATATTTTTGGACGATAGTTGTCATTTATAACTCTGCAGGTTTGTGAATTACAGTGCCCCTGAGCTCCTTTCTTCAACTCGTTTTCTTGTGAGCTGGCCGCAACACCGCAGGATGGCTTCAGGCCCTAATCTGGTTCCGGCACGGCACGCTGAGCCTTTGGTTATTTCCTCTTCCTGGTGGGAAATGAGAGTTAAATTTGCCCGTCCAGACACCTCCAGCTAGTCTCTCATTGGTTCTCGCTATTCCTGTTCATCTTCCGCAGAAATTGCAAACTGGGCCAAACAGGAGGTTAAAGGGACTGACTCTCCAAGTCGGGAGAGTGTTAGTAAAGCGTCTGGAATGTTGCACCCGAGTACCAGGGTACGAAAACTGAGACATATTTGAACACGTCTCCCGATCACATGGTTGATCATACTCTAGGTTCCACATGCATGTTTTAGCTGAAGGAAGAATACCTTAAACCTGGGTAGTTGAAACCCGTGGAATGGGTACCATGCAATATGACTTCAAAGGCTCTTCATTTGCTCACCGAACCTCTCCAATCCTATCACTGCTGCGTTTATGTCCCTGTACACATGCTTGATTCTCTTTCGGAGACATAGCAATCCATAGGTTTTAAGATAGTTAAGAGTCAGGTACATTCTTAGGCGTTTAATATGCGGTGTTGAGTCCATTTCGTTGAGCAAGGAGTAGCTCTTGTCTATTCCATATTTGGCTTAAGGAACTTTATCTGTGCTCATTTCAATCTCTGGTTTTATGCAGCACCCCAACTCACCTTTCCCCTTAAAAAAGCATAAGTTGGTTTTCTAAATTTGAGACCCTGTTCTGTTCTGTAATTCAGTTCCTGTGTAGCCAAGTTTACATTCCGTGTATTACTGATATCTTATGATGTTTCTTTTTCTGTGTGACTTATTTCAGTTAGAATCATCGTACCTGAATCCACTCATTGTGCTGCTACGGGCCTGATGACATAGATTTCACTGCTGAGTGATACTGCATTGTACGTAAGTACCACAAGTTCTTTATCCATTTTTCACTTTCTGTGATATTGAACTTGTACGGTAAACGAGGTTCTTGTAAACAGAGGCGTCCCAAACATTGGGGTGGCTGTGTCTTTTTGATTTTAATTTCCCTAAGCTATAGGACCATAAGTGGAATTGCCCTAGGCTCTGTTGCTTTGTTTTTTAGATGTTTCAGGAAACACCATACACTTCTCCCGAGTGTCTGTTGGCAGTTTACATCCCGCCCATCAGCATAACAAGGCTCCCAGTTCTCCATGGCCTGTCCTGCCTTTCTGGATTTTACACTTTTTTCAGATGGCCCTTTTGACCGGCGGGAAGTGAGACTTCATTGTAGTGCAGATTTCCTTTGCAAGCTTGCTTGGTTGGCCAAAAAGGGCGTATGCGTTTTTTCCTGAATATATTCAGGAAAAAACGCATACGCCCTTTTTGGCCAAGTGCATCATTGTGGACGTTCTGCCTCTTTTCCTATGCTTTCAATGCAATTCCAGTCTACCTCCTGAAATCGGTTTCCTGCAATTCTGCCCCGCTTTCAAGTCCTCTTGGCAGCCTTACTTCAGTATATTTTTGGACGATAGTTGTCATTTATAACTCTGCAGGTTTGTGAATTACAGTGCCCCTGAGCTCCTTTCTTCAACTCGTTTTCTTGTGAGCTGACCGCAACACCGCAGGATGGCTTCAGGCCCTAATCTGGTTCCGGCACGGCACGCTGAGCCTTTGGTTATTTCCTCTTCCTGGTGGGAAATGAGAGTTAAATTTGCCCGTCCAGACACCTCCAGCTAGTCTCTCATTGGTTCTCGCTATTCCTGTTCATCTTCCGCAGAAATTGCAAACTGGGCCAAACAGGAGGTTAAAGGGACTGACTCTCCAAGTCGGGAGAGTGTTAGTAAAGCGTCTGGAATGTTGCACCCGAGTACCAGGGTACGAAAACTGAGACATATTTGAACACGTCTCCCGATCACATGGTTGATCATACTCTAGGTTCCACATGCATGTTTTAGCTGAAGGAAGAATACCTTAAACCTGGGTAGTTGAAACCCGTGGAATGGGTACCATGCAATATGACTTCAAAGGGTCTTCATTTGCTCACCGAACCTCTCCAATCCTATCACTGCTGCGTTTATGTCCCTGTACACATGCTTGATTCTCTTTCGGAGACATAGCAATCCATAGGTTTTAAGATACTTAAGAGTCAGGTACATTCTTAGGCGTTTAATATGCGGTGTTGAGTCCATTTCGTTGAGCAAGGAGTAGCTCTTGTCTATTCCATATTTGGCTTAAGGAACTTTATCTGTGCTCATTTCAATCTCTGGTTTTATGCAGCACCCCAACTCACCTTTACCCTTAAACAAGCATAAGTTGGTTTTCTAAATTTGAGACCCTGTTCTGTTCTGTAATTCAGTTCCTGTGTAGCCAAGTTTACATTCCGTGTATTACTGATATCTTATGATGTTTCTTTTTCTGTGTGACTTATTTCAGTTAGAATCATCGTACCTGAATCCACTCATTGTGCTGCTACGGGCCTGATGGCATAGATTTCACTGCTGAGTGATACTGCATTGTACGTAAGTACCACAAGTTCTTTATCCATTTTTCACTTTCTGTGATATTGAACTTGTACGGTAAACGAGGTTCTTGTAAACAGAGGCGTCCCAAACATTGGGGTGGCTGTGTCTTTTTGATTTTAATTTCCCTAAGCTATAGGACCATAAGTGGAAGTGCCCTAGGCTCTGTTGCTTTGTTTTTTAGATGTTTCAGGAAACACCATACACTTCTCCCGAGTGTCTGTTGGCAGTTTACATCCCGCCCATCAGCATAACAAGGCTCCCAGTTCTCCATGGCCTGTCCTGCCTTTCTGGATTTTACACTTTTTTCAGATGGCCCTTTTGACCGGGGGGAAGTGAGACTTCATTGTAGTGCAGATTTCCTTTGCAAGCTTGCTTGGTTGGCCAAAAAGTGCGTATGCGTTTTTTCCTGAATATATTCAGGAAAAAACGCATACGCCCTTTTTGGCCAAGTGCATCATTGTGGACGTTCTGCCTCTTTTCCTATGCTTTCAATGCAATTCCAGTCTACCTCCTGAAATCGGTTTCCTGCAATTCTGCCCCGCTTTCAAGTCCTCTTGGCAGCCTTACTTCAGTATATTTTTGGACGATAGTTGTCATTTATAACTCTGCAGGTTTGTGAATTACAGTGCCCCTGAGCTCCTTTCTTCAACTCGTTTTCTTGTGAGCTGGCCGCAACACCGCAGGATGGCTTCAGGCCCTAATCTGGTTCCGGCACGGCACGCTGAGCCTTTGGTTATTTCCTCTTCCTGGTGGGAAATGAGAGTTAAATTTGCCCGTCCAGACACCTCCAGCTAGTCTCTCATTGGTTCTCGCTATTCCTGTTCATCTTCCGCAGAAATTGCAAACTGGGCCAAACAGGAGGTTAAAGGGACTGACTCTCCAAGTCGGGAGAGTGTTAGTAAAGCGTCTGGAATGTTGCACCCGAGTACCAGGGTACGAAAACTGAGACATATTTGAACACGTCTCCCGATCACATGGTTGATCATACTCTAGGTTCCACATGCATGTTTTAGCTGAAGGAAGAATACCTTAAACCTGGGTAGTTGAAACCCGTGGAATGGGTACCATGCAATATGACTTCAAAGGGTCTTCATTTGCTCACCGAACCTCTCCAATCCTATCACTGCTGCGTTTATGTCCCTGTACACATGCTTGATTCTCTTTCGGAGACATAGCAATCCATAGGTTTTAAGATACTTAAGAGTCAGGTACATTCTTAGGCGTTTAATATGCGGTGTTGAGTCCATTTCGTTGAGCAAGGAGTAGCTCTTGTCTATTCCATATTTGGCTTAAGGAACTTTATCTGTGCTCATTTCAATCTCTGGTTTTATGCAGCACCCCAACTCACCTTTACCCTTAAACAAGCATAAGTTGGTTTTCTAAATTTGAGACCCTGTTCTGTTCTGTAATTCAGTTCCTGTGTAGCCAAGTTTACATTCCGTGTATTACTGATATCTTATGATGTTTCTTTTTCTGTGTGACTTATTTCAGTTAGAATCATCGTACCTGAATCCACTCATTGTGCTGCTACGGGCCTGATGACATAGATTTCACTGCTGAGTGATACTGCATTGTACGTAAGTACCACAAGTTCTTTATCCATTTTTCACTTTCTGTGATATTGAACTTGTACGGTAAACGAGGTTCTTGTAAACAGAGGCGTCCCAAACATTGGGGTGGCTGTGTCTTTTTGATTTTAATTTCCCTAAGCTATAGGACCATAAGTGGAAGTGCCCTAGGCTCTGTTGCTTTGTTTTTTAGATGTTTCAGGAAACACCATACACTTCTCCCAAGTGTCTGTTGGCAATTTACATCCCGCCCATCAGCATAACAAGGCTCCCAGTTCTCCATGGCCTGTCCTGCCTTTCTGGATTTTACACTTTTTTCAGATGGCCCTTTTGACTGGGGGGAAGTGAGACTTCATTGTAGAGCAGATTTCCTTTGCAAGCTTGCTTGGTTGGCCAAAAAGGGCGTATGCGTTTTTTCCTGAATATATTCAGGAAAAAACGCATACGCCCTTTTTGGCCAAGTGCATCATTGTGGACGTTCTGCCTCTTTTCCTATGCTTTCAATGCAATTCCAGTCTACCTCCTGAAATCGGTTTCCTGCAATTCTGCCCCGCTTTCAAGTCCTCTTGGCAGCCTTACTTCAGTATATTTTTGGACGATAGTTGTCATTTATAACTCTGCAGGTTTGTGAATTACAGTGCCCCTGAGCTCCTTTCTTCAACTCGTTTTCTTGTGAGCTGGCCGCAACACCACAGGATGGCTTCAGGCCCTAATCTGGTTCTGGCACGGCACGCTGAGCCTTTGGTTATTTCCTCTTCCTGGTGGGAAATGAGAGTTAAATTTGCCCGTCCAGACACCTCCAGCTAGTCTCTCATTGGTTCTCGCTATTCCTGTTCATCTTCCGCAGAAATTGCAAACTGGGCCAAACAGGAGGTTAAAGGGACTGACTCTCCAAGTCGGGAGAGTGTTAGTAAAGCGTCTGGAATGTTGCACCCGAGTACCAGGGTACGAAAGCTGAGACATATTTGAACACGTCTCCCGATCACATGGTTGATCATACTCTAGGTTCCACATGCATGTTTTAGCTGAAGGAAGAATACCTTAAACCTGGGTAGTTGAAACCCGTGGAATGGGTACCATGCAATATGACTTCAAAGGGTCTTCATTTGCTCACCGAACCTCTCCAATCCTATCACTGCTGCGTTTATGTCCCTGTACACATGCTTGATTCTCTTTCGGAGACATAGCAATCCATAGGTTTTAAGATACTTAAGAGTCAGGTACATTCTTAGGCGTTTAATATGCGGTGTTGAGTCCATTTCGTTGAGCAAGGAGTAGCTCTTGTCTATTCCATATTTGGCTTAAGGAACTTTATCTGTGCTCATTTCAATCTCTGGTTTTATGCAGCACCCCAACTCACCTTTACCCTTAAACAAGCATAAGTTGGTTTTCTAAATTTGAGACCCTGTTCTGTTCTGTAATTCAGTTCCTGTGTAGCCAAGTTTACATTCCGTGTATTACTGATATCTTATGATGTTTCTTTTTCTGTGTGACTTATTTCAGTTAGAATCATCGTACCTGAATCCACTCATTGTGCTGCTACGGGCCTGATGGCATAGATTTCACTGCTGAGTGATACTGCATTGTACGTAAGTACCACAAGTTCTTTATCCATTTTTCACTTTCTGTGATATTGATCTTGTACGGTAAACGAGGTTCTTGTAAACAGAGGCGTCCCAAACATTGGGGTGGCTGTATCTTTTTGATTTTAATTTCCCTAAGCTATAGGACCATAAGTGGAAGTGCCCTAGGCTCTGTTGCTTTGTTTTTTAGATGTTTCAGGAAACACCATACACTTCTCCTGAGTGTCTGTTGGCAGTTTACATCCCGCCCATCAGCATAACAAGGCTCCCAGTTCTCCATGGCCTGTCCTGCCTTTCTGGATTTTACACTTTTTTCAGATGGCCCTTTTGACCGGCGGGAAGTGAGACTTCATTGTAGTGCAGATTTCCTTTGCAAGCTTGCTTGGTTGGCCAAAAAGGGCGTATGCGTTTTTTCCTGAATATATTCAGGAAAAAACGCATACGCCCTTTTTGGCCAAGTGCATCATTGTGGACGTTCTGCCTCTTTTCCTATGCTTTCAATGCAATTCCAGTCTACCTCCTGAAATCGGTTTCCTGCAATTCTGCCCCGCTTTCAAGTCCTCTTGGCAGCCTTACTTCAGTATATTTTTGGACGATAGTTGTCATTTATAACTCTGCAGGTTTGTGAATTACAGTGCCCCTGAGCTCCTTTCTTCAACTCGCTTTCTTGTGAGCTGGCCGCAACACCGCAGGATGGCTTCAGGCCCTAATCTGGTTCCGGCACGGCACGCTGAGCCTTTGGTTATTTCCTCTTCCTGGTGGGAAATGAGAGTTAAATTTGCCCGTCCAGACACCTCCAGCTAGTCTCTCATTGGTTCTCGCTATTCCTGTTCATCTTCCGCAGAAATTGCAAACTGGGCCAAACAGGAGGTTAAAGGGACTGACTCTCCAAGTCGGGAGAGTGTTAGTAAAGCGTCTGGAATGTTGCACCCGAGTACCAGGGTACGAAAACTGAGACATATTTGAACACGTCTCCCGATCACATGGTTGATCATACTCTAGGTTCCACATGCATGTTTTAGCTGAAGGAAGAATACCTTAAACCTGGGTAGTTGAAACCCGTGGAATGGGTACCATGCAATATGACTTCAAAGGGTCTTCATTTGCTCACCGAACCTCTCCAATCCTATCACTGCTGCGTTTATGTCCCTGTACACATGCTTGATTCTCTTTCGGAGACATAGCAATCCATAGGTTTTAAGATACTTAAGAGTCAGGTACATTCTTAGGCGTTTAATATGCGGTGTTGAGTCCATTTCGTTGAGCAAGGAGTAGCTCTTGTCTATTCCATATTTGGCTTAAGGAACTTTATCTGTGCTCATTTCAATCTCTGGTTTTATGCAGCACCCCAACTCACCTTTACCCTTAAACAAGCATAAGTTGGTTTTCTAAATTTGAGACCCTGTTCTGTTCTGTAATTCAGTTCCTGTGTAGCCAAGTTTACATTCCGTGTATTACTGATATCTTATGATGTTTCTTTTTCTGTGTGACTTATTTCAGTTAGAATCATCGTACCTGAATCCACTCATTGTGCTGCTACGGGCCTGATGGCATAGATTTCACTGCTGAGTGATACTGCATTGTACGTAAGTACCACAAGTTCTTTATCCATTTTTCACTTTCTGTGATATTGAACTTGTACGGTAAACGAGGTTCTTGTAAACAGAGGCGTCCCAAACATTGGGGTGGCTGTGTCTTTTTGATTTTAATTTCCCTAAGCTATAGGACCATAAGTGGAAGTGCCCTAGGCTCTGTTGCTTTGTTTTTTAGATGTTTCAGGAAACACCATACACTTCTCCCAAGTGTCTGTTGGCAGTTTACATCCCCCCCATCAGCATAACAAGGCTCCCAGTTCTCCATGGCCTGTCCTGCCTTTCTGGATTTTACACTTTTTTCAGATGGCCCTTTTGACCGGGGGGAAGTGAGACTTCATTGTAGTGCAGATTTCCTTTGCAAGCTTGCTTGGTTGGCCAAAAAGGGCGTATGCGTTTTTTCCTGAATATATTCAGGAAAAAACGCATACGCCCTTTTTGGCCAAGTGCATCATTGTGGACGTTCTGCCTCTTTTCCTATGCTTTCAATGCAATTCCAGTGTACCTCCTGAAATCGGTTTCCTGCAATTCTGCCCCGCTTTCAAGTCCTCT
Source organism: Globicephala melas (assembly GCF_963455315.2). Taxonomy (NCBI): domain Eukaryota; kingdom Metazoa; phylum Chordata; class Mammalia; order Artiodactyla; family Delphinidae; genus Globicephala; species Globicephala melas. The sequence continues at coordinate 135,977 of NW_027207421.1, forward strand.
TGGCAGCCTTACTTCAGTATATTTTTGGACGATAGTTGTCATTTATAACTCTGCAGGTTTGTGAATTACAGTGCCCCTGAGCTCCTTTCTTCAACTCGTTTTCTTGTGAGCTGGCCGCAACACCGCAGGATGGCTTCAGGCCCTAATCTGGTTCCGGCACGGCACGCTGAGCCTTTGGTTATTTCCTCTTCCTGGTGGGAAATGAGAGTTAAATTTGCCCGTCCAGACACCTCCAGCTAGTCTCTCATTGGTTCTCGCTATTCCTGTTCATCTTCCGCAGAAATTGCAAACTGGGCCAAACAGGAGGTTAAAGGGACTGACTCTCCAAGTCGGGAGAGTGTTAGTAAAGCGTCTGGAATGTTGCACCCGAGTACCAGGGTACGAAAACTGAGACATATTTGAACACGTCTCCCGATCACATGGTTGATCATACTCTAGGTTCCACATGCATGTTTTAGCTGAAGGAAGAATACCTTAAACCTGGGTAGTTGAAACCCGTGGAATGGGTACCATGCAATATGACTTCAAAGGGTCTTCATTTGCTCACCGAACCTCTCCAATCCTATCACTGCTGCGTTTATGTCCCTGTACACATGCTTGATTCTCTTTCGGAGACATAGCAATCCATAGGTTTTAAGATACTTAAGAGTCAGGTACATTCTTAGGCGTTTAATATGCGGTGTTGAGTCCATTTCGTTGAGCAAGGAGTAGCTCTTGTCTATTCCATATTTGGCTTAAGGAACTTTATCTGTGCTCATTTCAATCTCTGGTTTTATGCAGCACCCCAACTCACCTTTACCCTTAAACAAGCATAAGTTGGTTTTCTAAATTTGAGACCCTGTTCTGTTCTGTAATTCAGTTCCTGTGTAGCCAAGTTTACATTCCGTGTATTACTGATATCTTATGATGTTTCTTTTTCTGTGTGACTTATTTCAGTTAGAATCATCGTACCTGAATCCACTCATTGTGCTGCTACGGGCCTGATGACATAGATTTCACTGCTGAGTGATACTGCATTGTACGTAAGTACCACAAGTTCTTTATCCATTTTTCACTTTCTGTGATATTGAACTTGTACGGTAAACGAGGTTCTTGTAAACAGAGGCGTCCCAAACTTTGGGGTGGCTGTGTCTTTTTGATTTTAATTTCCCTAAGCTATAGGACCATAAGTGGAAGTGCCCTAGGCTCTGTTGCTTTGTTTTTTAGATGTTTCAGGAAACACCATACACTTCTCCCGAGTGTCTGTTGGCAATTTACATCCCGCCCATCAGCATAACAAGGCTCCCAGTTCTCCATGGCCTGTCCTGCCTTTCTGGATTTTACACTTTTTTCAGATGGCCCTTTTGACCGGGGGGAAGTGAGACTTCATTGTAGTGCAGATTTCCTTTGCAAGCTTGCTTGGTTGGCCAAAAAGGGCGTATGCGTTTTTTCCTGAATATATTCAGGAAAAAACGCATACGCCCTTTTTGGCCAAGTGCATCATTGTGGACGTTCTGCCTCTTTTCCTATGCTTTCAATGCAATTCCAGTCTACCTCCTGAAATCGGTTTCCTGCAATTCTGCCCCGCTTTCAAGTCCTCTTGGCAGCCTTACTTCAGTATATTTTTGGACGATAGTTGTCATTTATAACTCTGCAGGTTTGTGAATTACAGTGCCCCTGAGCTCCTTTCTTCAACTCGTTTTCTTGTGAGCTGGCCGCAACACCGCAGGATGGCTTCAGGCCCTAATCTGGTTCTGGCACGGCACGCTGAGCCTTTGGTTATTTCCTCTTCCTGGTGGGAAATGAGAGTTAAATTTGCCCGTCCAGACACCTCCAGCTAGTCTCTCATTGGTTCTCGCTATTCCTGTTCATCTTCCGCAGAAATTGCAAACTGGGCCAAACAGGAGGTTAAAGGGACTGACTCTCCAAGTCGGGAGAGTGTTAGTAAAGCGTCTGGAATGTTGCACCCGAGTACCAGGGTACGAAAACTGAGACATAGTTGAACACGTCTCCCGATCACATGGTTGATCATACTCTAGGTTCCACATGCATGTTTTAGCTGAAGGAAGAATACCTTAAACCTGGGTAGTTGAAACCCGTGGAATGGGTACCATGCAATATGACTTCAAAGGGTCTTCATTTGCTCACCGAACCTCTCCAATCCTATCACTGCTGCGTTTATGTCCCTGTACACATGCTTGATTCTCTTTCGGAGACATAGCAATCCATAGGTTTTAAGATACTTAAGAGTCAGGTACATTCTTAGGCGTTTAATATGCGGTGTTGAGTCCATTTCGTTGAGCAAGGAGTAGCTCTTGTCTATTCCATATTTGGCTTAAGGAACTTTATCTGTGCTCATTTCAATCTCTGGTTTTATGCAGCACCCCAACTCACCTTTACCCTTAAACAAGCATAAGTTGGTTTTCTAAATTTGAGACCCTGTTCTGTTCTGTAATTCAGTTCCTGTGTAGCCAAGTTTACATTCCGTGTATTACTGATATCTTATGATGTTTCTTTTTCTGTGTGACTTATTTCAGTTAGAATCATCATACCTGAATCCACTCATTGTGCTGCTACGGGCCTGATGACATAGATTTCACTGCTGAGTGATACTGCATTGTACGTAAGTACCACAAGTTCTTTATCCATTTTTCACTTTCTGTGATATTGAACTTGTACGGTAAACGAGGTTCTTGTAAACAGAGGCGTCCCAAACATTGGGGTGGCTGTGTCTTTTTGATTTTAATTTCCCTAAGCTATAGGACCATAAGTGGAAGTGCCCTAGGCTCTGTTGCTTTGTTTTTTAGATGTTTCAGGAAACACCATACACTTCTCCCGAGTGTCTGTTGGCAATTTACATCCCGCCCATCAGCATAACAAGGCTCCCAGTTCTCCATGGCCTGTCCTGCCTTTCTGGATTTTACACTTTTTTCAGATGGCCCTTTTGACCGGGGGGAAGTGAGACTTCATTGTAGTGCAGATTTCCTTTGCAAGCTTGCTTGGTTGGCCAAAAAGGGCGTATGCGTTTTTTCCTGAATATATTCAGGAAAAAACGCATACGCCCTTTTTGGCCAAGTGCATCATTGTGGACGTTCTGCCTCTTTTCCTATGCTTTCAATGCAATTCCAGTCTACCTCCTGAAATCGGTTTCCTGCAATTCTGCCCCGCTTTCAAGTCCTCTTGGCAGCCTTACTTCAGTATATTTTTGGACGATAGTTGTCATTTATAACTCTGCAGGTTTGTGAATTACAGTGCCCCTGAGCTCCTTTCTTCAACTCGTTTTCTTGTGAGCTGGCCGCAACACCGCAGGATGGCTTCAGGCCCTAATCTGGTTCCGGCACGGCACGCTGAGCCTTTGGTTATTTCCTCTTCCTGGTGGGAAATGAGAGTTAAATTTGCCCGTCCAGACACCTCCAGCTAGCCTCTCATTGGTTCTCGCTATTCCTGTTCATCTTCCGCAGAAATTGCAAACTGGGCCAAACAGGAGGTTAAAGGGACTGACTCTCCAAGTCGGGAGAGTGTTAGTAAAGCGTCTGGAATGTTGCACCCGAGTACCAGGGTACGAAAACTGAGACATATTTGAACACGTCTCCCGATCACATGGTTGATCATACTCTAGGTTCCACATGCATGTTTTAGCTGAAGGAAGAATACCTTAAACCTGGGTAGTTGAAACCCGTGGAATGGGTACCATGCAATATGACTTCAAAGGCTCTTCATTTGCTCACCGAACCTCTCCAATCCTATCACTGCTGCGTTTATGTCCCTGTACACATGCTTGATTCTCTTTCGGAGACATAGCAATCCATAGGTTTTAAGATACTTAAGAGTCAGGTACATTCTTAGGCGTTTAATATGCGGTGTTGAGTCCATTTCGTTGAGCAAGGAGTAGCTCTTGTCTATTCCATATTTGGCTTAAGGAACTTTATCTGTGCTCATTTCAATCTCTGGTTTTATGCAGCACCCCAACTCACCTTTACCCTTAAACAAGCATAAGTTGGTTTTCTAAATTTGAGACCCTGTTCTGTTCTGTAATTCAGTTCCTGTGTAGCCAAGTTTACATTCCGTGTATTACTGATATCTTATGATGTTTCTTTTTCTGTGTGACTTATTTCAGTTAGAATCATCGTACCTGAATCCACTCATTGTGCTGCTACGGGCCTGATGGCATAGATTTCACTGCTGAGTGATACTGCATTGTACGTAAGTACCACAAGTTCTTTATCCATTTTTCACTTTCTGTGATATTGAACTTGTACGGTAAACGAGGTTCTTGTAAACAGAGGCGTCCCAAACATTGGGGTGGCTGTGTCTTTTTGATTTTAATTTCCCTAAGCTATAGGACCATAAGTGGAAGTGCCCTAGGCTCTGTTGCTTTGTTTTTTAGATGTTTCAGGAAACACCATACACTTCTCCCGAGTGTCTGTTGGCAGTTTACATCCCGCCCATCAGCATAACAAGGCTCCCAGTTCTCCATGGCCTGTCCTGCCTTTCTGGATTTTACACTTTTTTCAGATGGCCCTTTTGACCGGGGGGAAGTGAGACTTCATTGTAGTGCAGATTTCCTTTGCAAGCTTGCTTGGTTGGCCAAAAAGGGCGTATGCGTTTTTTCCTGAATATATTCAGGAAAAAACGCATATGCCCTTTTTGGCCAAGTGCATCATTGTGGACGTTCTGCCTCTTTTCCTATGCTTTCAATGCAATTCCAGTCTACCTCCTGAAATCGGTTTCCTGCAATTCTGCCCCGCTTTCAAGTCCTCTTGGCAGCCTTACTTCAGTATATTTTTGGACGATAGTTGTCATTTATAACTCTGCAGGTTTGTGAATTACAGTGCCCCTGAGCTCCTTTCTTCAACTCGTTTTCTTGTGAGCTGGCCGCAACACCGCAGGATGGCTTCAGGCCCTAATCTGGTTCCGGCACGGCACGCTGAGCCTTTGGTTATTTCCTCTTCCTGGTGGGAAATGAGAGTTAAATTTGCCCGTCCAGACACCTCCAGCTAGTCTCTCATTGGTTCTCGCTATTCCTGTTCATCTTCCGCAGAAATTGCAAACTGGGCCAAACAGGAGGTTAAAGGGACTGACTCTCCAAGTCGGGAGAGTGTTAGTAAAGCGTCTGGAATGTTGCACCCGAGTACCAGGGTACGAAAACTGAGACATATTTGAACACGTCTCCCGATCACATGGTTGATCATACTCTAGGTTCCACATGCATGTTTTAGCTGAAGGAAGAATACCTTAAACCTGGGTAGTTGAAACCCGTGGAATGGGTACCATGGAATATGACTTCAAAGGGTCTTCATTTGCTCACCGAACCTCTCCAATCCTATCACTGCTGCGTTTATGTCCCTGTACACATGCTTGATTCTCTTTCGGAGACATAGCAATCCATAGGTTTTAAGATACTTAAGAGTCAGGTACATTCTTAGGCGTTTAATATGCGGTGTTGAGTCCATTTCGTTGAGCAAGGAGTAGCTCTTGTCTATTCCATATTTGGCTTAAGGAACTTTATCTGTGCTCATTTCAATCTCTGGTTTTATGCAGCACCCCAACTCACCTTTCCCCTTAAACAAGCATAAGTTGGTTTTCTAAATTTGAGACCCTGTTCTGTTCTGTAATTCAGTTCCTGTGTAGCCAAGTTTACATTCCGTGTATTACTGATATCTTATGATGTTTCTTTTTCTGTGTGACTTATTTCAGTTAGAATCATCGTACCTGAATCCACTCATTGTGCTGCTACGGGCCTGATGACATAGATTTCACTGCTGAGTGATACTGCATTGTACGTAAGTACCACAAGTTCTTTATCCATTTTTCACTTTCTGTGATATTGAACTTGTACGGTAAACGAGGTTCTTGTAAACAGAGGCGTCCCAAACATTGGGGGTGGCTGTGTCTTTTTGATTTTAATTTCCCTAAGCTATAGGACCATAAGTGGAAGTGCCCTAGGCTCTGTTGCTTTGTTTTTTAGATGTTTCAGGAAACACCATACACTTCTCCCGAGTGTCTGTTGGCAGTTTACATCCCGCCCATCAGCATAACAAGGCTCCCAGTTCTCCATGGCCTGTCCTGCCTTTCTGGATTTTACACTTTTTTCAGATGGCCCTTTTGACCGGGGGGAAGTGAGACTTCATTGTAGTGCAGATTTCCTTTGCAAGCTTGCTTGGTTGGCCAAAAAGGGCGTATGCGTTTTTTCCTGAATATATTCAGGAAAAAACGCATACGCCCTTTTTGGCCAAGTGCATCATTGTGGACGTTCTGCCTCTTTTCCTATGCTTTCAATGCAATTCCAGTCTACCTCCTGAAATCGGTTTCCTGCAATTCTGCCCCGCTTTCAAGTCCTCTTGGCAGCCTTACTTCAGTATATTTTTGGACGATAGTTTGTCATTTATAACTCTGCAGGTTTGTGAATTACAGTGCCCCTGAGCTCCTTTCTTCAACTCGTTTTCTTGTGAGCTGGCCGCAACACCGCAGGATGGCTTCAGGCCCTAATCTGGTTCCGGCACGGCACGCTGAGCCTTTGATTATTTCCTCTTCCTGGTGGGAAATGAGAGTTAAATTTGCCCGTCCAGACCTCCAGCTAGCCTCTCATTGGTTCTCGCTATTCCTGTTCATCTTCCGCAGAAATTGCAAACTGGGCCAAACAGGAGGTTAAAGGGACTGACTCTCCAAGTCGGGAGAGTGTTAGTAAAGCGTCTGGAATGTTGCACCCGAGTACCAGGGTACGAAAACTGAGACATATTTGAACACGTCTCCCGATCACATGGTTGATCATACTCTAGGTTCCACATGCATGTTTTAGCTGAAGGAAGAATACCTTAAACCTGGGTAGTTGAAACCCGTGGAATGGGTACCATGCAATATGACTTCAAAGGCTCTTCATTTGCTCACCGAACCTCTCCAATCCTATCACTGCTGCGTTTATGTCCCTGTACACATGCTTGATTCTCTTTCGGAGACATAGCAATCCATAGGTTTTAAGATACTTAAGAGTCAGGTACATTCTTAGGCGTTTAATATGCGGTGTTGAGTCCATTTCGTTGAGCAAGGAGTAGCTCTTGTCTATTCCATATTTGGCTTAAGGAACTTTATCTGTGCTCATTTCAATCTCTGGTTTTATGCAGCACCCCAACTCACCTTTCCCCTTAAACAAGCATAAGTTGGTTTTCTAAATTTGAGACCCTGTTCTGTTCTGTAATTCAGTTCCTGTGTAGCCAAGTTTACATTCCGTGTATTACTGATATCTTATGATGTTTCTTTTTCTGTGTGACTTATTTCAGTTAGAATCATCGTACCTGAATCCACTCATTGTGCTGCTACGGGCCTGATGACATAGATTTCACTGCTGAGTGATACTGCATTGTACGTAAGTACCACAAGTTCTTTATCCATTTTTCACTTTCTGTGATATTGAACTTGTACGGTAAACGAGGTTCTTGTAAACAGAGGCGTCCCAAACATTGGGGTGGCTGTGTCTTTTTGATTTTAATTTCCCTAAGCTATAGGACCATAAGTGGAAGTGCCCTAGGCTCTGTTGCTTTGTTTTTTAGATGTTTCAGGAAACACCATACACTTCTCCCGAGTGTCTGTTGGCAATTTACATCCCGCCCATCAGCATAACAAGGCTCCCAGTTCTCCATGGCCTGTCCTGCCTTTCTGGATTTTACACTTTTTTCAGATGGCCCTTTTGACCGGGGGGAAGTGAGACTTCATTGTAGTGCAGATTTCCTTTGCAAGCTTGCTTGGTTGGCCAAAAAGGGCGTATGCGTTTTTTCCTGAATATATTCAGGAAAAAAGGCATACGCCCTTTTTGGCCAAGTGCATCATTGTGGACGTTCTGCCTCTTTTCCTATGCTTTCAATGCAATTCCAGTCTACCTCCTGAAATCGGTTTCCTGCAATTCTGCCCCGCTTTCAAGTCCTCTTGGCAGCCTTACTTCAGTATATTTTTGGACGATAGTTGTCATTTATAACTCTGCAGGTTTGTGAATTACAGTGCCCCTGAGCTCCTTTCTTCAACTCGTTTTCTTGTGAGCTGGCCGCAACACCGCAGGATGGCTTCAGGCCCTAATCTGGTTCCGGCACGGCACGCTGAGCCTTTGGTTATTTCCTCTTCCTGGTGGGAAATGAGAGTTAAATTTGCCCGTCCAGACACCTCCAGCTAGCCTCTCATTGGTTCTCGCTATTCCTGTTCATCTTCCGCAGAAATTGCAAACTGGGCCAAACAGGAGGTTAAAGGGACTGACTCTCCAAGTCGGGAGAGTGTTAGTAAAGCGTCTGGAATGTTGCACCCGAGTACCAGGGTACGAAAACTGAGACATATTTGAACACGTCTCCCGATCACATGGTTGATCATACTCTAGGTTCCACATGCATGTTTTAGCTGAAGGAAGAATACCTTAAACCTGGGTAGTTGAAACCCGTGGAATGGGTACCATGCAATATGACTTCAAAGGCTCTTCATTTGCTCACCAAACCTCTCCAATCCTATCACTGCTGCGTTTATGTCCCTGTACACATGCTTGATTCTCTTTCGGAGACATAGCAATCCATAGGTTTTAAGATACTTAAGAGTCAGGTACATTCTTAGGCGTTTAATATGCGGTGTTGAGTCCATTTCGTTGAGCAAGGAGTAGCTCTTGTCTATTCCATATTTGGCTTAAGGAACTTTATCTGTGCTCATTTCAATCTCTGGTTTTATGCAGCACCCCAACTCACCTTTACCCTTAAACAAGCATAAGTTGGTTTTCTAAATTTGAGACCCTGTTCTGTTCTGTAATTCAGTTCCTGTGTAGCCAAGTTGACATTCCGTGTATTACTGATATCTTATGATGTTTCTTTTTCTGTGTGACTTATTTCAGTTAGAATCATCGTACCTGAATCCACTCATTGTGCTGCTACGGGCCTGATGACATAGATTTCACTGCTGAGTGATACTGCATTGTACGTAAGTACCACAAGTTCTTTATCCATTTTTCACTTTCTGTGATATTGAACTTGTACGGTAAACGAGGTTCTTGTAAACAGAGGCGTCCCAAACATTGGGGTGGCTGTGTCTTTTTGATTTTAATTTCCCTAAGCTATAGGACCATAAGTGGAAGTGCCCTAGGCTCTGTTGCTTTGTTTTTTAGATGTTTCAGGAAACACCATACACTTCTCCCGAGTGTCTGTTGGCAGTTTACATCCCGCCCATCAGCATAACAAGGCTCCCAGTTCTCCATGGCCTGTCCTGCCTTTCTGGATTTTACACTTTTTTCAGATGGCCCTTTTGACCGGGGGGAAGTGAGACTTCATTGTAGTGCAGATTTCCTTTGCAAGCTTGCTTGGTTGGCCAAAAAGGGCGTATGCGTTTTTTCCTGAATATATTCAGGAAAAAACGCATACGCCCTTTTTGGCCAAGTGCATCATTGTGGACGTTCTGCCTCTTTTCCTATGCTTTCAATGCAATTCCTGTCTACCTCCTGAAATCGGTTTCCTGCAATTCTGCCCCGCTTTCAAGTCCTCTTGGCAGCCTTACTTCAGTATATTTTTGGACGATAGTTGTCATTTATAACTCTGCAGGTTTGTGAATTACAGTGCCCCTGAGCTCCTTTCTTCAACTCGTTTTCTTGTGAGCTGGCCGCAACACCGCAGGATGGCTTCAGGCCCTAATCTGGTTCCGGCACGGCACGCTGAGCCTTTGGTTATTTCCTCTTCCTGGTGGGAAATGAGAGTTAAATTTGCCCGTCCAGACACCTCCAGCTAGCCTCTCATTGGTTCTCGCTATTCCTGTTCATCTTCCGCAGAAATTGCAAACTGGGCCAAACAGGAGGTTAAAGGGACTGACTCTCCAAGTCGGGAGAGTGTTAGTAAAGCGTCTGGAATGTTGCACCCGAGTACCAGGGTACGAAAACTGAGACATATTTGAACACGTCTCCCGATCACATGGTTGATCATACTCTAGGTTCCACATGCATGTTTTAGCTGAAGGAAGAATACCTTAAACCTGGGTAGTTGAAACCCGTGGAATGGGTACCATGCAATATGACTTCAAAGGCTCTTCATTTGCTCACCGAACCTCTCCAATCCTATCACTGCTGCGTTTATGTCCCTGTACACATGCTTGATTCTCTTTCGGAGACATAGCAATCCATAGGTTTTAAGATACTTAAGAGTCAGGTACATTCTTAGGCGTTTAATATGCGGTGTTGAGTCCATTTCGTTGAGCAAGGAGTAGCTCTTGTCTATTCCATATTTGGCTTAAGGAACTTTATCTGTGCTCATTTCAATCTCTGGTTTTATGCAGCACCCCAACTCACCTTTACCCTTAAACAAGCATAAGTTGGTTTTCTAAATTTGAGACCCTGTTCTGTTCTGTAATTCAGTTCCTGTGTAGCCAAGTTGACATTCCGTGTATTACTGATATCTTATGATGTTTCTTTTTCTGTGTGACTTATTTCAGTTAGAATCATCGTACCTGAATCCACTCATTGTGCTGCTACGGGCCTGATGACATAGATTTCACTGCTGAGTGATACTGCATTGTACGTAAGTACCACAAGTTCTTTATCCATTTTTCACTTTCTGTGATATTGAACTTGTACGGTAAACGAGGTTCTTGTAAACAGAGGCGTCCCAAACATTGGGGTGGCTGTGTCTTTTTGATTTTAATTTCCCTAAGCTATAGGACCATAAGTGGAAGTGCCCTAGGCTCTGTTGCTTTGTTTTTTAGATGTTTCAGGAAACACCATACACTTCTCCCGAGTGTCTGTTGGCAGTTTACATCCCGCCCATCAGCATAACAAGGCTCCCAGTTCTCCATGGCCTGTCCTGCCTTTCTGGATTTTACACTTTTTTCAGATGGCCCTTTTGACCGGGGGGAAGTGAGACTTCATTGTAGTGCAGATTTCCTTTGCAAGCTTGCTTGGTTGGCCAAAAAGGGCGTATGCGTTTTTTCCTGAATATATTCAGGAAAAAACGCATACGCCCTTTTTGGCCAAGTGCATCATTGTGGACGTTCTGCCTCTTTTCCTATGCTTTCAATGCAATTCCAGTCTACCTCCTGAAATCGGTTTCCTGCAATTCTGCCCCGCTTTCAAGTCCTCTTGGCAGCCTTACTTCAGTATATTTTTGGACGATAGTTGTCATTTATAACTCTGCAGGTTTGTGAATTACAGTGCCCCTGAGCTCCTTTCTTCAACTCGTTTTCTTGTGAGCTGGCCGCAACACCGCAGGATGGCTTCAGGCCCTAATCTGGTTCCGGCACGGCACGCTGAGCCTTTGATTATTTCCTCTTCCTGGTGGGAAATGAGAGTTAAATTTGCCCGTCCAGACACCTCCAGCTAGCCTCTCATTGGTTCTCGCTATTCCTGTTCATCTTCCGCAGAAATTGCAAACTGGGCCAAACAGGAGGTTAAAGGGACTGACTCTCCAAGTCGGGAGAGTGTTAGTAAAGCGTCTGGAATGTTGCACCCGAGTACCAGGGTACGAAAACTGAGACATATTTGAACACGTCTCCCGATCACATGGTTGATCATACTCTAGGTTCCACATGCATGTTTTAGCTGAAGGAAGAATACCTTAAACCTGGGTAGTTGAAACCCGTGGAATGGGTACCATGCAATATGACTTCAAAGGCTCTTCATTTGCTCACCGAACCTCTCCAATCCTATCACTGCTGCGTTTATGTCCCTGTACACATGCTTGATTCTCTTTCGGAGACATAGCAATCCATAGGTTTTAAGATACTTAAGAGTCAGGTACATTCTTAGGCGTTTAATATGCGGTGTTGAGTCCATTTCGTTGAGCAAGGAGTAGCTCTTGTCTATTCCATATTTGGCTTAAGGAACTTTATCTGTGCTCATTTCAATCTCTGGTTTTATGCAGCACCCCAACTCACCTTTCCCCTTAAACAAGCATAAGTTGGTTTTCTAAATTTGAGACCCTGTTCTGTTCTGTAATTCAGTTCCTGTGTAGCCAAGTTTACATTCCGTGTATTACTGATATCTTATGATGTTTCTTTTTCTGTGTGACTTATTTCAGTTAGAATCATCGTACCTGAATCCACTCATTGTGCTGCTACGGGCCTGATGACATAGATTTCACTGCTGAGTGATACTGCATTGTACGTAAGTACCACAAGTTCTTTATCCATTTTTCACTTTCTGTGATATTGAACTTGTACGGTAAACGAGGTTCTTGTAAACAGAGGCGTCCCAAACTTTGGGGTGGCTGTGTCTTTTTGATTTTAATTTCCCTAAGCTATAGGACCATAAGTGGAAGTGCCCTAGGCTCTGTTGCTTTGTTTTTTAGATGTTTCAGGAAACACCATACACTTCTCCCGAGTGTCTGTTGGCAATTTACATCCCGCCCATCAGCATAACAAGGCTCCCAGTTCTCCATGGCCTGTCCTGCCTTTCTGGATTTTACACTTTTTTCAGATGGCCCTTTTGACCGGGGGGAAGTGAGACTTCATTGTAGTGCAGATTTCCTTTGCAAGCTTGCTTGGTTGGCCAAAAAGGGCGTATGCGTTTTTTCCTGAATATATTCAGGAAAAAACGCATACGCCCTTTTTGGCCAAGTGCATCATTGTGGACGTTCTGCCTCTTTTCCTATGCTTTCAATGCAATTCCAGTCTACCTCCTGAAATCGGTTTCCTGCAATTCTGCCCCGCTTTCAAGTCCTCTTGGCAGCCTTACTTCAGTATATTTTTGGACGATAGTTGTCATTTATAACTCTGCAGGTTTGTGAATTACAGTGCCCCTGAGCTCCTTTCTTCAACTCGTTTTCTTGTGAGCTGGCCGCAACACCGCAGGATGGCTTCAGGCCCTAATCTGGTTCCGGCACGGCACGCTGAGCCTTTGGTTATTTCCTCTTCCTGGTGGGAAATGAGAGTTAAATTTGCCCGTCCAGACACCTCCAGCTAGCCTCTCATTGGTTCTCGCTATTCCTGTTCATCTTCCGCAGAAATTGCAAACTGGGCCAAACAGGAGGTTAAAGGGACTGACTCTCCAAGTCGGGAGAGTGTTAGTAAAGCGTCTGGAATGTTGCACCCGAGTACCAGGGTACGAAAACTGAGACATATTTGAACACGTCTCCCGATCACATGGTTGATCATACTCTAGGTTCCACATGCATGTTTTAGCTGAAGGAAGAATACCTTAAACCTGGGTAGTTGAAACCCGTGGAATGGGTACCATGCAATATGACTTCAAAGGCTCTTCATTTGCTCACCAAACCTCTCCAATCCTATCACTGCTGCGTTTATGTCCCTGTACACATGCTTGATTCTCTTTCGGAGACATAGCAATCCATAGGTTTTAAGATACTTAAGAGTCAGGTACATTCTTAGGCGTTTAATATGCGGTGTTGAGTCCATTTCGTTGAGCAAGGAGTAGCTCTTGTCTATTCCATATTTGGCTTAAGGAACTTTATCTGTGCTCATTTCAATCTCTGGTTTTATGCAGCACCCCAACTCACCTTTACCCTTAAACAAGCATAAGTTGGTTTTCTAAATTTGAGACCCTGTTCTGTTCTGTAATTCAGTTCCTGTGTAGCCAAGTTGACATTCCGTGTATTACTGATATCTTATGATGTTTCTTTTTCTGTGTGACTTATTTCAGTTAGAATCATCGTACCTGAATCCACTCATTGTGCTGCTACGGGCCTGATGACATAGATTTCACTGCTGAGTGATACTGCATTGTACGTAAGTACCACAAGTTCTTTATCCATTTTTCACTTTCTGTGATATTGAACTTGTACGGTAAACGAGGTTCTTGTAAACAGAGGCGTCCCAAACATTGGGGTGGCTGTGTCTTTTTGATTTTAATTTCCCTAAGCTATAGGACCATAAGTGGAAGTGCCCTAGGCTCTGTTGCTTTGTTTTTTAGATGTTTCAGGAAACACCATACACTTCTCCCGAGTGTCTGTTGGCAGTTTACATCCCGCCCATCAGCATAACAAGGCTCCCAGTTCTCCATGGCCTGTCCTGCCTTTCTGGATTTTACACTTTTTTCAGATGGCCCTTTTGACCGGGGGGAAGTGAGACTTCATTGTAGTGCAGATTTCCTTTGCAAGCTTGCTTGGTTGGCCAAAAAGGGCGTATGCGTTTTTTCCTGAATATATTCAGGAAAAAACGCATACGCCCTTTTTGGCCAAGTGCATCATTGTGGACGTTCTGCCTCTTTTCCTATGCTTTCAATGCAATTCCAGTCTACCTCCTGAAATCGGTTTCCTGCAATTCTGCCCCGCTTTCAAGTCCTCTTGGCAGCCTTACTTCAGTATATTTTTGGACGATAGTTGTCATTTATAACTCTGCAGGTTTGTGAATTACAGTGCCCCTGAGCTCCTTTCTTCAACTCGTTTTCTTGTGAGCTGGCCGCAACACCGCAGGATGGCTTCAGGCCCTAATCTGGTTCCGGCACGGCACGCTGAGCCTTTGGTTATTTCCTCTTCCTGGTGGGAAATGAGAGTTAAATTTGCCCGTCCAGACACCTCCAGCTAGCCTCTCATTGGTTCTCGCTATTCCTGTTCATCTTCCGCAGAAATTGCAAACTGGGCCAAACAGGAGGTTAAAGGGACTGACTCTCCAAGTCGGGAGAGTGTTAGTAAAGCGTCTGGAATGTTGCACCCGAGTACCAGGGTACGAAAACTGAGACATATTTGAACACGTCTCCCGATCACATGGTTGATCATACTCTAGGTTCCACATGCATGTTTTAGCTGAAGGAAGAATACCTTAAACCTGGGTAGTTGAAACCCGTGGAATGGGTACCATGCAATATGACTTCAAAGGCTCTTCATTTGCTCACCGAACCTCTCCAATCCTATCACTGCTGCGTTTATGTCCCTGTACACATGCTTGATTCTCTTTCGGAGACATAGCAATCCATAGGTTTTAAGATACTTAAGAGTCAGGTACATTCTTAGGCGTTTAATATGCGGTGTTGAGTCCATTTCGTTGAGCAAGGAGTAGCTCTTGTCTATTCCATATTTGGCTTAAGGAACTTTATCTGTGCTCATTTCAATCTCTGGTTTTATGCAGCACCCCAACTCACCTTTACCCTTAAACAAGCATAAGTTGGTTTTCTAAATTTGAGACCCTGTTCTGTTCTGTAATTCAGTTCCTGTGTAGCCAAGTTGACATTCCGTGTATTACTGATATCTTATGATGTTTCTTTTTCTGTGTGACTTATTTCAGTTAGAATCATCGTACCTGAATCCACTCATTGTGCTGCTACGGGCCTGATGGCATAGATTTCACTGCTGAGTGATACTGCATTGTACGTAAGTACCACAAGTTCTTTATCCATTTTTCACTTTCTGTGATATTGAACTTGTACGGTAAACGAGGTTCTTGTAAACAGAGGCGTCCCAAACATTGGGGTGGCTGTGTCTTTTTGATTTTAATTTCCCTAAGCTATAGGACCATAAGTGGAAGTGCCCTAGGCTCTGTTGCTTTGTTTTTTAGATGTTTCAGGAAACACCATACACTTCTCCCGAGTGTCTGTTGGCAGTTTACATCCCGCCCATCAGCATAACAAGGCTCCCAGTTCTCCATGGCCTGTCCTGCCTTTCTGGATTTTACACTTTTTTCAGATGGCCCTTTTGACCGGGGGGAAGTGAGACTTCATTGTAGTGCAGATTTCCTTTGCAAGCTTGCTTGGTTGGCCAAAAAGGGCGTATGCGTTCTTTCCTGAATATATTCAGGAAAAAACGCATACGCCCTTTTTGGCCAAGTGCATCATTGTGGACGTTCTGCCTCTTTTCCTATGCTTTCAATGCAATTCCAGTCTACCTCCTGAAATCGGTTTCCTGCAATTCTGCCCCGCTTTCAAGTCCTCTTGGCAGCCTTACTTCAGTATATTTTTGGACGATAGTTGTCATTTATAACTCTGCAGGTTTGTGAATTACAGTGCCCCTGAGCTCCTTTCTTCAACTCGTTTTCTTGTGAGCTGGCCGCAACACCGCAGGATGGCTTCAGGCCCTAATCTGGTTCCGGCACGGCACGCTGAGCCTTTGGTTATTTCCTCTTCCTGGTGGGAAATGAGAGTTAAATTTGCCCGTCCAGACACCTCCAGCTAGTCTCTCATTGGTTCTCGCTATTCCTGTTCATCTTCCGCAGAAATTGCAAACTGGGCCAAACAGGAGGTTAAAGGGACTGACTCTCCAAGTCGGGAGAGTGTTAGTAAAGCGTCTGGAATGTTGCACCCGAGTACCAGGGTACGAAAACTGAGACATATTTGAACACGTCTCCCGATCACATGGTTGATCATACTCTAGGTTCCACATGCATGTTTTAGCTGAAGGAAGAATACCTTAAACCTGGGTAGTTGAAACCCGTGGAATGGGTACCATGCAATATGACTTCAAAGGCTCTTCATTTGCTCACCGAACCTCTCCAATCCTATCACTGCTGCGTTTATGTCCCTGTACACATGCTTGATTCTCTTTCGGAGACATAGCAATCCATAGGTTTTAAGATACTTAAGAGTCAGGTACATTCTTAGGCGTTTAATATGCGGTGTTGAGTCCATTTCGTTGAGCAAGGAGTAGCTCTTGTCTATTCCATATTTGGCTTAAGGAACTTTATCTGTGCTCATTTCAATCTCTGGTTTTATGCAGCACCCCAACTCACCTTTACCCTTAAACAAGCATAAGTTGGTTTTCTAAATTTGAGACCCTGTTCTGTTCTGTAATTCAGTTCCTGTGTAGCCAAGTTTACATTCTGTGTATTACTGATATCTTATGATGTTTCTTTTTCTGTGTGACTTATTTCAGTTAGAATCATCGTACCTGAATCCACTCATTGTGCTGCTACGGGCCTGATGACATAGATTTCACTGCTGAGTGATACTGCATTGTACGTAAGTACCACAAGTTCTTTATCCATTTTTCACTTTCTGTGATATTGAACTTGTACGGTAAACGAGGTTCTTGTAAACAGAGGCGTCCCAAATATTGGGGTGGCTGTATCTTTTTGATTTTAATTTCCCTAAGCTATAGGACCATAAGTGGAAGTGCCCTAGGCTCTGTTGCTTTGTTTTTTAGATGTTTCAGGAAACACCATACACTTCTCCCGAGTGTCTGTTGGCAATTTACATCCCGCCCATCAGCATAACAAGGCTCCCAGTTCTCCATGGCCTGTCCTGCCTTTCTGGATTTTACACTTTTTTCAGATGGCCCTTTTGACCGGGGGGAAGTGAGACTTCATTGTAGTGCAGATTTCCTTTGCAAGCTTGCTTGGTTGGCCAAAAAGGGCGTATGCGTTCTTTCCTGAATATATTCAGGAAAAAACGCATACGCCCTTTTTGGCCAAGTGCATCATTGTGGACGTTCTGCCTCTTTTCCTATGCTTTCAATGCAATTCCAGTCTACCTCCTGAAATCGGTTTCCTGCAATTCTGCCCCGCTTTCAAGTCCTCTTGGCAGCCTTACTTCAGTATATTTTTGGACGATAGTTGTCATTTATAACTCTGCAGGTTTGTGAATTACAGTGCCCCTGAGCTCCTTTCTTCAACTCGCTTTCTTGTGAGCTGGCCGCAACACCGCAGGATGGCTTCAGGCCCTAATCTGGTTCCGGCACGGCACGCTGAGCCTTTGGTTATTTCCTCTTCCTGGTGGGAAATGAGAGTTAAATTTGCCCGTCCAGACACCTCCAGCTAGTCTCTCATTGGTTCTCGCTATTCCTGTTCATCTTCCGCAGAAATTGCAAACTGGGCCAAACAGGAGGTTAAAGGGACTGACTCTCCAAGTCGGGAGAGTGTTAGTAAAGCGTCTGGAATGTTGCACCCGAGTACCAGGGTACGAAAACTGAGACATATTTGAACACGTCTCCCGATCACATGGTTGATCATACTCTAGGTTCCACATGCATGTTTTAGCTGAAGGAAGAATACCTTAAACCTGGGTAGTTGAAACCCGTGGAATGGGTACCATGCAATATGACTTCAAAGGGTCTTCATTTGCTCACCGAACCTCTCCAATCCTATCACTGCTGCGTTTATGTCCCTGTACACATGCTTGATTCTCTTTCGGAGACATAGCAATCCATAGGTTTTAAGATACTTAAGAGTCAGGTACATTCTTAGGCGTTTAATATGCGGTGTTGAGTCCATTTCGTTGAGCAAGGAGTAGCTCTTGTCTATTCCATATTTGGCTTAAGGAACTTTATCTGTGCTCATTTCAATCTCTGGTTTTATGCAGCACCCCAACTCACCTTTACCCTTAAACAAGCATAAGTTGGTTTTCTAAATTTGAGACCCTGTTCTGTTCTGTAATTCAGTTCCTGTGTAGCCAAGTTTACATTCCGTGTATTACTGATATCTTATGATGTTTCTTTTTCTGTGTGACTTATTTCAGTTAGAATCATCGTACCTGAATCCACTCATTGTGCTGCTACGGGCCTGATGGCATAGATTTCACTGCTGAGTGATACTGCATTGTACGTAAGTACCACAAGTTCTTTATCCATTTTTCACTTTCTGTGATATTGAACTTGTACGGTAAACGAGGTTCTTGTAAACAGAGGCGTCCCAAACATTGGGGTGGCTGTGTCTTTTTGATTTTAATTTCCCTAAGCTATAGGACCATAAGTGGAAGTGGCCTAGGCTCTGTTGCTTTGTTTTTTAGATGTTTCAGGAAACACCATACACTTCTCCCGAGTGTCTGTTGGCAGTTTACATCCCGCCCATCAGCATAACAAGGCTCCCAGTTCTCCATGGCCTGTCCTGCCTTTCTGGATTTTACACTTTTTTCAGATGGCCCTTTTGACCGGGGGGAAGTGAGACTTCATTGTAGTGCAGATTTCCTTTGCAAGCTTGCTTGGTTGGCCAAAAAGGGCGTATGCGTTCTTTCCTGAATATATTCAGGAAAAAACACATACGCCCTTTTTGGCCAAGTGCATCATTGTGGACGTTCTGCCTCTTTTCCTATGCTTTCAATGCAATTCCAGTCTACCTCCTGAAATCGGTTTCCTGCAATTCTGCCCCGCTTTCAAGTCCTCTTGGCAGCCTTACTTCAGTATATTTTTGGACGATAGTTGTCATTTATAACTCTGCAGGTTTGTGAATTACAGTGCCCCTGAGCTCCTTTCTTCAACTCGCTTTCTTGTGAGCTGGCCGCAACACCGCAGGATGGCTTCAGGCCCTAATCTGGTTCCGGCACGGCACGCTGAGCCTTTGGTTATTTCCTCTTCCTGGTGGGAAATGAGAGTTAAATTTGCCCGTCCAGACACCTCCAGCTAGTCTCTCATTGGTTCTCGCTATTCCTGTTCATCTTCCGCAGAAATTGCAAACTGGGCCAAACAGGAGGTTAAAGGGACTGACTCTCCAAGTCGGGAGAGTGTTAGTAAAGCGTCTGGAATGTTGCACCCGAGTACCAGGGTACGAAAACTGAGACATATTTGAACACGTCTCCCGATCACATGGTTGATCATACTCTAGGTTCCACATGCATGTTTTAGCTGAAGGAAGAATACCTTAAACCTGGGTAGTTGAAACCCGTGGAATGGGTACCATGCAATATGACTTCAAAGGGTCTTCATTTGCTCACCGAACCTCTCCAATCCTATCATTGCTGCGTTTATGTCCCTGTACACATGCTTGATTCTCTTTCGGAGACATAGCAATCCATAGGTTTTAAGATACTTAAGAGTCAGGTACATTCTTAGGCGTTTAATATGCGGTGTTGAGTCCATTTCGTTGAGCAAGGAGTAGCTCTTGTCTATTCCATATTTGGCTTAAGGAACTTTATCTGTGCTCATTTCAATCTCTGGTTTTATGCAGCACCCCAACTCACCTTTACCCTTAAACAAGCATAAGTTGGTTTTCTAAATTTGAGACCCTGTTCTGTTCTGTAATTCAGTTCCTGTGTAGCCAAGTTGACATTCCGTGTATTACTGATATCTTATGATGTTTCTTTTTCTGTGTGACTTATTTCAGTTAGAATCATCGTACCTGAATCCACTCATTGTGCTGCTACGGGCCTGATGGCATAGATTTCACTGCTGAGTGATACTGCATTGTACGTAAGTACCACAAGTTCTTTATCCATTTTTCACTTTCTGTGATATTGAACTTGTACGGTAAACGAGGTTCTTGTAAACAGAGGCGTCCCAAACATTGGGGTGGCTGTGTCTTTTTGATTTTAATTTCCCTAAGCTATAGGACCATAAGTGGAAGTGCCCTAGGCTCTGTTGCTTTGTTTTTTAGATGTTTCAGGAAACACCATACACTTCTCCCGAGTGTCTGTTGGCAGTTTACATCCCGCCCATCAGCATAACAAGGCTCCCAGTTCTCCATGGCCTGTCCTGCCTTTCTGGATTTTACACTTTTTTCAGATGGCCCTTTTGACCGGGGGGAAGTGAGACTTCATTGTAGTGCAGATTTCCTTTGCAAGCTTGCTTGGTTGGCCAAAAAGGGCGTATGCGTTCTTTCCTGAATATATTCAGGAAAAAACACATACGCCCTTTTTGGCCAAGTGCATCATTGTGGACGTTCTGCCTCTTTTCCTATGCTTTCAATGCAATTCCAGTCTACCTCCTGAAATCGGTTTCCTGCAATTCTGCCCCGCTTTCAAGTCCTCTTGGCAGCCTTACTTCAGTATATTTTTGGACGATAGTTGTCATTTATAACTCTGCAGGTTTGTGAATTACAGTGCCCCTGAGCTCCTTTCTTCAACTCGTTTTCTTGTGAGCTGGCCGCAACACCGCAGGATGGCTTCAGGCCCTAATCTGGTTCCGGCACGGCACGCTGAGCCTTTGGTTATTTCCTCTTCCTGGTGGGAAATGAGAGTTAAATTTGCCCGTCCAGACACCTCCAGCTAGTCTCTCATTGGTTCTCGCTATTCCTGTTCATCTTCCGCAGAAATTGCAAACTGGGCCAAACAGGAGGTTAAAGGGACTGACTCTCCAAGTCGGGAGAGTGTTAGTAAAGCGTCTGGAATGTTGCACCCGAGTACCAGGGTACGAAAACTGAGACATATTTGAACACGTCTCCCGATCACATGGTTGATCATACTCTAGGTTCCACATGCATGTTTTAGCTGAAGGAAGAATACCTTAAACCTGGGTAGTTGAAACCCGTGGAATGGGTACCATGCAATATGACTTCAAAGGGTCTTCATTTGCTCACCGAACCTCTCCAATCCTATCACTGCTGCGTTTATGTCCCTGTACACATGCTTGATTCTCTTTCGGAGACATAGCAATCCATAGGTTTTAAGATACTTAAGAGTCAGGTACATTCTTAGGCGTTTAATATGCGGTGTTGAGTCCATTTCGTTGAGCAAGGAGTAGCTCTTGTCTATTCCATATTTGGCTTAAGGAACTTTATCTGTGCTCATTTCAATCTCTGGTTTTATGCAGCACCCCAACTCACCTTTACCCTTAAACAAGCATAAGTTGGTTTTCTAAATTTGAGACCCTGTTCTGTTCTGTAATTCAGTTCCTGTGTAGCCAAGTTTACATTCCGTGTATTACTGATATCTTATGATGTTTCTTTTTCTGTGTGACTTATTTCAGTTAGAATCATCGTACCTGAATCCACTCATTGTGCTGCTACGGGCCTGATGGCATAGATTTCACTGCTGAGTGATACTGCATTGTACGTAAGTACCACAAGTTCTTTATCCATTTTTCACTTTCTGTGATATTGAACTTGTACGGTAAACGAGGTTCTTGTAAACAGAGGCGTCCCAAACATTGGGGTGGCTGTGTCTTTTTGATTTTAATTTCCCTAAGCTATAGGACCATAAGTGGAAGTGGCCTAGGCTCTGTTGCTTTGTTTTTTAGATGTTTCAGGAAACACCATACACTTCTCCCGAGTGTCTGTTGGCAGTTTACATCCCGCCCATCAGCATAACAAGGCTCCCAGTTCTCCATGGCCTGTCCTGCCTTTCTGGATTTTACACTTTTTTCAGATGGCCCTTTTGACCGGGGGGAAGTGAGACTTCATTGTAGTGCAGATTTCCTTTGCAAGCTTGCTTGGTTGGCCAAAAAGGGCATATGCGTTTTTTCCTGAATATATTCAGGAAAAAACGCATACGCCCTTTTTGGCCAAGTGCATCATTGTGGACGTTCTGCCTCTTTTCCTATGCTTTCAATGCAATTCCAGTCTACCTCCTGAAATCGGTTTCCTGCAATTCTGCCCCGCTTTCAAGTCCTCTTGGCAGCCTTACTTCAGTATATTTTTGGACGATAGTTGTCATTTATAACTCTGCAGGTTTGTGAATTACAGTGCCCCTGAGCTCCTTTCTTCAACTCGTTTTCTTGTGAGCTGGCCGCAACACCGCAGGATGGCTTCAGGCCCTAATCTGGTTCCGGCACGGCACGCTGAGCCTTTGGTTATTTCCTCTTCCTGGTGGGAAATGAGAGTTAAATTTGCCCGTCCAGACACCTCCAGCTAGTCTCTCATTGGTTCTCGCTATTCCTGTTCATCTTCCGCAGAAATTGCAAACTGGGCCAAACAGGAGGTTAAAGGGACTGACTCTCCAAGTCGGGAGAGTGTTAGTAAAGCGTCTGGAATGTTGCACCCGAGTACCAGGGTACGAAAACTGAGACATATTTGAACACGTCTCCCGATCACATGGTTGATCATACTCTAGGTTCCACATGCATGTTTTAGCTGAAGGAAGAATACCTTAAACCTGGGTAGTTGAAACCCGTGGAATGGGTACCATGCAATATGACTTCAAAGGCTCTTCATTTGCTCACCGAACCTCTCCAATCCTATCACTGCTGCGTTTATGTCCCTGTACACATGCTTGATTCTCTTTCGGAGACATAGCAATCCATAGGTTTTAAGATACTTAAGAGTCAGGTACATTCTTAGGCGTTTAATATGCGGTGTTGAGTCCATTTCGTTGAGCAAGGAGTAGCTCTTGTCTATTCCATATTTGGCTTAAGGAACTTTATCTGTGCTCATTTCAATCTCTGGTTTTATGCAGCACCCCAACTCACCTTTACCCTTAAACAAGCATAAGTTGGTTTTCTAAATTTGAGACCCTGTTCTGTTCTGTAATTCAGTTCCTGTGTAGCCAAGTTTACATTCCGTGTATTACTGATATCTTATGATGTTTCTTTTTCTGTGTGACTTATTTCAGTTAGAATCATCGTACCTGAATCCACTCATTGTGCTGCTACGGGCCTGATGACATAGATTTCACTGCTGAGTGATACTGCATTGTACGTAAGTACCACAAGTTCTTTATCCATTTTTCACTTTCTGTGATATTGAACTTGTACGGTAAACGAGGTTCTTGTAAACAGAGGCGTCCCAAACATTGGGGTGGCTGTGTCTTTTTGATTTTAATTTCCCTAAGCTATAGGACCATAAGTGGAAGTGCCCTAGGCTCTGTTGCTTTGTTTTTTAGATGTTTCAGGAAACACCATACACTTCTCCCGAGTGTCTGTTGGCAATTTACATCCCGCCCATCAGCATAACAAGGCTCCCAGTTCTCCATGGCCTGTCCTGCCTTTCTGGATTTTACACTTTTTTCAGATGGCCCTTTTGACCGGGGGGAAGTGAGACTTCATTGTAGTGCAGATTTCCTTTGCAAGCTTGCTTGGTTGGCCAAAAAGGGCGTATGCGTTTTTTCCTGAATATATTCAGGAAAAAACGCATACGCCCTTTTTGGCCAAGTGCATCATTGTGGACGTTCTGCCTCTTTTCCTATGCTTTCAATGCAATTCCAGTCTACCTCCTGAAATCGGTTTCCTGCAATTCTGCCCCGCTTTCAAGTCCTCTTGGCAGCCTTACTTCAGTATATTTTTGGACGATAGTTGTCATTTATAACTCTGCAGGTTTGTGAATTACAGTGTCCCTGAGCTCCTTTCTTCAACTCGTTTTCTTGTGAGCTGGCCGCAACACCGCAGGATGGCTTCAGGCCCTAATCTGGTTCCGGCACGGCACGCTGAGCCTTTGGTTATTTCCTCTTCCTGGTGGGAAATGAGAGTTAAATTTGCCCGTCCAGACACCTCCAGCTAGTCTCTCATTGGTTCTCGCTATTCCTGTTCATCTTCCGCAGAAATTGCAAACTGGGCCAAACAGGAGGTTAAAGGGACTGACTCTCCAAGTCAGGAGAGTGTTAGTAAAGCGTCTGGAATGTTGCACCCGAGTACCAGGGTACGAAAACTGAGACATATTTGAACACGTCTCCCGATCACATGGTTGATCATACTCTAGGTTCCACATGCATGTTTTAGCTGAAGGAAGAATACCTTAAACCTGGGTAGTTGAAACCCGTGGAATGGGTACCATGCAATATGACTTCAAAGGCTCTTCATTTGCTCACCGAACCTCTCCAATCCTATCACTGCTGCGTTTATGTCCCTGTACACATGCTTGATTCTCTTTCGGAGACATAGCAATCCATAGGTTTTAAGATACTTAAGAGTCAGGTACATTCTTAGGCGTTTAATATGCGGTGTTGAGTCCATTTCGTTGAGCAAGGAGTAGCTCTTGTCTATTCCATATTTGGCTTAAGGAACTTTATCTGTGCTCATTTCAATCTCTGGTTTTATGCAGCACCCCAACTCACCTTTACCCTTAAACAAGCATAAGTTGGTTTTCTAAATTTGAGACCCTGTTCTGTTCTGTAATTCAGTTCCTGTGTAGCCAAGTTTACATTCCGTGTATTACTGATATCTTATGATGTTTCTTTTTCTGTGTGACTTATTTCAGTTAGAATCATCGTACCTGAATCCACTCATTGTGCTGCTACGGGCCTGATGACATAGATTTCACTGCTGAGTGATACTGCATTGTACGTAAGTACCACAAGTTCTTTATCCATTTTTCACTTTCTGTGATATTGAACTTGTACGGTAAACGAGGTTCTTGTAAACAGAGGCGTCCCAAACATTGGGGTGGCTGTGTCTTTTTGATTTTAATTTCCCTAAGCTATAGGACCATAAGTGGAAGTGCCCTGGGCTCTGTTGCTTTGTTTTTTAGATGTTTCAGGAAACACCATACACTTCTCCCGAGTGTCTGTTGGCAATTTACATCCCGCCCATCAGCATAACAAGGCTCCCAGTTCTCCATGGCCTGTCCTGCCTTTCTGGATTTTACACTTTTTTCAGATGGCCCTTTTGACCGGGGGGAAGTGAGACTTCATTGTAGTGCAGATTTCCTTTGCAAGCTTGCTTGGTTGGCCAAAAAGGGCGTATGCGTTTTTTCCTGAATATATTCAGGAAAAAACGCATACGCCCTTTTTGGCCAAGTGCATCATTGTGGACGTTCTGCCTCTTTTCCTATGCTTTCAATGCAATTCCAGTCTACCTCCTGAAATCGGTTTCCTGCAATTCTGCCCCGCTTTCAAGTCCTCTTGGCAGCCTTACTTCAGTATATTTTTGGACGATAGTTGTCATTTATAACTCTGCAGGTTTGTGAATTACAGTGTCCCTGAGCTCCTTTCTTCAACTCGTTTTCTTGTGAGCTGGCCGCAACACCGCAGGATGGCTTCAGGCCCTAATCTGGTTCCGGCACGGCACGCTGAGCCTTTGGTTATTTCCTCTTCCTGGTGGGAAATGAGAGTTAAATTTGCCCGTCCAGACACCTCCAGCTAGTCTCTCATTGGTTCTCGCTATTCCTGTTCATCTTCCGCAGAAATTGCAAACTGGGCCAAACAGGAGGTTAAAGGGACTGACTCTCCAAGTCAGGAGAGTGTTAGTAAAGCGTCTGGAATGTTGCACCCGAGTACCAGGGTACGAAAACTGAGACATATTTGAACACGTCTCCCGATCACATGGTTGATCATACTCTAGGTTCCACATGCATGTTTTAGCTGAAGGAAGAATACCTTAAACCTGGGTAGTTGAAACCCGTGGAATGGGTACCATGCAATATGACTTCAAAGGCTCTTCATTTGCTCACCGAACCTCTCCAATCCTATCACTGCTGCGTTTATGTCCCTGTACACATGCTTGATTCTCTTTCGGAGACATAGCAATCCATAGGTTTTAAGATACTTAAGAGTCAGGTACATTCTTAGGCGTTTAATATGCGGTGTTGAGTCCATTTCGTTGAGCAAGGAGTAGCTCTTGTCTATTCCATATTTGGCTTAAGGAACTTTATCTGTGCTCATTTCAATCTCTGGTTTTATGCAGCACCCCAACTCACCTTTACCCTTAAACAAGCATAAGTTGGTTTTCTAAATTTGAGACCCTGTTCTGTTCTGTAATTCAGTTCCTGTGTAGCCAAGTTGACATTCCGTGTATTACTGATATCTTATGATGTTTCTTTTTCTGTGTGACTTATTTCAGTTAGAATCATCGTACCTGAATCCACTCATTGTGCTGCTACGGGCCTGATGACATAGATTTCACTGCTGAGTGATACTGCATTGTACGTAAGTACCACAAGTTCTTTATCCATTTTTCACTTTCTGTGATATTGAACTTGTACGGTAAACGAGGTTCTTGTAAACAGAGGCGTCCCAAACATTGGGGTGGCTGTGTCTTTTTGATTTTAATTTCCCTAAGCTATAGGACCATAAGTGGAAGTGCCCTAGGCTCTGTTGCTTTGTTTTTTAGATGTTTCAGGAAACACCATACACTTCTCCCGAGTGTCTGTTGGCAGTTTACATCCCGCCCATCAGCATAACAAGGCTCCCAGTTCTCCATGGCCTGTCCTGCCTTTCTGGATTTTACACTTTTTTCAGATGGCCCTTTTGACCGGGGGGAAGTGAGACTTCATTGTAGTGCAGATTTCCTTTGCAAGTTTGCTTGGTTGGCCAAAAAGGGCGTATGCGTTCTTTCCTGAATATATTCAGGAAAAAACGCATACGCCCTTTTTGGCCAAGTGCATCATTGTGGACGTTCTGCCTCTTTTCCTATGCTTTCAATGCAATTCCAGTCTACCTCCTGAAATCGGTTTCCTGCAATTCTGCCCCGCTTTCAAGTCCTCTTGGCAGCCTTACTTCAGTATATTTTTGGACGATAGTTGTCATTTATAACTCTGCAGGTTTGTGAATTACAGTGCCCCTGAGCTCCTTTCTTCAACTCGTTTTCTTGTGAGCTGGCCGCAACACCGCAGGATGGCTTCAGGCCCTAATCTGGTTCCGGCACGGCACACTGAGCCTTTGGTTCTTTCCTCTTCCTGGTGGGAAATGGGAGTTAAATTTGCCCGTCCAGACACCTCCAGCTAGTCTCTCATTGGTTCTCGCTATTCCTGTTCATCTTCCGCAGAAATTGCAAACTGGGCCAAACAGGAGGTTAAAGGGACTGACTCTCCAAGTCGGGAGAGTGTTAGTAAAGCGTCTGGAATGTTGCACCCGAGTACCAGGGTACGAAAACTGAGACATATTTGAACACGTCTCCCGATCACATGGTTGATCATACTCTAGGTTCCACATGCATGTTTTAGCTGAAGGAAGAATACCTTAAACCTGGGTAGTTGAAACCCGTGGAATGGGTACCATGCAATATGACTTCAAAGGCTCTTCATTTGCTCACCGAACCTCTCCAATCCTATCACTGCTGCGTTTATGTCCCTGTACACATGCTTGATTCTCTTTCGGAGACATAGCAATCCATAGGTTTTAAGATACTTAAGAGTCAGGTACATTCTTAGGCGTTTAATATGCGGTGTTGAGTCCATTTCGTTGAGCAAGGAGTAGCTCTTGTCTATTCCATATTTGGCTTAAGGAACTTTATCTGTGCTCATTTCAATCTCTGGTTTTATGCAGCACCCCAACTCACCTTTACCCTTAAACAAGCATATGTTGGTTTTCGAAATTTGAGACCCTGTTCTGTTCTGTAATTCAGTTCCTGTGTAGCCAAGTTGACATTCCGTGTATTACTGATATCTTATGATGTTTCTTTTTCTGTGTGACTTATTTCAGTTAGAATCATCGTACCTGAATCCACTCATTGTGCTGCTACGGGCCTGATGACATAGATTTCACTGCTGAGTGATACTGCATTGTACGTAAGTACCACAAGTTCTTTATCCATTTTTCACTTTCTGTGATATTGAACTTGTACGGTAAACGAGGTTCTTGTAAACAGAGGCGTCCCAAACATTGGGGTGGCTGTGTCTTTTTGATTTTAATTTCCCTAAGCTATAGGACCATAAGTGGAAGTGCCCTAGGCTCTGTTGCTTTGTTTTTTAGATGTTTCAGGAAACACCATACACTTCTCCCGAGTGTCTGTTGGCAGTTTACATCCCGCCCATCAGCATAACAAGGCTCCCAGTTCTCCATGGCCTGTCCTGCCTTTCTGGATTTTACACTTTTTTCAGATGGCCCTTTTGACCGGCGGGAAGTGAGACTTCATTGTAGTGCAGATTTCCTTTGCAAGCTTGCTTGGTTGGCCAAAAAGGGCATATGCGTTTTTTCCTGAATATATTCAGGAAAAAACACATATGCCCTTTTTGGCCAAGTGCATCATTGTGGACGTTCTGCCTCTTTTCCTATGCTTTCAATGCAATTCCAGTCTACCTCCTGAAATCGGTTTCCTGCAATTCTGCCCCGCTTTCAAGTCCTCTTGGCAGCCTTACTTCAGTATATTTTTAGACGATAGCTGTCATTTATAACTCTGCAGGTTTGTGAATTACAGTGCCCCTGAGCTCCTTTCTTCAACTCGTTTTCTTGTGAGCTGGCCGCAACACCGCAGGATGGCTTCAGGCCCTAATCTGGTTCCGGCACGGCACGCTGAGCCTTTGGTTATTTCCTCTTCCTGGTGGGAAATGAGAGTTAAATTTGCCCGTCCAGACACCTCCAGCTAGTCTCTCATTGGTTCTCGCTATTCCTGTTCATCTTCCGCAGAAATTGCAAACTGGGCCAAACAGGAGGTTAAAGGGACTGACTCTCCAAGTCGGGAGAGTGTTAGTAAAGCGTCTGGAATGTTGCACCCGAGTACCAGGGTACGAAAACTGAGACATATTTGAACACGTCTCCCGATCACATGGTTGATCATACTCTAGGTTCCACATGCATGTTTTAGCTGAAGGAAGAATACCTTAAACCTGGGTAGTTGAAACCCGTGGAATGGGTACCATGCAATATGACTTCAAAGGGTCTTCATTTGCTCACCGAACCTCTCCAATCCTATCACTGCTGCGTTTATGTCCCTGTACACATGCTTGATTCTCTTTCGGAGACATAGCAATCCATAGGTTTTAAGATACTTAAGAGTCAGGTACATTCTTAGGCGTTTAATATGCGGTGTTGAGTCCATTTCGTTGAGCAAGGAGTAGCTCTTGTCTATTCCATATTTGGCTTAAGGAACTTTATCTGTGCTCATTTCAAACTCTGGTTTTATGCAGCACCCCAACTCACCTTTCCCCTTAAACAAGCATAAGTTGGTTGTCTAAATTTGAGACCCTGTTCTGTTCTGTAATTCAGTTCCTGTGTAGCCAAGTTGACATTCCGTGTATTACTGATATCTTATGATGTTTCTTTTTCTGTGTGACTTATTTCAGTTAGAATCATCGTACCTGAATCCACTCATTGTGCTGCTACGGGCCAGATGGCATAGATTTCACTGCTGAGTGATACTGCATTGTACGTAAGTACCACAAGTTCTTTATCCATTTTTCACTTTCTGTGATATTGAACTTGTACGGTAAACGAGGTTCTTGTAAACAGAGGCGTCCCAAACATTGGGGTGGCTGTGTCTTTTTGATTTTAATTTCCCTAAGCTATAGGACCATAAGTGGAAGTGCCCTAGGCTCTGTTGCTTTGTTTTTTAGATGTTTCAGGAAACACCATACACTTCTCCCGAGTGTCTGTTGGCAGTTTACATCCCGCCCATCAGCATAACAAGGCTCCCAGTTCTCCATGGCCTGTCCTGCCTTTCTGGATTTTACACTTTTTTCAGATGGCCCTTTTGACCGGGGGGAAGTGAGACTTCATTGTAGTGCAGATTTCCTTTGCAAGCTTGCTTGGTTGGCCAAAAAGGGCGTATGCGTTTTTTCCTGAATATATTCAGGAAAAAACGCATACGCCCTTTTTGGCCAAGTGCATCATTGTGGACGTTCTGCCTCTTTTCCTATGCTTTCAATGCAATTCCAGTCTACCTCCTGAAATCGGTTTCCTGCAATTCTGCCCCGCTTTCAAGTCCTCTTGGCAGCCTTACTTCAGTATATTTTTGGACGATAGTTGTCATTTATAACTCTGCAGGTTTGTGAATTACAGTGCCCCTGAGCTCCTTTCTTCAACTCGCTTTCTTGTGAGCTGGCCGCAACACCGCAGGATGGCTTCAGGCCCTAATCTGGTTCCGGCACGGCACGCTGAGCCTTTGGTTCTTTCCTCTTCCTGGTGGGAAATGAGAGTTAAATTTGCCCGTCCAGACACCTCCAGCTAGTCTCTCATTGGTTCTCGCTATTCCTGTTCATCTTCCGCAGAAATTGCAAACTGGGCCAAACAGGAGGTTAAAGGGACTGACTCTCCAAGTCGGGAGAGTGTTAGTAAAGCGTCTGGAATGTTGCACCCGAGTACCAGGGTACGAAAACTGAGACATATTTGAACACGTCTCCCGATCACATGGTTGATCATACTCTAGGTTCCACATGCATGTTTTAGCTGAAGGAAGAATACCTTAAACCTGGGTAGTTGAAACCCGTGGAATGGGTACCATGCAATATGACTTCAAAGGGTCTTCATTTGCTCACCGAACCTCTCCAATCCTATCACTGCTGCGTTTATGTCCCTGTACACATGCTTGATTCTCTTTCGGAGACATAGCAATCCATAGGTTTTAAGATACTTAAGAGTCAGGTACATTCTTAGGCGTTTAATATGCGGTGTTGAGTCCATTTCGTTGAGCAAGGAGTAGCTCTTGTCTATTCCATATTTGGCTTAAGGAACTTTATCTGTGCTCATTTCAATCTCTGGTTTTATGCAGCACCCCAACTCACCTTTACCCTTAAACAAGCATAAGTTGGTTTTCTAAATTTGAGACCCTGTTCTGTTCTGTAATTCAGTTCCTGTGTAGCCAAGTTGACATTCCGTGTATTACTGATATCGTATGATGTTTCTTTTTCTGTGTGACTTATTTCAGTTAGAATCATCGTACCTGAATCCACTCATTGTGCTGCTACGGGCCTGATGACATAGATTTCACTGCTGAGTGATACTGCATTGTACGTAAGTACCACAAGTTCTTTATCCATTTTTCACTTTCTGTGATATTGAACTTGTACGGTAAACGAGGTTCTTGTAAACAGAGGCGTCCCAAACATTGGGGTGGCTGTATCTTTTTGATTTTAATTTCCCTAAGCTATAGGACCATAAGTGGAAGTGCCCTAGGCTCTGTTGCTTTGTTTTTTAGATGTTTCAGGAAACACCATACACTTCTCCCGAGTGTCTGTTGGCAGTTTACATCCCGCCCATCAGCATAACAAGGCTCCCAGTTCTCCATGGCCTGTCCTGCCTTTCTGGATTTTACACTTTTTTCAGATGGCCCTTTTGACCGGGGGGAAGTGAGACTTCATTGTAGTGCAGATTTCCTTTGCAAGCTTGCTTGGTTGGCCAAAAAGGGCGTATGCGTTCTTTCCTGAATATATTCAGGAAAAAACGTATACGCCCTTTTTGGCCAAGTGCATCATTGTGGACGTTCTGCCTCTTTTCCTATGCTTTCAATGCAATTCCAGTCTACCTCCTGAAATCGGTTTCCTGCAATTCTGCCCCGCTTTCAAGTCCTCTTGGCAGCCTTACTTCAGTATATTTTTGGACGATAGTTGTCATTTATAACTCTGCAGGTTTGTGAATTACAGTGCCCCTGAGCTCCTTTCTTCAACTCGCTTTCTTGTGAGCTGGCCGCAACACCGCAGGATGGCTTCAGGCCCTAATCTGG
Source organism: Globicephala melas (assembly GCF_963455315.2). NCBI lineage: Eukaryota > Metazoa > Chordata > Mammalia > Artiodactyla > Delphinidae > Globicephala > Globicephala melas. Next base: position 167,728 of record NW_027207421.1, read on the forward strand.
TTCCGGCACGGCACGCTGAGCCTTTGGTTATTTCCTCTTCCTGGTGGGAAATGAGAGTTAAATTTGCCCGTCCAGACACCTCCAGCTAGTCTCTCATTGGTTCTCGCTATTCCTGTTCATCTTCCGCAGAAATTGCAAACTGGGCCAAACAGGAGGTTAAAGGGACTGACTCTCCAAGTCAGGAGAGTGTTAGTAAAGCGTCTGGAATGTTGCACCCGAGAACCAGGGTACGAAAACTGAGACATATTTGAACACGTCTCCCGATCACATGGTTGATCATACTCTAGGTTCCACATGCATGTTTTAGCTGAAGGAAGAATACCTTAAACCTGGGTAGTTGAAACCCGTGGAATGGGTACCATGCAATATGACTTCAAAGGGTCTTCATTTGCTCACCGAACCTCTCCAATCCTATCACTGCTGCGTTTATGTCCCTGTACACATGCTTGATTCTCTTTCAGAGACATAGCAATCCATAGGTTTTAAGATACTTAAGAGTCAGGTACATTCTTAGGCGTTTAATATGCGGTGTTGAGTCCATTTCGTTGAGCAAAGAGTAGCTCTTGTCTATTCCATATTTGGCTTAAGGAACTTTATCTGTGCTCATTTCAATCTCTGGTTTTATGCAGCACCCCAACTCACCTTTACCCTTAAACAAGCATAAGTTGGTTTTCTAAATTTGAGACCCTGTTCTGTTCTGTAATTCAGTTCCTGTGTAGCCAAGTTTACATTCCGTGTATTACTGATATCTTATGATGTTTCTTTTTCTGTGTGACTTATTTCAGTTAGAATCATCGTACCTGAATCCACTCATTGTGCTGCTACGGGCCTGATGGCATAGATTTCACTGCTGAGTGATACTGCATTGTACGTAAGTACCACAAGTTCTTTATCCATTTTTCACTTTCTGTGATATTGAACTTGTACCGTAAACGAGGTTCTTGTAAACAGAGGCGTCCCAAACATTGGGGTGGCTGTATCTTTTTGATTTTAATTTCCCTAAGCTATAGGACCATAAGTGGAAGTGCCCTAGGCTCTGTTGCTTTGTTTTTTAGATGTTTCAGGAAACACCATACACTTCTCCCGAGTGTCTGTTGGCAATTTACATCCCGCCCATCAGCATAACAAGGCTCCCAGTTCTCCATGGCCTGTCCTGCCTTTCTGGATTTTACACTTTTTTCAGATGGCCCTTTTGACCGGGGGGAAGTGAGACTTCATTGTAGTGCAGATTTCCTTTGCAAGCTTGCTTGGTTGGCCAAAAAGGGCGTATGCGTTTTTTCCTGAATATATTCAGGAAAAAACGCATATGCCCTTTTTGGCCAAGTGCATCATTGTGGACGTTCTGCCTCTTTTCCTATGCTTTCAATGCAATTCCAGTCTACCTCCTGAAATCGGTTTCCTGCAATTCTGCCCCGCTTTCAAGTCCTCTTGGCAGCCTTACTTCAGTATATTTTTGGACGATAGTTGTCATTTATAACTCTGCAGGTTTGTGAATTACAGTGCCCCTGAGCTCCTTTCTTCAACTCGTTTTCTTGTGAGCTGGCCGCAACACCGCAGGATGGCTTCAGGCCCTAATCTGGTTCCGGCACGGCACGCTGAGCCTTTGGTTATTTCCTCTTCCTGGTGGGAAATGAGAGTTAAATTTGCCCGTCCAGACACCTCCAGCTAGTCTCTCATTGGTTCTCGCTATTCCTGTTCATCTTCCGCAGAAATTGCAAACTGGGCCAAACAGGAGGTTAAAGGGACTGACTCTCCAAGTCGGGAGAGTGTTAGTAAAGCGTCTGGAATGTTGCACCCGAGTACCAGGGTACGAAAACTGAGACATATTTGAACACGTCTCCCGATCACATGGTTGATCATACTCTAGGTTCCACATGCATGTTTTAGCTGAAGGAAGAATACCTTAAACCTGGGTAGTTGAAACCCGTGGAATGGGTACCATGGAATATGACTTCAAAGGGTCTTCATTTGCTCACCGAACCTCTCCAATCCTATCACTGCTGCGTTTATGTCCCTGTACACATGCTTGATTCTCTTTCGGAGACATAGCAATCCATAGGTTTTAAGATACTTAAGAGTCAGGTACATTCTTAGGCGTTTAATATGCGGTGTTGAGTCCATTTCGTTGAGCAAGGAGTAGCTCTTGTCTATTCCATATTTGGCTTAAGGAACTTTATCTGTGCTCATTTCAATCTCTGGTTTTATGCAGCACCCCAACTCACCTTTACCCTTAAACAAGCATAAGTTGGTTTTCTAAATTTGAGACCCTGTTCTGTTCTGTAATTCAGTTCCTGTGTAGCCAAGTTTACATTCCGTGTATTACTGATATCTTATGATGTTTCTTTTTCTGTGTGACTTATTTCAGTTAGAATCATCGTACCTGAATCCACTCATTGTGCTGCTACGGGCCTGATGACATAGATTTCACTGCTGAGTGATACTGCATTGTACGTAAGTACCACAAGTTCTTTATCCATTTTTCACTTTCTGTGATATTGAACTTGTACGGTAAACGAGGTTCTTGTAAACAGAGGCGTCCCAAACATTGGGGTGGCTGTGTCTTTTTGATTTTAATTTCCCTAAGCTATAGGACCATAAGTGGAAGTGCCCTAGGCTCTGTTGCTTTGTTTTTTAGATGTTTCAGGAAACACCATACACTTCTCCCGAGTGTCTGTTGGCAGTTTACATCCCGCCCATCAGCATAACAAGGCTCCCAGTTCTCCATGGCCTGTCCTGCCTTTCTGGATTTTACACTTTTTTCAGATGGCCCTTTTGACCGGGGGGAAGTGAGACTTCATTGTAGTGCAGATTTCCTTTGCAAGCTTGCTTGGTTGGCCAAAAAGGGCGTATGCGTTTTTTCCTGAATATATTCAGGAAAAAACGCATACGCCCTTTTTGGCCAAGTGCATCATTGTGGACGTTCTGCCTCTTTTCCTATGCTTTCAATGCAATTCCAGTCTACCTCCTGAAATCGGTTTCCTGCAATTCTGCCCCGCTTTCAAGTCCTCTTGGCAGCCTTACTTCAGTATATTTTTGGACGATAGTTGTCATTTATAACTCTGCAGGTTTGTGAATTACAGTGCCCCTGAGCTCCTTTCTTCAACTCGTTTTCTTGTGAGCTGGCCGCAACACCGCAGGATGGCTTCAGGCCCTAATCTGGTTCCGGCACGGCACGCTGAGCCTTTGATTATTTCCTCTTCCTGGTGGGAAATGAGAGTTAAATTTGCCCGTCCAGACACCTCCAGCTAGTCTCTCATTGGTTCTCGCTATTCCTGTTCATCTTCCGCAGAAATTGCAAACTGGGCCAAACAGGAGGTTAAAGGGACTGACTCTCCAAGTCGGGAGAGTGTTAGTAAAGCGTCTGGAATGTTGCACCCGAGTACCAGGGTACGAAAACTGAGACATATTTGAACACGTCTCCCGATCACATGGTTGATCATACTCTAGGTTCCACATGCATGTTTTAGCTGAAGGAAGAATACCTTAAACCTGGGTAGTTGAAACCCGTGGAATGGGTACCATGCAATATGACTTCAAAGGCTCTTCATTTGCTCACCGAACCTCTCCAATCCTATCACTGCTGCGTTTATGTCCCTGTACACATGCTTGATTCTCTTTCGGAGACATAGCAATCCATAGGTTTTAAGATACTTAAGAGTCAGGTACATTCTTAGGCGTTTAATATGCGGTGTTGAGTCCATTTCGTTGAGCAAGGAGTAGCTCTTGTCTATTCCATATTTGGCTTAAGGAACTTTATCTGTGCTCATTTCAATCTCTGGTTTTATGCAGCACCCCAACTCACCTTTACCCTTAAACAAGCATAAGTTGGTTTTCTAAATTTGAGACCCTGTTCTGTTCTGTAATTCAGTTCCTGTGTAGCCAAGTTTACATTCCGTGTATTACTGATATCTTATGATGTTTCTTTTTCTGTGTGACTTATTTCAGTTAGAATCATCGTACCTGAATCCACTCATTGTGCTGCTACGGGCCTGATGACATAGATTTCACTGCTGAGTGATACTGCATTGTACGTAAGTACCACAAGTTCTTTATCCATTTTTCACTTTCTGTGATATTGAACTTGTACGGTAAACGAGGTTCTTGTAAACAGAGGCGTCCCAAACATTGGGGTGGCTGTGTCTTTTTGATTTTAATTTCCCTAAGCTATAGGACCATAAGTGGAAGTGCCCTAGGCTCTGTTGCTTTGTTTTTTAGATGTTTCAGGAAACACCATACACTTCTCCCGAGTGTCTGTTGGCAATTTACATCCCGCCCATCAGCATAACAAGGCTCCCAGTTCTCCATGGCCTGTCCTGCCTTTCTGGATTTTACACTTTTTTCAGATGGCCCTTTTGACCGGGGGGAAGTGAGACTTCATTGTAGTGCAGATTTCCTTTGCAAGCTTGCTTGGTTGGCCAAAAAGGGCGTATGCGTTTTTTCCTGAATATATTCAGGAAAAAACGCATACGCCCTTTTTGGCCAAGTGCATCATTGTGGACGTTCTGCCTCTTTTCCTATGCTTTCAATGCAATTCCAGTCTACCTCCTGAAATCGGTTTCCTGCAATTCTGCCCCGCTTTCAAGTCCTCTTGGCAGCCTTACTTCAGTATATTTTTGGACGATAGTTGTCATTTATAACTCTGCAGGTTTGTGAATTACAGTGCCCCTGAGCTCCTTTCTTCAACTCGTTTTCTTGTGAGCTGGCCGCAACACCGCAGGATGGCTTCAGGCCCTAATCTGGTTCCGGCACGGCACGCTGAGCCTTTGGTTATTTCCTCTTCCTGGTGGGAAATGAGAGTTAAATTTGCCCGTCCAGACACCTCCAGCTAGCCTCTCATTGGTTCTCGCTATTCCTGTTCATCTTCCGCAGAAATTGCAAACTGGGCCAAACAGGAGGTTAAAGGGACTGACTCTCCAAGTCGGGAGAGTGTTAGTAAAGCGTCTGGAATGTTGCACCCGAGTACCAGGGTACGAAAACTGAGACATATTTGAACACGTCTCCCGATCACATGGTTGATCATACTCTAGGTTCCACATGCATGTTTTAGCTGAAGGAAGAATACCTTAAACCTGGGTAGTTGAAACCCGTGGAATGGGTACCATGCAATATGACTTCAAAGGCTCTTCATTTGCTCACCGAACCTCTCCAATCCTATCACTGCTGCGTTTATGTCCCTGTACACATGCTTGATTCTCTTTCGGAGACATAGCAATCCATAGGTTTTAAGATACTTAAGAGTCAGGTACATTCTTAGGCGTTTAATATGCGGTGTTGAGTCCATTTCGTTGAGCAAGGAGTAGCTCTTGTCTATTCCATATTTGGCTTAAGGAACTTTATCTGTGCTCATTTCAATCTCTGGTTTTATGCAGCACCCCAACTCACCTTTACCCTTAAACAAGCATAAGTTGGTTTTCTAAATTTGAGACCCTGTTCTGTTCTGTAATTCAGTTCCTGTGTAGCCAAGTTTACATTCCGTGTATTACTGATATCTTATGATGTTTCTTTTTCTGTGTGACTTATTTCAGTTAGAATCATCGTACCTGAATCCACTCATTGTGCTGCTACGGGCCTGATGACATAGATTTCACTGCTGAGTGATACTGCATTGTACGTAAGTACCACAAGTTCTTTATCCATTTTTCACTTTCTGTGATATTGAACTTGTACGGTAAACGAGGTTCTTGTAAACAGAGGCGTCCCAAACATTGGGGTGGCTGTGTCTTTTTGATTTTAATTTCCCTAAGCTATAGGACCATAAGTGGAAGTGCCCTAGGCTCTGTTGCTTTGTTTTTTAGATGTTTCAGGAAACACCATACACTTCTCCCGAGTGTCTGTTGGCAATTTACATCCCGCCCATCAGCATAACAAGGCTCCCAGTTCTCCATGGCCTGTCCTGCCTTTCTGGATTTTACACTTTTTTCAGATGGCCCTTTTGACCGGGGGGAAGTGAGACTTCATTGTAGTGCAGATTTCCTTTGCAAGCTTGCTTGGTTGGCCAAAAAGGGCGTATGCGTTTTTTCCTGAATATATTCAGGAAAAAACGCATACGCCCTTTTTGGCCAAGTGCATCATTGTGGACGTTCTGCCTCTTTTCCTATGCTTTCAATGCAATTCCAGTCTACCTCCTGAAATCGGTTTCCTGCAATTCTGCCCCGCTTTCAAGTCCTCTTGGCAGCCTTACTTCAGTATATTTTTGGACGATAGTTGTCATTTATAACTCTGCAGGTTTGTGAATTACAGTGCCCCTGAGCTCCTTTCTTCAACTCGTTTTCTTGTGAGCTGGCCGCAACACCGCAGGATGGCTTCAGGCCCTAATCTGGTTCCGGCACGGCACGCTGAGCCTTTGGTTATTTCCTCTTCCTGGTGGGAAATGAGAGTTAAATTTGCCCGTCCAGACACCTCCAGCTAGCCTCTCATTGGTTCTCGCTATTCCTGTTCATCTTCCGCAGAAATTGCAAACTGGGCCAAACAGGAGGTTAAAGGGACTGACTCTCCAAGTCGGGAGAGTGTTAGTAAAGCGTCTGGAATGTTGCACCCGAGTACCAGGGTACGAAAACTGAGACATATTTGAACACGTCTCCCGATCACATGGTTGATCATACTCTAGGTTCCACATGCATGTTTTAGCTGAAGGAAGAATACCTTAAACCTGGGTAGTTGAAACCCGTGGAATGGGTACCATGCAATATGACTTCAAAGGCTCTTCATTTGCTCACCAAACCTCTCCAATCCTATCACTGCTGCGTATATGTCCCTGTACACATGCTTGATTCTCTTTCGGAGACATAGCAATCCATAGGTTTTAAGATACTTAAGAGTCAGGTACATTCTTAGGCGTTTAATATGCGGTGTTGAGTCCATTTCGTTGAGCAAGGAGTAGCTCTTGTCTATTCCATATTTGGCTTAAGGAACTTTATCTGTGCTCATTTCAATCTCTGGTTTTATGCAGCACCCCAACTCACCTTTACCCTTAAACAAGCATAAGTTGGTTTTCTAAATTTGAGACCCTGTTCTGTTCTGTAATTCAGTTCCTGTGTAGCCAAGTTGACATTCCGTGTATTACTGATATCTTATGATGTTTCTTTTTCTGTGTGACTTATTTCAGTTAGAATCATCGTACCTGAATCCACTCATTGTGCTGCTACGGGCCTGATGGCATAGATTTCACTGCTGAGTGATACTGCATTGTACGTAAGTACCACAAGTTCTTTATCCATTTTTCACTTTCTGTGATATTGAACTTGTACGGTAAACGAGGTTCTTGTAAACAGAGGCGTCCCAAACATTGGGGTGGCTGTGTCTTTTTGATTTTAATTTCCCTAAGCTATAAGACCATAAGTGGAAGTGCCCTAGGCTCTGTTGCTTTGTTTTTTAGATGTTTCAGGAAACACCATACACTTCTCCCGAGTGTCTGTTGGCAGTTTACATCCCGCCCATCAGCATAACAAGGCTCCCAGTTCTCCATGGCCTGTCCTGCCTTTCTGGATTTTACACTTTTTTCAGATGGCCCTTTTGACCGGGGGGAAGTGAGACTTCATTGTAGTGCAGATTTCCTTTGCAAGCTTGCTTGGTTGGCCAAAAAGGGCGTATGCGTTCTTTCCTGAATATATTCAGGAAAAAACGCATACGCCCTTTTTGGCCAAGTGCATCATTGTGGACGTTCTGCCTCTTTTCCTATGCTTTCAATGCAATTCCAGTCTACCTCCTGAAATCGGTTTCCTGCAATTCTGCCCCGCTTTCAAGTCCTCTTGGCAGCCTTACTTCAGTATATTTTTGGACGATAGTTGTCATTTATAACTCTGCAGGTTTGTGAATTACAGTGCCCCTGAGCTCCTTTCTTCAACTCGTTTTCTTGTGAGCTGGCCGCAACACCGCAGGATGGCTTCAGGCCCTAATCTGGTTCCGGCACGGCACGCTGAGCCTTTGGTTATTTCCTCTTCCTGGTGGGAAATGAGAGTTAAATTTGCCCGTCCAGACACCTCCAGCTAGTCTCTCATTGGTTCTCGCTATTCCTGTTCATCTTCCGCAGAAATTGCAAACTGGGCCAAACAGGAGGTTAAAGGGACTGACTCTCCAAGTCGGGAGAGTGTTAGTAAAGCGTCTGGAATGTTGCACCCGAGTACCAGGGTACGAAAACTGAGACATATTTGAACACGTCTCCCGATCACATGGTTGATCATACTCTAGGTTCCACATGCATGTTTTAGCTGAAGGAAGAATACCTTAAACCTGGGTAGTTGAAACCCGTGGAATGGGTACCATGCAATATGACTTCAAAGGCTCTTCATTTGCTCACCGAACCTCTCCAATCCTATCACTGCTGCGTTTATGTCCCTGTACACATGCTTGATTCTCTTTCGGAGACATAGCAATCCATAGGTTTTAAGATACTTAAGAGTCAGGTACATTCTTAGGCGTTTAATATGCGGTGTTGAGTCCATTTCGTTGAGCAAGGAGTAGCTCTTGTCTATTCCATATTTGGCTTAAGGAACTTTATCTGTGCTCATTTCAATCTCTGGTTTTATGCAGCACCCCAACTCACCTTTACCCTTAAACAAGCATAAGTTGGTTTTCTAAATTTGAGACCCTGTTCTGTTCTGTAATTCTGTTCCTGTGTAGCCAAGTTTACATTCTGTGTATTACTGATATCTTATGATGTTTCTTTTTCTGTGTGACTTATTTCAGTTAGAATCATCGTACCTGAATCCACTCATTGTGCTGCTACGGGCCTGATGACATAGATTTCACTGCTGAGTGATACTGCATTGTACGTAAGTACCACAAGTTCTTTATCCATTTTTCACTTTCTGTGATATTGAACTTGTACGGTAAACGAGGTTCTTGTAAACAGAGGCGTCCCAAACATTGGGGTGGCTGTGTCTTTTTGATTTTAATTTCCCTAAGCTATAGGACCATAAGTGGAAGTGCCCTAGGCTCTGTTGCTTTGTTTTTTAGATGTTTCAGGAAACACCATACACTTCTCCCGAGTGTCTGTTGGCAGTTTACATCCCGCCCATCAGCATAACAAGGCTCCCAGTTCTCCATGGCCTGTCCTGCCTTTCTGGATTTTACACTTTTTTCAGATGGCCCTTTTGACCGGGGGGAAGTGAGACTTCATTGTAGTGCAGATTTCCTTTGCAAGCTTGCTTGGTTGGCCAAAAAGGGCGTATGCGTTCTTTCCTGAATATATTCAGGAAAAAACGCATACGCCCTTTTTGGCCAAGTGCATCATTGTGGACGTTCTGCCTCTTTTCCTATGCTTTCAATGCAATTCCAGTCTACCTCCTGAAATCGGTTTCCTGCAATTCTGCCCCGCTTTCAAGTCCTCTTGGCAGCCTTACTTCAGTATATTTTTGGACGATAGTTGTCATTTATAACTCTGCAGGTTTGTGAATTACAGTGCCCCTGAGCTCCTTTCTTCAACTCGCTTTCTTGTGAGCTGGCCGCAACACCGCAGGATGGCTTCAGGCCCTAATCTGGTTCCGGCACGGCACGCTGAGCCTTTGGTTATTTCCTCTTCCTGGTGGGAAATGAGAGTTAAATTTGCCCGTCCAGACACCTCCAGCTAGTCTCTCATTGGTTCTCGCTATTCCTGTTCATCTTCCGCAGAAATTGCAAACTGGGCCAAACAGGAGGTTAAAGGGACTGACTCTCCAAGTCGGGAGAGTGTTAGTAAAGCGTCTGGAATGTTGCACCCGAGTACCAGGGTACGAAAACTGAGACATATTTGAACACGTCTCCCGATCACATGGTTGATCATACTCTAGGTTCCACATGCATGTTTTAGCTGAAGGAAGAATACCTTAAACCTGGGTAGTTGAAACCCGTGGAATGGGTACCATGCAATATGACTTCAAAGGGTCTTCATTTGCTCACCGAACCTCTCCAATCCTATCACTGCTGCGTTTATGTCCCTGTACACATGCTTGATTCTCTTTCGGAGACATAGCAATCCATAGGTTTTAAGATACTTAAGAGTCAGGTACATTCTTAGGCGTTTAATATGCGGTGTTGAGTCCATTTCGTTGAGCAAGGAGTAGCTCTTGTCTATTCCATATTTGGCTTAAGGAACTTTATCTGTGCTCATTTCAATCTCTGGTTTTATGCAGCACCCCAACTCACCTTTACCCTTAAACAAGCATAAGTTGGTTTTCTAAATTTGAGACCCTGTTCTGTTCTGTAATTCAGTTCCTGTGTAGCCAAGTTTACATTCCATGTATTACTGATATCTTATGATGTTTCTTTTTCTGTGTGACTTATTTCAGTTAGAATCATCGTACCTGAATCCACTCATTGTGCTGCTACGGGCCTGATGACATAGATTTCACTGCTGAGTGATACTGCATTGTACGTAAGTACCACAAGTTCTTTATCCATTTTTCACTTTCTGTGATATTGAACTTGTACGGTAAACGAGGTTCTTGTAAACAGAGGCGTCCCAAATATTGGGGTGGCTGTATCTTTTTGATTTTAATTTCCCTAAGCTATAGGACCATAAGTGGAAGTGCCCTAGGCTCTGTTGCTTTGTTTTTTAGATGTTTCAGGAAACACCATACACTTCTCCCGAGTGTCTGTTGGCAATTTACATCCCGCCCATCAGCATAACAAGGCTCCCAGTTCTCCATGGCCTGTCCTGCCTTTCTGGATTTTACACTTTTTTCAGATGGCCCTTTTGACCGGGGGGAAGTGAGACTTCATTGTAGTGCAGATTTCCTTTGCAAGCTTGCTTGGTTGGCCAAAAAGGGCGTATGCGTTCTTTCCTGAATATATTCAGGAAAAAACGCATACGCCCTTTTTGGCCAAGTGCATCATTGTGGACGTTCTGCCTCTTTTCCTATGCTTTCAATGCAATTCCAGTCTACCTCCTGAAATCGGTTTCCTGCAATTCTGCCCCGCTTTCAAGTCCTCTTGGCAGCCTTACTTCAGTATATTTTTGGACGATAGTTGTCATTTATAACTCTGCAGGTTTGTGAATTACAGTGCCCCTGAGCTCCTTTCTTCAACTCGCTTTCTTGTGAGCTGGCCGCAACACCGCAGGATGGCTTCAGGCCCTAATCTGGTTCCGGCACGGCACGCTGAGCCTTTGGTTATTTCCTCTTCCTGGTGGGAAATGAGAGTTAAATTTGCCCGTCCAGACACCTCCAGCTAGTCTCTCATTGGTTCTCGCTATTCCTGTTCATCTTCCGCAGAAATTGCAAACTGGGCCAAACAGGAGGTTAAAGGGACTGACTCTCCAAGTCGGGAGAGTGTTAGTAAAGCTTCTGGAATGTTGCACCCGAGTACCAGGGTACGAAAACTGAGACATATTTGAACACGTCTCCCGATCACATGGTTGATCATACTCTAGGTTCCACATGCATGTTTTAGCTGAAGGAAGAATACCTTAAACCTGGGTAGTTGAAACCCGTGGAATGGGTACCATGCAATATGACTTCAAAGGGTCTTCATTTGCTCACCGAACCTCTCCAATCCTATCATTGCTGCGTTTATGTCCCTGTACACATGCTTGATTCTCTTTCGGAGACATAGCAATCCATAGGTTTTAAGATACTTAAGAGTCAGGTACATTCTTAGGCGTTTAATATGCGGTGTTGAGTCCATTTCGTTGAGCAAGGAGTAGCTCTTGTCTATTCCATATTTGGCTTAAGGAACTTTATCTGTGCTCATTTCAATCTCTGGTTTTATGCAGCACCCCAACTCACCTTTACCCTTAAACAAGCATAAGTTGGTTTTCTAAATTTGAGACCCTGTTCTGTTCTGTAATTCAGTTCCTGTGTAGCCAAGTTTACATTCCGTGTATTACTGATATCTTATGATGTTTCTTTTTCTGTGTGACTTATTTCAGTTAGAATCATCGTACCTGAATCCACTCATTGTGCTGCTACGGGCCTGATGGCATAGATTTCACTGCTGAGTGATACTGCATTGTACGTAAGTACCACAAGTTCTTTATCCATTTTTCACTTTCTGTGATATTGAACTTGTACGGTAAACGAGGTTCTTGTAAACAGAGGCGTCCCAAACATTGGGGTGGCTGTGTCTTTTTGATTTTAATTTCCCTAAGCTATAGGACCATAAGTGGAAGTGCCCTAGGCTCTGTTGCTTTGTTTTTTAGATGTTTCAGGAAACACCATACACTTCTCCCGAGTGTCTGTTGGCAGTTTACATCCCGCCCATCAGCATAACAAGGCTCCCAGTTCTCCATGGCCTGTCCTGCCTTTCTGGATTTTACACTTTTTTCAGATGGCCCTTTTGACCGGGGGGAAGTGAGACTTCATTGTAGTGCAGATTTCCTTTGCAAGCTTGCTTGGTTGGCCAAAAAGGGCGTATGCGTTCTTTCCTGAATATATTCAGGAAAAAACACATACGCCCTTTTTGGCCAAGTGCATCATTGTGGACGTTCTGCCTCTTTTCCTATGCTTTCAATGCAATTCCAGTCTACCTCCTGAAATCGGTTTCCTGCAATTCTGCCCCGCTTTCAAGTCCTCTTGGCAGCCTTACTTCAGTATATTTTTGGACGATAGTTGTCATTTATAACTCTGCAGGTTTGTGAATTACAGTGCCCCTGAGCTCCTTTCTTCAACTCGTTTTCTTGTGAGCTGGCCGCAACACCGCAGGATGGCTTCAGGCCCTAATCTGGTTCCGGCACGGCACGCTGAGCCTTTGGTTATTTCCTCTTCCTGGTGGGAAATGAGAGTTAAATTTGCCCGTCCAGACACCTCCAGCTAGTCTCTCATTGGTTCTCGCTATTCCTGTTCATCTTCCGCAGAAATTGCAAACTGGGCCAAACAGGAGGTTAAAGGGACTGACTCTCCAAGTCGGGAGAGTGTTAGTAAAGCGTCTGGAATGTTGCACCCGAGTACCAGGGTACGAAAACTGAGACATATTTGAACACGTCTCCCGATCACATGGTTGATCATACTCTAGGTTCCACATGCATGTTTTAGCTGAAGGAAGAATACCTTAAACCTGGGTAGTTGAAACCCGTGGAATGGGTACCATGCAATATGACTTCAAAGGGTCTTCATTTGCTCACCGAACCTCTCCAATCCTATCACTGCTGCGTTTATGTCCCTGTACACATGCTTGATTCTCTTTCGGAGACATAGCAATCCATAGGTTTTAAGATACTTAAGAGTCAGGTACATTCTTAGGCGTTTAATATGCGGTGTTGAGTCCATTTCGTTGAGCAAGGAGTAGCTCTTGTCTATTCCATATTTGGCTTAAGGAACTTTATCTGTGCTCATTTCAATCTCTGGTTTTATGCAGCACCCCAACTCACCTTTACCCTTAAACAAGCATAAGTTGGTTTTCTAAATTTGAGACCCTGTTCTGTTCTGTAATTCAGTTCCTGTGTAGCCAAGTTTACATTCCGTGTATTACTGATATCTTATGATGTTTCTTTTTCTGTGTGACTTATTTCAGTTAGAATCATCGTACCTGAATCCACTCATTGTGCTGCTACGGGCCTGATGGCATAGATTTCACTGCTGAGTGATACTGCATTGTACGTAAGTACCACAAGTTCTTTATCCATTTTTCACTTTCTGTGATATTGAACTTGTACGGTAAACGAGGTTCTTGTAAACAGAGGCGTCCCAAACATTGGGGTGGCTGTGTCTTTTTGATTTTAATTTCCCTAAGCTATAGGACCATAAGTGGAAGTGGCCTAGGCTCTGTTGCTTTGTTTTTTAGATGTTTCAGGAAACACCATACACTTCTCCCGAGTGTCTGTTGGCAGTTTACATCCCGCCCATCAGCATAACAAGGCTCCCAGTTCTCCATGGCCTGTCCTGCCTTTCTGGATTTTACACTTTTTTCAGATGGCCCTTTTGACCGGGGGGAAGTGAGACTTCATTGTAGTGCAGATTTCCTTTGCAAGCTTGCTTGGTTGGCCAAAAAGGGCATATGCGTTTTTTCCTGAATATATTCAGGAAAAAACGCATACGCCCTTTTTGGCCAAGTGCATCATTGTGGACGTTCTGCCTCTTTTCCTATGCTTTCAATGCAATTCCAGTCTACCTCCTGAAATCGGTTTCCTGCAATTCTGCCCCGCTTTCAAGTCCTCTTGGCAGCCTTACTTCAGTATATTTTTGGACGATAGTTGTCATTTATAACTCTGCAGGTTTGTGAATTACAGTGCCCCTGAGCTCCTTTCTTCAACTCGTTTTCTTGTGAGCTGGCCGCAACACCGCAGGATGGCTTCAGGCCCTAATCTGGTTCCGGCACGGCACGCTGAGCCTTTGGTTATTTCCTCTTCCTGGTGGGAAATGAGAGTTAAATTTGCCCGTCCAGACACCTCCAGCTAGTCTCTCATTGGTTCTCGCTATTCCTGTTCATCTTCCGCAGAAATTGCAAACTGGGCCAAACAGGAGGTTAAAGGGACTGACTCTCCAAGTCGGGAGAGTGTTAGTAAAGCGTCTGGAATGTTGCACCCGAGTACCAGGGTACGAAAACTGAGACATATTTGAACACGTCTCCCGATCACATGGTTGATCATACTCTAGGTTCCACATGCATGTTTTAGCTGAAGGAAGAATACCTTAAACCTGGGTAGTTGAAACCCGTGGAATGGGTACCATGCAATATGACTTCAAAGGCTCTTCATTTGCTCACCGAACCTCTCCAATCCTATCACTGCTGCGTTTATGTCCCTGTACACATGCTTGATTCTCTTTCGGAGACATAGCAATCCATAGGTTTTAAGATACTTAAGAGTCAGGTACATTCTTAGGCGTTTAATATGCGGTGTTGAGTCCATTTCGTTGAGCAAGGAGTAGCTCTTGTCTATTCCATATTTGGCTTAAGGAACTTTATCTGTGCTCATTTCAATCTCTGGTTTTATGCAGCACCCCAACTCACCTTTACCCTTAAACAAGCATAAGTTGGTTTTCTAAATTTGAGACCCTGTTCTGTTCTGTAATTCAGTTCCTGTGTAGCCAAGTTTACATTCCGTGTATTACTGATATCTTATGATGTTTCTTTTTCTGTGTGACTTATTTCAGTTAGAATCATCGTACCTGAATCCACTCATTGTGCTGCTACGGGCCTGATGACATAGATTTCACTGCTGAGTGATACTGCATTGTACGTAAGTACCACAAGTTCTTTATCCATTTTTCACTTTCTGTGATATTGAACTTGTACGGTAAACGAGGTTCTTGTAAACAGAGGCGTCCCAAACATTGGGGTGGCTGTGTCTTTTTGATTTTAATTTCCCTAAGCTATAGGACCATAAGTGGAAGTGCCCTAGGCTCTGTTGCTTTGTTTTTTAGATGTTTCAGGAAACACCATACACTTCTCCCGAGTGTCTGTTGGCAATTTACATCCCGCCCATCAGCATAACAAGGCTCCCAGTTCTCCATGGCCTGTCCTGCCTTTCTGGATTTTACACTTTTTTCAGATGGCCCTTTTGACCGGGGGGAAGTGAGACTTCATTGTAGTGCAGATTTCCTTTGCAAGCTTGCTTGGTTGGCCAAAAAGGGCGTATGCGTTTTTTCCTGAATATATTCAGGAAAAAACGCATACGCCCTTTTTGGCCAAGTGCATCATTGTGGACGTTCTGCCTCTTTTCCTATGCTTTCAATGCAATTCCAGTCTACCTCCTGAAATCGGTTTCCTGCAATTCTGCCCCGCTTTCAAGTCCTCTTGGCAGCCTTACTTCAGTATATTTTTGGACGATAGTTGTCATTTATAACTCTGCAGGTTTGTGAATTACAGTGTCCCTGAGCTCCTTTCTTCAACTCGTTTTCTTGTGAGCTGGCCGCAACACCGCAGGATGGCTTCAGGCCCTAATCTGGTTCCGGCACGGCACGCTGAACCTTTGGTTATTTCCTCTTCCTGGTGGGAAATGAGAGTTAAATTTGCCCGTCCAGACACCTCCAGCTAGTCTCTCATTGGTTCTCGCTATTCCTGTTCATCTTCCGCAGAAATTGCAAACTGGGCCAAACAGGAGGTTAAAGGGACTGACTCTCCAAGTCAGGAGAGTGTTAGTAAAGCGTCTGGAATGTTGCACCCGAGTACCAGGGTACGAAAACTGAGACATATTTGAACACGTCTCCCGATCACATGGTTGATCATACTCTAGGTTCCACATGCATGTTTTAGCTGAAGGAAGAATACCTTAAACCTGGGTAGTTGAAACCCGTGGAATGGGTACCATGCAATATGACTTCAAAGGCTCTTCATTTGCTCACCGAACCTCTCCAATCCTATCACTGCTGCGTTTATGTCCCTGTACACATGCTTGATTCTCTTTCGGAGACATAGCAATCCATAGGTTTTAAGATACTTAAGAGTCAGGTACATTCTTAGGCGTTTAATATGCGGTGTTGAGTCCATTTCGTTGAGCAAGGAGTAGCTCTTGTCTATTCCATATTTGGCTTAAGGAACTTTATCTGTGCTCATTTCAATCTCTGGTTTTATGCAGCACCCCAACTCACCTTTACCCTTAAACAAGCATAAGTTGGTTTTCTAAATTTGAGACCCTGTTCTGTTCTGTAATTCAGTTCCTGTGTAGCCAAGTTGACATTCCGTGTATTACTGATATCTTATGATGTTTCTTTTTCTGTGTGACTTATTTCAGTTAGAATCATCGTACCTGAATCCACTCATTGTGCTGCTACGGGCCTGATGACATAGATTTCACTGCTGAGTGATACTGCATTGTACGTAAGTACCACAAGTTCTTTATCCATTTTTCACTTTCTGTGATATTGAACTTGTACGGTAAACGAGGTTCTTGTAAACAGAGGCGTCCCAAACATTGGGGTGGCTGTGTCTTTTTGATTTTAATTTCCCTAAGCTATAGGACCATAAGTGGAAGTGCCCTAGGCTCTGTTGCTTTGTTTTTTAGATGTTTCAGGAAACACCATACACTTCTCCCGAGTGTCTGTTGGCAGTTTACATCCCGCCCATCAGCATAACAAGGCTCCCAGTTCTCCATGGCCTGTCCTGCCTTTCTGGATTTTACACTTTTTTCAGATGGCCCTTTTGACCGGGGGGAAGTGAGACTTCATTGTAGTGCAGATTTCCTTTGCAAGTTTGCTTGGTTGGCCAAAAAGGGCGTATGCGTTCTTTCCTGAATATATTCAGGAAAAAACGCATACGCCCTTTTTGGCCAAGTGCATCATTGTGGACGTTCTGCCTCTTTTCCTATGCTTTCAATGCAATTCCAGTCTACCTCCTGAAATCGGTTTCCTGCAATTCTGCCCCGCTTTCAAGTCCTCTTGGCAGCCTTACTTCAGTATATTTTTGGACGATAGTTGTCATTTATAACTCTGCAGGTTTGTGAATTACAGTGCCCCTGAGCTCCTTTCTTCAACTCGCTTTCTTGTGAGCTGGCCGCAACACCGCAGGATGGCTTCAGGCCCTAATCTGGTTCCGGCACGGCACACTGAGCCTTTGGTTCTTTCCTCTTCCTGGTGGGAAATGGGAGTTAAATTTGCCCGTCCAGACACCTCCAGCTAGTCTCTCATTGGTTCTCGCTATTCCTGTTCATCTTCCGCAGAAATTGCAAACTGGGCCAAACAGGAGGTTAAAGGGACTGACTCTCCAAGTCGGGAGAGTGTTAGTAAAGCGTCTGGAATGTTGCACCCGAGTACCAGGGTACGAAAACTGAGACATATTTGAACACGTCTCCCGATCACATGGTTGATCATACTCTAGGTTCCACATGCATGTTTTAGCTGAAGGAAGAATACCTTAAACCTGGGTAGTTGAAACCCGTGGAATGGGTACCATGCAATATGACTTCAAAGGCTCTTCATTTGCTCACCGAACCTCTCCAATCCTATCACTGCTGCGTTTATGTCCCTGTACACATGCTTGATTCTCTTTCGGAGACATAGCAATCCATAGGTTTTAAGATACTTAAGAGTCAGGTACATTCTTAGGCGTTTAATATGCGGTGTTGAGTCCATTTCGTTGAGCAAGGAGTAGCTCTTGTCTATTCCATATTTGGCTTAAGGAACTTTATCTGTGCTCATTTCAATCTCTGGTTTTATGCAGCACACCAACTCACCTTTACCCTTAAACAAGCATATGTTGGTTTTCTAAATTTGAGACCCTGTTCTGTTCTGTAATTCAGTTCCTGTGTAGCCAAGTTGACATTCCGTGTATTACTGATATCTTATGATGTTTCTTTTTCTGTGTGACTTATTTCAGTTAGAATCATCGTACCTGAATCCACTCATTGTGCTGCTACGGGCCTGATGACATAGATTTCACTGCTGAGTGATACTGCATTGTACGTAAGTACCACAAGTTCTTTATCCATTTTTCACTTTCTGTGATATTGAACTTGTACGGTAAACGAGGTTCTTGTAAACAGAGGCGTCCCAAACATTGGGGTGGCTGTGTCTTTTTGATTTTAATTTCCCTAAGCTATAGGACCATAAGTGGAAGTGGCCTAGGCTCTGTTGCTTTGTTTTTTAGATGTTTCAGGAAACACCATACACTTCTCCCGAGTGTCTGTTGGCAGTTTACATCCCGCCCATCAGCATAACAAGGCTCCCAGTTCTCCATGGCCTGTCCTGCCTTTCTGGATTTTACACTTTTTTCAGATGGCCCTTTTGACCGGCGGGAAGTGAGACTTCATTGTAGTGCAGATTTCCTTTGCAAGCTTGCTTGGTTGGCCAAAAAGGGCATATGCGTTTTTTCCTGAATATATTCAGGAAAAAACACATATGCCCTTTTTGGCCAAGTGCATCATTGTGGACGTTCTGCCTCTTTTCCTATGCTTTCAATGCAATTCCAGTCTACCTCCTGAAATCGGTTTCCTGCAATTCTGCCCCGCTTTCAAGTCCTCTTGGCAGCCTTACTTCAGTATATTTTTAGACGATAGCTGTCATTTATAACTCTGCAGGTTTGTGAATTACAGTGCCCCTGAGCTCCTTTCTTCAACTCGTTTTCTTGTGAGCTGGCCGCAACACCGCAGGATGGCTTCAGGCCCTAATCTGGTTCCGGCACGGCACGCTGAGCCTTTGGTTATTTCCTCTTCCTGGTGGGAAATGAGAGTTAAATTTGCCCGTCCAGACACCTCCAGCTAGTCTCTCATTGGTTCTCGCTATTCCTGTTCATCTTCCGCAGAAATTGCAAACTGGGCCAAACAGGAGGTTAAAGGGACTGACTCTCCAAGTCGGGAGAGTGTTAGTAAAGCGTCTGGAATGTTGCACCCGAGTACCAGGGTACGAAAACTGAGACATATTTGAACACGTCTCCCGATCACATGGTTGATCATACTCTAGGTTCCACATGCATGTTTTAGCTGAAGGAAGAATACCTTAAACCTGGGTAGTTGAAACCCGTGGAATGGGTACCATGCAATATGACTTCAAAGGGTCTTCATTTGCTCACCGAACCTCTCCAATCCTATCACTGCTGCGTTTATGTCCCTGTACACATGCTTGATTCTCTTTCGGAGACATAGCAATCCATAGGTTTTAAGATACTTAAGAGTCAGGTACATTCTTAGGCGTTTAATATGCGGTGTTGAGTCCATTTCGTTGAGCAAGGAGTAGCTCTTGTCTATTCCATATTTGGCTTAAGGAACTTTATCTGTGCTCATTTCAAACTCTGGTTTTATGCAGCACCCCAACTCACCTTTCCCCTTAAACAAGCATAAGTTGGTTGTCTAAATTTGAGACCCTGTTCTGTTCTGTAATTCAGTTCCTGTGTAGCCAAGTTGACATTCCGTGTATTACTGATATCTTATGATGTTTCTTTTTCTGTGTGACTTATTTCAGTTAGAATCATCGTACCTGAATCCACTCATTGTGCTGCTACGGGCCAGATGGCATAGATTTCACTGCTGAGTGATACTGCATTGTACGTAAGTACCACAAGTTCTTTATCCATTTTTCACTTTCTGTGATATTGAACTTGTACGGTAAACGAGGTTCTTGTAAACAGAGGCGTCCCAAACATTGGGGTGGCTGTGTCTTTTTGATTTTAATTTCCCTAAGCTATAGGACCATAAGTGGAAGTGCCCTAGGCTCTGTTGCTTTGTTTTTTAGATGTTTCAGGAAACACCATACACTTCTCCCGAGTGTCTGTTGGCAGTTTACATCCCGCCCATCAGCATAACAAGGCTCCCAGTTCTCCATGGCCTGTCCTGCCTTTCTGGATTTTACACTTTTTTCAGATGGCCCTTTTGACCGGGGGGAAGTGAGACTTCATTGTAGTGCAGATTTCCTTTGCAAGCTTGCTTGGTTGGCCAAAAAGGGCGTATGCGTTTTTTCCTGAATATATTCAGGAAAAAACGCATACGCCCTTTTTGGCCAAGTGCATCATTGTGGACGTTCTGCCTCTTTTCCTATGCTTTCAATGCAATTCCAGTCTACCTCCTGAAATCGGTTTCCTGCAATTCTGCCCCGCTTTCAAGTCCTCTTGGCAGCCTTACTTCAGTATATTTTTGGACGATAGTTGTCATTTATAACTCTGCAGGTTTGTGAATTACAGTGCCCCTGAGCTCCTTTCTTCAACTCGCTTTCTTGTGAGCTGGCCGCAACACCGCAGGATGGCTTCAGGCCCTAATCTGGTTCCGGCACGGCACGCTGAGCCTTTGGTTCTTTCCTCTTCCTGGTGGGAAATGAGAGTTAAATTTGCCCGTCCAGACACCTCCAGCTAGTCTCTCATTGGTTCTCGCTATTCCTGTTCATCTTCCGCAGAAATTGCAAACTGGGCCAAACAGGAGGTTAAAGGGACTGACTCTCCAAGTCGGGAGAGTGTTAGTAAAGCGTCTGGAATGTTGCACCCGAGTACCAGGGTACGAAAACTGAGACATATTTGAACACGTCTCCCGATCACATGGTTGATCATACTCTAGGTTCCACATGCATGTTTTAGCTGAAGGAAGAATACCTTAAACCTGGGTAGTTGAAACCCGTGGAATGGGTACCATGCAATATGACTTCAAAGGGTCTTCATTTGCTCACCGAACCTCTCCAATCCTATCACTGCTGCGTTTATGTCCCTGTACACATGCTTGATTCTCTTTCGGAGACATAGCAATCCATAGGTTTTAAGATACTTAAGAGTCAGGTACATTCTTAGGCGTTTAATATGCGGTGTTGAGTCCATTTCGTTGAGCAAGGAGTAGCTCTTGTCTATTCCATATTTGGCTTAAGGAACTTTATCTGTGCTCATTTCAATCTCTGGTTTTATGCAGCACCCCAACTCACCTTTACCCTTAAACAAGCATAAGTTGGTTTTCTAAATTTGAGACCCTGTTCTGTTCTGTAATTCAGTTCCTGTGTAGCCAAGTTGACATTCCGTGTATTACTGATATCGTATGATGTTTCTTTTTCTGTGTGACTTATTTCAGTTAGAATCATCGTACCTGAATCCACTCATTGTGCTGCTACGGGCCTGATGACATAGATTTCACTGCTGAGTGATACTGCATTGTACGTAAGTACCACAAGTTCTTTATCCATTTTTCACTTTCTGTGATATTGAACTTGTACGGTAAACGAGGTTCTTGTAAACAGAGGCGTCCCAAACATTGGGGTGGCTGTATCTTTTTGATTTTAATTTCCCTAAGCTATAGGACCATAAGTGGAAGTGCCCTAGGCTCTGTTGCTTTGTTTTTTAGATGTTTCAGGAAACACCATACACTTCTCCCGAGTGTCTGTTGGCAGTTTACATCCCGCCCATCAGCATAACAAGGCTCCCAGTTCTCCATGGCCTGTCCTGCCTTTCTGGATTTTACACTTTTTTCAGATGGCCCTTTTGACCGGGGGGAAGTGAGACTTCATTGTAGTGCAGATTTCCTTTGCAAGCTTGCTTGGTTGGCCAAAAAGGGCGTATGCGTTCTTTCCTGAATATATTCAGGAAAAAACGTATACGCCCTTTTTGGCCAAGTGCATCATTGTGGACGTTCTGCCTCTTTTCCTATGCTTTCAATGCAATTCCAGTCTACCTCCTGAAATCGGTTTCCTGCAATTCTGCCCCGCTTTCAAGTCCTCTTGGCAGCCTTACTTCAGTATATTTTTGGACGATAGTTGTCATTTATAACTCTGCAGGTTTGTGAATTACAGTGCCCCTGAGCTCCTTTCTTCAACTCGCTTTCTTGTGAGCTGGCCGCAACACCGCAGGATGGCTTCAGGCCCTAATCTGGTTCCGGCACGGCACGCTGAGCCTTTGGTTATTTCCTCTTCCTGGTGGGAAATGAGAGTTAAATTTGCCCGTCCAGACACCTCCAGCTAGTCTCTCATTGGTTCTCGCTATTCCTGTTCATCTTCCGCAGAAATTGCAAACTGGGCCAAACAGGAGGTTAAAGGGACTGACTCTCCAAGTCAGGAGAGTGTTAGTAAAGCGTCTGGAATGTTGCACCCGAGAACCAGGGTACGAAAACTGAGACATATTTGAACACGTCTCCCGATCACATGGTTGATCATACTCTAGGTTCCACATGCATGTTTTAGCTGAAGGAAGAATACCTTAAACCTGGGTAGTTGAAACCCGTGGAATGGGTACCATGCAATATGACTTCAAAGGGTCTTCATTTGCTCACCGAACCTCTCCAATCCTATCACTGCTGCGTTTATGTCCCTGTACACATGCTTGATTCTCTTTCAGAGACATAGCAATCCATAGGTTTTAAGATACTTAAGAGTCAGGTACATTCTTAGGCGTTTAATATGCGGTGTTGAGTCCATTTCGTTGAGCAAGGAGTAGCTCTTGTCTATTCCATATTTGGCTTAAGGAACTTTATCTGTGCTCATTTCAATCTCTGGTTTTATGCAGCACCCCAACTCACCTTTACCCTTAAACAAGCATAAGTTGGTTTTCTAAATTTGAGACCCTGTTCTGTTCTGTAATTCAGTTCCTGTGTAGCCAAGTTTACATTCCGTGTATTACTGATATCTTATGATGTTTCTTTTTCTGTGTGACTTATTTCAGTTAGAATCATCGTACCTGAATCCACTCATTGTGCTGCTACGGGCCTGATGGCATAGATTTCACTGCTGAGTGATACTGCATTGTACGTAAGTACCACAAGTTCTTTATCCATTTTTCACTTTCTGTGATATTGAACTTGTACCGTAAACGAGGTTCTTGTAAACAGAGGCGTCCCAAACATTGGGGTGGCTGTATCTTTTTGATTTTAATTTCCCTAAGCTATAGGACCATAAGTGGAAGTGCCCTAGGCTCTGTTGCTTTGTTTTTTAGATGTTTCAGGAAACACCATACACTTCTCCCGAGTGTCTGTTGGCAATTTACATCCCGCCCATCAGCATAACAAGGCTCCCAGTTCTCCATGGCCTGTCCTGCCTTTCTGGATTTTACACTTTTTTCAGATGGCCCTTTTGACCGGGGGGAAGTGAGACTTCATTGTAGTGCAGATTTCCTTTGCAAGCTTGCTTGGTTGGCCAAAAAGGGCGTATGCGTTTTTTCCTGAATATATTCAGGAAAAAACGCATACGCCCTTTTTGGCCAAGTGCATCATTGTGGACGTTCTGCCTCTTTTCCTATGCTTTCAATGCAATTCCAGTCTACCTCCTGAAATCGGTTTCCTGCAATTCTGCCCCGCTTTCAAGTCCTCTTGGCAGCCTTACTTCAGTATATTTTTGGACGATAGTTGTCATTTATAACTCTGCAGGTTTGTGAATTACAGTGCCCCTGAGCTCCTTTCTTCAACTCGTTTTCTTGTGAGCTGGCCGCAACACCGCAGGATGGCTTCAGGCCCTAATCTGGTTCCGGCACGGCACACTGAGCCTTTGGTTCTTTCCTCTTCCTGGTGGGAAATGGGAGTTAAATTTGCCCGTCCAGACACCTCCAGCTAGTCTCTCATTGGTTCTCGCTATTCCTGTTCATCTTCCGCAGAAATTGCAAACTGGGCCAAACAGGAGGTTAAAGGGACTGACTCTCCAAGTCGGGAGAGTGTTAGTAAAGCGTCTGGAATGTTGCACCCGAGTACCAGGGTACGAAAACTGAGACATATTTGAACACGTCTCCCGATCACATGGTTGATCATACTCTAGGTTCCACATGCATGTTTTAGCTGAAGGAAGAATACCTTAAACCTGGGTAGTTGAAACCCGTGGAATGGGTACCATGCAATATGACTTCAAAGGGTCTTCATTTGCTCACCGAACCTCTCCAATCCTATCACTGCTGCGTTTATGTCCCTGTACACATGCTTGATTCTCTTTCGGAGACATAGCAATCCATAGGTTTTAAGATACTTAAGAGTCAGGTACATTCTTAGGCGTTTAATATGCGGTGTTGAGTCCATTTCGTTGAGCAAGGAGTAGCTCTTGTCTATTCCATATTTGGCTTAAGGAACTTTATCTGTGCTCATTTCAATCTCTGGTTTTATGCAGCACCCCAACTCACCTTTACCCTTAAACAAGCATAAGTTGGTTTTCTAAATTTGAGACCCTTTTCTGTTCTGTAATTCAGTTCCGGTGTAGCCAAGTTGACATTCCGTGTATTACTGATATCGTATGATGTTTCTTTTTCTGTGTGACTTATTTCAGTTAGAATCATCGTACCTGAATCCACTCATTGTGCTGCTACGGGCCTGATGACATAGATTTCACTGCTGAGTGATACTGCATTGTACGTAAGTACCACAAGTTCTTTATCCATTTTTCACTTTCTGTGATATTGAACTTGTACGGTAAACGAGGTTCTTGTAAACAGAGGCGTCCCAAACATTGGGGTGGCTGTATCTTTTTGATTTTAATTTCCCTAAGCTATAGGACCATAAGTGGAAGTGCCCTAGGCTCTGTTGCTTTGTTTTTTAGATGTTTCAGGAAACACCATACGCTTCTCCCGAGTGTCTGTTGGCAGTTTACATCCCGCCCATCAGCATAACAAGGCTCCCAGTTCTCCATGGCCTGTCCTGCCTTTCTGGATTTTACACTTTTTTCAGATGGCCCTTTTGACCGGGGGGAAGTGAGACTTCATTGTAGTGCAGATTTCCTTTGCAAGCTTGCTTGGTTGGCCAAAAAGGGCGTATGCATTCTTTCCTGAATATATTCAGGAAAAAACGCATACGCCCTTTTTGGCCAAGTGCATCATTGTGGACGTTCTGCCTCTTTTCCTATGCTTTCAATGCAATTCCAGTCTACCTCCTGAAATCGGTTTCCTGCAATTCTGCCCCGCTTTCAAGTCCTCTTGGCAGCCTTACTTCAGTATATTTTTGGACGATAGTTGTCATTTATAACTCTGCAGGTTTGTGAATTACAGTGCCCCTGAGCTCCTTTCTTCAACTCGCTTTCTTGTGAGCTGGCCGCAACACCGCAGGATGGCTTCAGGCCCTAATCTGGTTCCGGCACGGCACGCTGAGCCTTTGGTTATTTCCTCTTCCTGGTGGGAAATGAGAGTTAAATTTGCCCGTCCAGACACCTCCAGCTAGTCTCTCATTGGTTCTCGCTATTCCTGTTCATCTTCCGCAGAAATTGCAAACTGGGCCAAACAGGAGGTTAAAGGGACTGACTCTCCAAGTCAGGAGAATGTCAGTAAAGCGTCTGGAATGTTGCACCCGAGAACCAGGGTACGAAAACTGAGACATATTTGAACACGTCTCCCGATCACATGGTTGATCATACTCTAGGTTCCACATGCATGTTTTAGCTGAAGGAAGAATACCTTAAACCTGGGTAGTTGAAACCCGTGGAATGGGTACCATGCAATATGACTTCAAAGGGTCTTCATTTGCTCACCGAACCTCTCCAATCCTATCACTGCTGCGTTTATGTCCCTGTACACATGCTTGATTCTCTTTCAGAGACATAGCAATCCATAGGTTTTAAGATACTTAAGAGTCAGGTACATTCTTAGGCGTTTAATATGCGGTGTTGAGTCCATTTCGTTGAGCAAGGAGTAGCTCTTGTCTATTCCATATTTGGCTTAAGGAACTTTATCTGTGCTCATTTCAATCTCTGGTTTTATGCAGCACCCCAACTCACCTTTACCCTTAAACAAGCATAAGTTGGTTTTCTAAATTTGAGACCCTGTTCTGTTCTGTAATTCAGTTCCTGTGTAGCCAAGTTTACATTCCGTGTATTACTGATATCTTATGATGTTTCTTTTTCTGTGTGACTTATTTCAGTTAGAATCATCGTACCTGAATCCACTCATTGTGCTGCTACGGGCCTGATGGCATAGATTTCACTGCTGAGTGATACTGCATTGTACGTAAGTACCACAAGTTCTTTATCCATTTTTCACTTTCTGTGATATTGAACTTGTACCGTAAACGAGGTTCTTGTAAACAGAGGCGTCCCAAACATTGGGGTGGCTGTATCTTTTTGATTTTAATTTCCCTAAGCTATAGGACCATAAGTGGAAGTGCCCTAGGCTCTGTTGCTTTGTTTTTTAGATGTTTCAGGAAACACCATACACTTCTCCCGAGTGTCTGTTGGCAATTTACATCCCGCCCATCAGCATAACAAGGCTCCCAGTTCTCCATGGCCTGTCCTGCCTTTCTGGATTTTACACTTTTTTCAGATGGCCCTTTTGACCGGGGGGAAGTGAGACTTCATTGTAGTGCAGATTTCCTTTGCAAGCTTGCTTGGTTGGCCAAAAAGGGCGTATGCGTTTTTTCCTGAATATATTCAGGAAAAAACGCATACGCCCTTTTTGGCCAAGTGCATCATTGTGGACGTTCTGCCTCTTTTCCTATGCTTTCAATGCAATTCCAGTCTACCTCCTGAAATCGGTTTCCTGCAATTCTGCCCCGCTTTCAAGTCCTCTTGGCAGCCTTACTTCAGTATATTTTTGGACGATAGTTGTCATTTATAACTCTGCAGGTTTGTGAATTACAGTGCCCCTGAGCTCCTTTCTTCAACTCGTTTTCTTGTGAGCTGGCCGCAACACCGCAGGATGGCTTCAGGCCCTAATCTGGTTCCGGCACGGCACACTGAGCCTTTGGTTCTTTCCTCTTCCTGGTGGGAAATGGGAGTTAAATTTGCCCGTCCAGACACCTCCAGCTAGTCTCTCATTGGTTCTCGCTATTCCTGTTCATCTTCCGCAGAAATTGCAAACTGGGCCAAACAGGAGGTTAAAGGGACTGACTCTCCAAGTCGGGAGAGTGTTAGTAAAGCGTCTGGAATGTTGCACCCGAGTACCAGGGTACGAAAACTGAGACATATTTGAACACGTCTCCCGATCACATGGTTGATCATACTCTAGGTTCCACATGCATGTTTTAGCTGAAGGAAGAATACCTTAAACCTGGGTAGTTGAAACCCGTGGAATGGGTACCATGCAATATGACTTCAAAGGGTCTTCATTTGCTCACCGAACCTCTCCAATCCTATCACTGCTGCGTTTATGTCCCTGTACACATGCTTGATTCTCTTTCGGAGACATAGCAATCCATAGGTTTTAAGATACTTAAGAGTCAGGTACATTCTTAGGCGTTTAATATGCGGTGTTGAGTCCATTTCGTTGAGCAAGGAGTAGCTCTTGTCTATTCCATATTTGGCTTAAGGAACTTTATCTGTGCTCATTTCAATCTCTGGTTTTATGCAGCACCCCAACTCACCTTTACCCTTAAACAAGCATAAGTTGGTTTTCTAAATTTGAGACCCTGTTCTGTTCTGTAATTCAGTTCCGGTGTAGCCAAGTTGACATTCCGTGTATTACTGATATCGTATGATGTTTCTTTTTCTGTGTGACTTATTTCAGTTAGAATCATCGTACCTGAATCCACTCATTGTGCTGCTACGGGCCTGATGACATAGATTTCACTGCTGAGTGATACTGCATTGTACGTAAGTACCACAAGTTCTTTATCCATTTTTCACTTTCTGTGATATTGAACTTGTACGGTAAACGAGGTTCTTGTAAACAGAGGCGTCCCAAACATTGGGGTGGCTGTATCTTTTTGATTTTAATTTCCCTAAGGTATAGGACCATAAGTGGAAGTGCCCTAGGCTCTGTTGCTTTGTTTTTTAGATGTTTCAGGAAACACCATACACTTCTCCCGAGTGTCTGTTGGCAATTTACATCCCGCCCATCAGCATAACAAGGCTCCCAGTTCTCCATGGCCTGTCCTGCCTTTCTGGATTTTACACTTTTTTCAGATGGCCCTTTTGACCGGGGGGAAGTGAGACTTCATTGTAGTGCAGATTTCCTTTGCAAGCTTGCTTGGTTGGCCAAAAAGGGCGTATGCGTTTTTTCCTGAATATATTCAGGAAAAAACGCATACGCCCTTTTTGGCCAAGTGCATCATTGTGGACGTTCTGCCTCTTTTCCTATGCTTTCAATGCAATTCCAGTCTACCTCCTGAAATCGGTTTCCTGCAATTCTGCCCCGCTTTCAAGTCCTCTTGGCAGCCTTACTTCAGTATATTTTTGGACGATAGTTGTCATTTATAACTCTGCAGGTTTGTGAATTACAGTGCCCCTGAGCTCCTTTCTTCAACTCGCTTTCTTGTGAGCTGGCCGCAACACCGCAGGATGGCTTCAGGCCCTAATCTGGTTCCGGCACGGCACACTGAGCCTTTGGTTCTTTCCTCTTCCTGGTGGGAAATGGGAGTTAAATTTGCCCGTCTAGAGACCTCCAGCTAGTCTCTCATTGGTTCTCGCTATTCCTGTTCATCTTCCGCAGAAATTGCAAACTGGTCCAAACAGGAGGTTAAAGGGACTGACTCTCCAAGTCGGGAGAGTGTTAGTAAAGCGTCTGGAATGTTGCACCCGAGTACCAGGGTACGAAAACTGAGACATATTTGAACACGTCTCCCGATCACATGGTTGATCATACTCTAGGTTCCACATGCATGTTTTAGCTGAAGGAAGAATACCTTAAACCTGGGTAGTTGAAACCCGTGGAATGGGTACCATGCAATATGACTTCAAAGGGTCTTCATTTGCTCACCGAACCTCTCCAATCCTATCACTGCTGCGTTTATGTCCCTGTACACATGCTTGATTCTCTTTCGGAGACATAGCAATCCATAGGTTTTAAGATACTTAAGAGTCAGGTACATTCTTAGGCGTTTAATATGCGGTGTTGAGTCCATTTCGTTGAGCAAGGAGTAGCTCTTGTCTATTCCATATTTGGCTTAAGGAACTTTATCTGTGCTCATTTCAATCTCTGGTTTTATGCAGCACCCCAACTCACCTTTACTCTTAAACAAGCATAAGTTGGTTTTCTAAATTTGAGACCCTGTTCTGTTCTGTAATTCAGTTCCGGTGTAGCCAAGTTGACATTCCGTGTATTACTGATATCGTATGATGTTTCTTTTTCTGTGTGACTTATTTCAGTTAGAATCATCGTACCTGAATCCACTCATTGTGCTGCTACGGGCCTGATGACATAGATTTCACTGCTGAGTGATACTGCATTGTACGTAAGTACCACAAGTTCTTTATCCATTTTTCACTTTCTGTGATATTGAACTTGTACGGTAAACGAGGTTCTTGTAAACAGAGGCGTCCCAAACATTGGGGTGGCTGTATCTTTTTGATTTTAATTTCCCTAAGGTATAGGACCATAAGTGGAAGTGCCCTAGGCTCTGTTGCTTTGTTTTTTAGATGTTTCAGGAAACACCATACACTTCTCCCGAGTGGCTGTTGGCAATTTACATCCCGCCCATCAGCATAACAAGGCTCCCAGTTCTCCATGGCCTGTCCTGCCTTTCTGGATTTTACACTTTTTTCAGATGGCCCTTTTGACCGGGGGGAAGTGAGACTTCATTGTAGTGCAGATTTCCTTTGCAAGCTTGCTTGGTTGGCCAAAAAGGGCGTATGCGTTTTTTCCTGAATATATTCAGGAAAAAACGCATACGCCCTTTTTGGCCAAGTGCATCATTGTGGACGTTCTGCCTCTTTTCCTATGCTTTCAATGCAATTCCAGTCTACCTCCTGAAATCGGTTTCCTGCAATTCTGCCCCGCTTTCAAGTCCTCTTGGCAGCCTTACTTCAGTATATTTTTGGACGATAGTTGTCATTTATAACTCTGCAGGTTTGTGAATTACAGTGCCCCTGAGCTCCTTTCTTCAACTCGTTTTCTTGTGAGCTGGCCGCAACACCGCAGGATGGCTTCAGGCCCTAATCTGGTTCCGGCACGGCACGCTGAGCCTTTGGTTCTTTCCTCTTCCTGGTGGGAAATGAGAGTTAAATTTGCCCGTCCAGACACCTCCAGCTAGTCTCTCATTGGTTCTCGCTATTCCTGTTCATCTTCCGCAGAAATTGCAAACTGGGCCAAACAGGAGGTTAAAGGGACTGACTCTCCAAGTCGGGAGAGTGTTAGTAAAGCGTCTGGAATGTTGCACCCGAGTACCAGGGTACGAAAACTGAGACATATTTGAACACGTCTCCCGATCACATGGTTGATCATACTCTAGGTTCCACATGCATGTTTTAGCTGAAGGAAGAATACCTTAAACCTGGGTAGTTGAAACCCGTGGAATGGGTACCATGCAATATGACTTCAAAGGGTCTTCATTTGCTCACCGAACCTCTCCAATCCTATCACTGCTGCGTTTATGTCCCTGTACACATGCTTGATTCTCTTTCGGAGACATAGCAATCCATAGGTTTTAAGATACTTAAGAGTCAGGTACATTCTTAGGCGTTTAATATGCGGTGTTGAGTCCATTTCGTTGAGCAAGGAGTAGCTCTTGTCTATTCCATATTTGGCTTAAGGAACTTTATCTGTGCTCATTTCAATCTCTGGTTTTATGCAGCACCCCAACTCACCTTTACCCTTAAACAAGCATAAGTTGGTTTTCTAAATTTGAGACCCTGTTCTGTTCTGTAATTCAGTTCCTGTGTAGCCAAGTTTACATTCCGTGTATTACTGATATCGTATGATGTTTCTTTTTCTGTGTGACTTATTTCAGTTAGAATCATCGTACCTGAATCCACTCATTGTGCTGCTACGGGCCTGATGACATAGATTTCACTGCTGAGTGATACTGCATTGTACGTAAGTACCACAAGTTCTTTATCCATTTTTCACTTTCTGTGATATTGAACTTGTACGGTAAACGAGGTTCTTGTAAACAGAGGCGTCCCAAACATTGGGGTGGCTGTATCTTTTTGATTTTAATTTCCCTAAGGTATAGGACCATAAGTGGAAGTGCCCTAGGCTCTGTTGCTTTGTTTTTTAGATGTTTCAGGAAACACCATACACTTCTCCCGAGTGTCTGTTGGCAATTTACATCCCGCCCATCAGCATAACAAGGCTCCCAGTTCTCCATGGCCTGTCCTGCCTTTCTGGATTTTACACTTTTTTCAGATGGCCCTTTTGACCGGGGGGAAGTGAGACTTCATTGTAGTGCAGATTTCCTTTGCAAGCTTGCTTGGTTGGCCAAAAAGGGCGTATGCGTTTTTTCCTGAATATATTCAGGAAAAAACGCATACGCTCTTTTTGGCCAAGTGCATCATTGTGGACGTTCTGCCTCTTTTCCTATGCTTTCAATGCAATTCCAGTCTACCTCCTGAAATCGGTTTCCTGCAATTCTGCCCCGCTTTCAAGTCCTCTTGGCAGCCTTACTTCAGTATATTTTTGGACGATAGTTGTCATTTATAACTCTGCAGGTTTGTGAATTACAGTGCCCCTGAGCTCCTTTCTTCAACTCGCTTTCTTGTGAGCTGGCCGCAACACCGCAGGATGGCTTCAGGCCCTAATCTGGTTCCGGCACGGCACACTGAGCCTTTGGTTCTTTCCTCTTCCTGGTGGGAAATGGGAGTTAAATTTGCCCGTCCAGAGACCTCCAGCTAGTCTCTCATTGGTTCTCGCTATTCCTGTTCATCTTCCGCAGAAATTGCAAACTGGTCCAAACAGGAGGTTAAAGGGACTGACTCTCCAAGTCGGGAGAGTGTTAGTAAAGCGTCTGGAATGTTGCACCCGAGTACCAGGGTACGAAAACTGAGACATATTTGAACACGTCTCCCGATCACATGGTTGATCATACTCTAGGTTCCACATGCATGTTTTAGCTGAAGGAAGAATACCTTAAACCTGGGTAGTTGAAACCCGTGGAATGGGTACCATGCAATATGACTTCAAAGGGTCTTCATTTGCTCACCGAACCTCTCCAATCCTATCACTGCTGCGTTTATGTCCCTGTACACATGCTTGATTCTCTTTCGGAGACATAGCAATCCATAGGTTTTAAGATACTTAAGAGTCAGGTACATTCTTAGGCGTTTAATATGCGGTGTTGAGTCCATTTCGTTGAGCAAGGAGTAGCTCTTGTCTATTCCATATTTGGCTTAAGGAACTTTATCTGTGCTCATTTCAATCTCTGGTTTTATGCAGCACCCCAACTCACCTTTACCCTTAAACAAGCATAAGTTGGTTTTCTAAATTTGAGACCCTGTTCTGTTCTGTAATTCAGTTCCGGTGTAGCCAAGTTGACATTCCGTGTATTACTGATATCGTATGATGTTTCTTTTTCTGTGTGACTTATTTCAGTTAGAATCATCGTACCTGAATCCACTCATTGTGCTGCTACGGGCCTGATGACATAGATTTCACTGCTGAGTGATACTGCATTGTACGTAAGTACCACAAGTTCTTTATCCATTTTTCACTTTCTGTGATATTGAACTTGTACGGTAAACGAGGTTCTTGTAAACAGAGGCGTCCCAAACATTGGGGTGGCTGTATCTTTTTGATTTTAATTTCCCTAAGGTATAGGACCATAAGTGGAAGTGCCCTAGGCTCTGTTGCTTTGTTTTTTAGATGTTTCAGGAAACACCATACACTTCTCCCGAGTGTCTGTTGGCAATTTACATCCCGCCCATCAGCATAACAAGGCTCCCAGTTCTCCATGGCCTGTCCTGCCTTTCTGGATTTTACACTTTTTTCAGATGGCCCTTTTGACCGGGGGGAAGTGAGACTTCATTGTAGTGCAGATTTCCTTTGCAAGCTTGCTTGGTTGGCCAAAAAGGGCGTATGCGTTTTTTCCTGAATATATTCAGGAAAAAACGCATACGCCCTTTTTGGCCAAGTGCATCATTGTGGACGTTCTGCCTCTTTTCCTATGCTTTCAATGCAATTCCAGTCTACCTCCTGAAATCGGTTTCCTGCAATTCTGCCCCGCTTTCAAGTCCTCTTGGCAGCCTTACTTCAGTATATTTTTGGACGATAGTTGTCATTTATAACTCTGCAGGTTTGTGAATTACAGTGCCCCTGAGCTCCTTTCTTCAACTCGTTTTCTTGTGAGCTGGCCGCAACACCGCAGGATGGCTTCAGGCCCTAATCTGGTTCCGGCACGGCACGCTGAGCCTTTGGTTCTTTCCTCTTCCTGGTGGGAAATGAGAGTTAAATTTGCCCGTCCAGACACCTCCAGCTAGTCTCTCATTGGTTCTCGCTATTCCTGTTCATCTTCCGCAGAAATTGCAAACTGGGCCAAACAGGAGGTTAAAGGGACTGACTCTCCAAGTCGGGAGAGTGTTAGTAAAGCGTCTGGAATGTTGCACCCGAGTACCAGGGTACGAAAACTGAGACATATTTGAACACGTCTCCCGATCACATGGTTGATCATACTCTAGGTTCCACATGCATGTTTTAGCTGAAGGAAGAATACCTTAAACCTGGGTAGTTGAAACCCGTGGAATGGGTACCATGCAATATGACTTCAAAGGGTCTTCATTTGCTCACCGAACCTCTCCAATCCTATCACTGCTGCGTTTATGTCCCTGTACACATGCTTGATTCTCTTTCGGAGACATAGCAATCCATAGGTTTTAAGATACTTAAGAGTCAGGTACATTCTTAGGCGTTTAATATGCGGTGTTGAGTCCATTTCGTTGAGCAAGGAGTAGCTCTTGTCTATTCCATATTTGGCTTAAGGAACTTTATCTGTGCTCATTTCAATCTCTGGTTTTATGCAGCACCCCAACTCACCTTTACCCTTAAACAAGCATAAGTTGGTTTTCTAAATTTGAGACCCTGTTCTGTTCTGTAATTCAGTTCCTGTGTAGCCAAGTTTACATTCCGTGTATTACTGATATCGTATGATGTTTCTTTTTCTGTGTGACTTATTTCAGTTAGAATCATCGTACCTGAATCCACTCATTGTGCTGCTACGGGCCTGATGACATAGATTTCACTGCTGAGTGATACTGCATTGTACGTAAGTACCACAAGTTCTTTATCCATTTTTCACTTTCTGTGATATTGAACTTGTACGGTAAACGAGGTTCTTGTAAACAGAGGCGTCCCAAACATTGGGGTGGCTGTGTCTTTTTGATTTTAATTTCCCTAAGCTATAGGACCATAAGTGGAAGTGCCCTAGGCTCTGTTGCTTTGTTTTTTAGATGTTTCAGGAAACACCATACACTTCTCCCGAGTGTCTGTTGGCAGTTTACATCCCGCCCATCAGCATAACAAGGCTCCCAGTTCTCCATGGCCTGTCCTGCCTTTCTGGATTTTACACTTTTTTCAGATGGCCCTTTTGACCGGGGGGAAGTGAGACTTCATTGTAGTGCAGATTTCCTTTGCAAGCTTGCTTGGTTGGCCAAAAAGGGCGTATGCGTTTTTTCCTGAATATATTCAGGAAAAAACGCATACGCCCTTTTTGGCCAAGTGCATCATTGTGGACGTTCTGCCTCTTTTCCTATGCTTTCAATGCAATTCCAGTCTACCTCCTGAAATCGGTTTCCTGCAATTCTGCCCCGCTTTCAAGTCCTCTTGGCAGCCTTACTTCAGTATATTTTTGGACGATAGTTGTCATTTATAACTCTGCAGGTTTGTGAATTACAGTGCCCCTGAGCTCCTTTCTTCAACTCGTTTTCTTGTGAGCTGGCCGCAACACCGCAGGATGGCTTCAGGCCCTAATCTGGTTCCGGCACGGCACGCTGAGCCTTTGGTTATTTCCTCTTCCTGGTGGGAAATGAGAGTTAAATTTGCCCGTCCAGACACCTCCAGCTAGTCTCTCATTGGTTCTCGCTATTCCTGTTCATCTTCCGCAGAAATTGCAAACTGGGCCAAACAGGAGGTTAAAGGGACTGACTCTCCAAGTCGGGAGAGTGTTAGTAAAGCGTCTGGAATGTTGCACCCGAGTACCAGGGTACGAAAACTGAGACATATTTGAACACGTCTCCCGATCACATGGTTGATCATACTCTAGGTTCCACATGCATGTTTTAGCTGAAGGAAGAATACCTTAAACCTGGGTAGTTGAAACCCGTGGAATGGGTACCATGCAATATGACTTCAAAGGCTCTTCATTTGCTCACCGAACCTCTCCAATCCTATCACTGCTGCGTTTATGTCCCTGTACACATGCTTGATTCTCTTTCGGAGACATAGCAATCCATAGGTTTTAAGATACTTAAGAGTCAGGTACATTCTTAGGCGTTTAATATGCGGTGTTGAGTCCATTTCGTTGAGCAAGGAGTAGCTCTTGTCTATTCCATATTTGGCTTAAGGAACTTTATCTGTGCTCATTTCAATCTCTGGTTTTATGCAGCACCCCAACTCACCTTTACCCTTAAACAAGCATAAGTTGGTTTTCTAAATTTGAGACCCTGTTCTGTTCTGTAATTCAGTTCCTGTGTAGCCAAGTTTACATTCCGTGTATTACTGATATCTTATGATGTTTCTTTTTCTGTGTGACTTATTTCAGTTAGAATCATCGTACCTGAATCCACTCATTGTGCTGCTACGGGCCTGATGACATAGATTTCACTGCTGAGTGATACTGCATTGTACGTAAGTACCACAAGTTCTTTATCCATTTTTCACTTTCTGTGATATTGAACTTGTACGGTAAACGAGGTTCTTGTAAACAGAGGCGTCCCAAACATTGGGGTGGCTGTGTCTTTTTGATTTTAATTTCCCTAAGCTATAGGACCATAAGTGGAAGTGCCCTAGGCTCTGTTGCTTTGTTTTTTAGATGTTTCAGGAAACACCATACACTTCTCCCGAGTGTCTGTTGGCAGTTTACATCCCGCCCATCAGCATAACAAGGCTCCCAGTTCTCCATGGCCTGTCCTGCCTTTCTGGATTTTACACTTTTTTCAGATGGCCCTTTTGACCGGGGGGAAGTGAGACTTCATTGTAGTGCAGATTTCCTTTGCAAGCTTGCTTGGTTGGCCAAAAAGGGCGTATGCGTTTTTTCCTGAATATATTCAGGAAAAAACGCATACGCCCTTTTTGGCCAAGTGCATCATTGTGGACGTTCTGCCTCTTTTCCTATGCTTTCAATGCAATTCCAGTCTACCTCCTGAAATCGGTTTCCTGCAATTCTGCCCCGCTTTCAAGTCCTCTTGGCAGCCTTACTTCAGTATATTTTTGGACGATAGTTGTCATTTATAACTCTGCAGGTTTGTGAATTACAGTGCCCCTGAGCTCCTTTCTTCAACTCGTTTTCTTGTGAGCTGGCCGCAACACCGCAGGATGGCTTCAGGCCCTAATCTGGTTCCGGCACGGCACGCTGAGCCTTTGATTATTTCCTCTTCCTGGTGGGAAATGAGAGTTAAATTTGCCCGTCCAGACACCTCCAGCTAGTCTCTCATTGGTTCTCGCTATTCCTGTTCATCTTCCGCAGAAATTGCAAACTGGGCCAAACAGGAGGTTAAAGGGACTGACTCTCCAAGTCGGGAGAGTGTTAGTAAAGCGTCTGGAATGTTGCACCCGAGTACCAGGGTACGAAAACTGAGACATATTTGAACACGTCTCCCGATCACATGGTTGATCATACTCTAGGTTCCACATGCATGTTTTAGCTGAAGGAAGAATACCTTAAACCTGGGTAGTTGAAACCCGTGGAATGGGTACCATGCAATATGACTTCAAAGGGTCTTCATTTGCTCACCGAACCTCTCCAATCCTATCACTGCTGCGTTTATGTCCCTGTACACATGCTTGATTCTCTTTCGGAGACATAGCAATCCATAGGTTTTAAGATACTTAAGAGTCAGGTACATTCTTAGGCGTTTAATATGCGGTGTTGAGTCCATTTCGTTGAGCAAGGAGTAGCTCTTGTCTATTCCATATTTGGCTTAAGGAACTTTATCTGTGCTCATTTCAATCTCTGGTTTTATGCAGCACCCCAACTCACCTTTACCCTTAAACAAGCATAAGTTGGTTTTCTAAATTTGAGACCCTGTTCTGTTCTGTAATTCAGTTCCTGTGTAGCCAAGTTTACATTCCGTGTATTACTGATATCTTATGATGTTTCTTTTTCTGTGTGACTTATTTCAGTTAGAATCATCGTACCTGAATCCACTCATTGTGCTGCTACGGGCCTGATGACATAGATTTCACTGCTGAGTGATACTGCATTGTACGTAAGTACCACAAGTTCTTTATCCATTTTTCACTTTCTGTGATATTGAACTTGTACGGTAAACGAGGTTCTTGTAAACAGAGGCGTCCCAAACACTGGGGTGGCTGTGTCTTTTTGATTTTAATTTCCCTAAGCTATAGGACCATAAGTGGAAGTGCCCTAGGCTCTGTTGCTTTGTTTTTTAGATGTTTCAGGAAACACCATACACTTCTCCCAAGTGTCTGTTGGCAGTTTACATCCCGCCCATCAGCATAACAAGGCTCCCAGTTCTCCATGGCCTGTCCTGCCTTTCTGGATTTTACACTTTTTTCAGATGGCCCTTTTGACCGGGGGGAAGTGAGACTTCATTGTAGTGCAGATTTCCTTTGCAAGCTTGCTTGGTTGGCCAAAAAGGGCGTATGCGTTTTTTCCTGAATATATTCAGGAAAAAACGCATACGCCCTTTTTGGCCAAGTGCATCATTGTGGACGTTCTGCCTCTTTTCCTATGCTTTCAATGCAATTCCAGTCTACCTCCTGAAATCGGTTTCCTGCAATTCTGCCCCGCTTTCAAGTCCTCTTGGCAGCCTTACTTCAGTATATTTTTGGACGATAGTTGTCATTTATAACTCTGCAGGTTTGTGAATTACAGTGCCCCTGAGCTCCTTTCTTCAACTCGTTTTCTTGTGAGCTGGCCGCAACACCGCAGGATGGCTTCAGGCCCTAATCTGGTTCCGGCACGGCACGCTGAGCCTTTGGTTATTTCCTCTTCCTGGTGGGAAATGAGAGTTAAATTTGCCCGTCCAGACACCTCCAGCTAGCCTCTCATTGGTTCTCGCTATTCCTGTTCATCTTCCGCAGAAATTGCAAACTGGGCCAAACAGGAGGTTAAAGGGACTGACTCTCCAAGTCGGGAGAGTGTTAGTAAAGCGTCTGGAATGTTGCACCCGAGTACCAGGGTACGAAAACTGAGACATATTTGAACACGTCTCCCGATCACATGGTTGATCATACTCTAGGTTCCACATGCATGTTTTAGCTGAAGGAAGAATACCTTAAACCTGGGTAGTTGAAACCCGTGGAATGGGTACCATGCAATATGACTTCAAAGGCTCTTCATTTGCTCACCGAACCTCTCCAATCCTATCACTGCTGCGTTTATGTCCCTGTACACATGCTTGATTCTCTTTCGGAGACATAGCAATCCATAGGTTTTAAGATACTTAAGAGTCAGGTACATTCTTAGGCGTTTAATATGCGGTGTTGAGTCCATTTCGTTGAGCAAGGAGTAGCTCTTGTCTATTCCATATTTGGCTTAAGGAACTTTATCTGTGCTCATTTCAATCTCTGGTTTTATGCAGCACCCCAACTCACCTTTACCCTTAAACAAGCATAAGTTGGTTTTCTAAATTTGAGACCCTGTTCTGTTCTGTAATTCAGTTCCTGTGTAGCCAAGTTTACATTCCATGTATTACTGATATCTTATGATGTTTCTTTTTCTGTGTGACTTATTTCAGTTAGAATCATCGTACCTGAATCCACTCATTGTGCTGCTACGGGCCTGATGACATAGATTTCACTGCTGAGTGATACTGCATTGTACGTAAGTACCACAAGTTCTTTATCCATTTTTCACTTTCTGTGATATTGAACTTGTACGGTAAACGAGGTTCTTGTAAACAGAGGCGTCCCAAACATTGGGGTGGCTGTGTCTTTTTGATTTTAATTTCCCTAAGCTATAGGACCATAAGTGGAAGTGCCCTAGGCTCTGTTGCTTTGTTTTTTAGATGTTTCAGGAAACACCATACACTTCTCCCGAGTGTCTGTTGGCAGTTTACATCCCGCCCATCAGCATAACAAGGCTCCCAGTTCTCCATGGCCTGTCCTGCCTTTCTGGATTTTACACTTTTTTCAGATGGCCCTTTTGACCGGGGGGAAGTGAGACTTCATTGTAGTGCAGATTTCCTTTGCAAGCTTGCTTGGTTGGCCAAAAAGGGCGTATGCGTTTTTTCCTGAATATATTCAGGAAAAAACGCATATGCCCTTTTTGGCCAAGTGCATCATTGTGGACGTTCTGCCTCTTTTCCTATGCTTTCAATGCAATTCCAGTCTACCTCCTGAAATCGGTTTCCTGCAATTCTGCCCCGCTTTCAAGTCCTCTTGGCAGCCTTACTTCAGTATATTTTTGGACGATAGTTGTCATTTATAACTCTGCAGGTTTGTGAATTACAGTGCCCCTGAGCTCCTTTCTTCAACTCGTTTTCTTGTGAGCTGGCCGCAACACCGCAGGATGGCTTCAGGCCCTAATCTGGTTCCGGCACGGCACGCTGAGCCTTTGGTTATTTCCTCTTCCTGGTGGGAAATGAGAGTTAAATTTGCCCGTCCAGACACCTCCAGCTAGTCTCTCATTGGTTCTCGCTATTCCTGTTCATCTTCCGCAGAAATTGCAAACTGGGCCAAACAGGAGGTTAAAGGGACTGACTCTCCAAGTCGGGAGAGTGTTAGTAAAGCGTCTGGAATGTTGCACCCGAGTACCAGGGTACGAAAACTGAGACATATTTGAACACGTCTCCCGATCACATGGTTGATCATACTCTAGGTTCCACATGCATGTTTTAGCTGAAGGAAGAATACCTTAAACCTGGGTAGTTGAAACCCGTGGAATGGGTACCATGCAATATGACTTCAAAGGGTCTTCATTTGCTCACCGAACCTCTCCAATCCTATCACTGCTGCGTTTATGTCCCTGTACACATGCTTGATTCTCTTTCGGAGACATAGCAATCCATAGGTTTTAAGATACTTAAGAGTCAGGTACATTCTTAGGCGTTTAATATGCGGTGTTGAGTCCATTTCGTTGAGCAAGGAGTAGCTCTTGTCTATTCCATATTTGGCTTAAGGAACTTTATCTGTGCTCATTTCAATCTCTGGTTTTATGCAGCACCCCAACTCACCTTTACCCTTAAACAAGCATAAGTTGGTTTTCTAAATTTGAGACCCTGTTCTGTTCTGTAATTCAGTTCCTGTGTAGCCAAGTTTACATTCCATGTATTACTGATATCTTATGATGTTTCTTTTTCTGTGTGACTTATTTCAGTTAGAATCATCGTACCTGAATCCACTCATTGTGCTGCTACGGGCCTGATGACATAGATTTCACTGCTGAGTGATACTGCATTGTACGTAAGTACCACAAGTTCTTTATCCATTTTTCACTTTCTGTGATATTGAACTTGTACGGTAAACGAGGTTCTTGTAAACAGAGGCGTCCCAAATATTGGGGTGGCTGTATCTTTTTGATTTTAATTTCCCTAAGCTATAGGACCATAAGTGGAAGTGCCCTAGGCTCTGTTGCTTTGTTTTTTAGATGTTTCAGGAAACACCATACACTTCTCCCGAGTGTCTGTTGGCAATTTACATCCCGCCCATCAGCATAACAAGGCTCCCAGTTCTCCATGGCCTGTCCTGCCTTTCTGGATTTTACACTTTTTTCAGATGGCCCTTTTGACCGGGGGGAAGTGAGACTTCATTGTAGTGCAGATTTCCTTTGCAAGCTTGCTTGGTTGGCCAAAAAGGGCGTATGCGTTCTTTCCTGAATATATTCAGGAAAAAACGCATACGCCCTTTTTGGCCAAGTGCATCATTGTGGACGTTCTGCCTCTTTTCCTATGCTTTCAATGCAATTCCAGTCTACCTCCTGAAATCGGTTTCCTGCAATTCTGCCCCGCTTTCAAGTCCTCTTGGCAGCCTTACTTCAGTATATTTTTGGACGATAGTTGTCATTTATAACTCTGCAGGTTTGTGAATTACAGTGCCCCTGAGCTCCTTTCTTCAACTCGCTTTCTTGTGAGCTGGCTGCAACACCGCAGGATGGCTTCAGGCCCTAATCTGGTTCCGGCACGGCACGCTGAGCCTTTGGTTATTTCCTCTTCCTGGTGGGAAATGAGAGTTAAATTTGCCCGTCCAGACACCTCCAGCTAGTCTCTCATTGGTTCTCGCTATTCCTGTTCATCTTCCGCAGAAATTGCAAACTGGGCCAAACAGGAGGTTAAAGGGACTGACTCTCCAAGTCGGGAGAGTGTTAGTAAAGCGTCTGGAATGTTGCACCCGAGTACCAGGGTACGAAAACTGAGACATATTTGAACACGTCTCCCGATCACATGGTTGATCATACTCTAGGTTCCACATGCATGTTTTAGCTGAAGGAAGAATACCTTAAACCTGGGTAGTTGAAACCCGTGGAATGGGTACCATGCAATATGACTTCAAAGGGTCTTCATTTGCTCACCGAACCTCTCCAATCCTATCACTGCTGCGTTTATGTCCCTGTACACATGCTTGATTCTCTTTCGGAGACATAGCAATCCATAGGTTTTAAGATACTTAAGAGTCAGGTACATTCTTAGGCGTTTAATATGCGGTGTTGAGTCCATTTCGTTGAGCAAGGAGTAGCTCTTGTCTATTCCATATTTGGCTTAAGGAACTTTATCTGTGCTCATTTCAATCTCTGGTTTTATGCAGCACCCCAACTCACCTTTACCCTTAAACAAGCATAAGTTGGTTTTCTAAATTTGAGACCCTGTTCTGTTCTGTAATTCAGTTCCTGTGTAGCCAAGTTTACATTCCGTGTATTACTGATATCTTATGATGTTTCTTTTTCTGTGTGACTTATTTCAGTTAGAATCATCGTACCTGAATCCACTCATTGTGCTGCTACGGGCCTGATGACATAGATTTCACTGCTGAGTGATACTGCATTGTACGTAAGTACCACAAGTTCTTTATCCATTTTTCACTTTCTGTGATATTGAACTTGTACGGTAAACGAGGTTCTTGTAAACAGAGGCGTCCCAAACACTGGGGTGGCTGTGTCTTTTTGATTTTAATTTCCCTAAGCTATAGGACCATAAGTGGAAGTGCCCTAGGCTCTGTTGCTTTGTTTTTTAGATGTTTCAGGAAACACCATACACTTCTCCCGAGTGTCTGTTGGCAATTTACATCCCGCCCATCAGCATAACAAGGCTCCCAGTTCTCCATGGCCTGTCCTGCCTTTCTGGATTTTACACTTTTTTCAGATGGCCCTTTTGACCGGGGGGAAGTGAGACTTCATTGTAGTGCAGATTTCCTTTGCAAGCTTGCTTGGTTGGCCAAAAAGGGCGTATGCGTTTTTTCCTGAATATATTCAGGAAAAAACGCATACGCCCTTTTTGGCCAAGTGCATCATTGTGGACGTTCTGCCTCTTTTCCTATGCTTTCAATGCAATTCCAGTCTACCTCCTGAAATCGGTTTCCTGCAATTCTGCCCCGCTTTCAAGTCCTCTTGGCAGCCTTACTTCAGTATATTTTTGGACGATAGTTGTCATTTATAACTCTGCAGGTTTGTGAATTACAGTGCCCCTGAGCTCCTTTCTTCAACTCGTTTTCTTGTGAGCTGGCCGCAACACCGCAGGATGGCTTCAGGCCCTAATCTGGTTCCGGCACGGCACGCTGAGCCTTTGGTTATTTCCTCTTCCTGGTGGGAAATGAGAGTTAAATTTGCCCGTCCAGACACCTCCAGCTAGCCTCTCATTGGTTCTCGCTATTCCTGTTCATCTTCCGCAGAAATTGCAAACTGGGCCAAACAGGAGGTTAAAGGGACTGACTCTCCAAGTCGGGAGAGTGTTAGTAAAGCGTCTGGAATGTTGCACCCGAGTACCAGGGTACGAAAACTGAGACATATTTGAACACGTCTCCCGATCACATGGTTGATCATACTCTAGGTTCCACATGCATGTTTTAGCTGAAGGAAGAATACCTTAAACCTGGGTAGTTGAAACCCGTGGAATGGGTACCATGCAATATGACTTCAAAGGCTCTTCATTTGCTCACCGAACCTCTCCAATCCTATCACTGCTGCGTTTATGTCCCTGTACACATGCTTGATTCTCTTTCGGAGACATAGCAATCCATAGGTTTTAAGATACTTAAGAGTCAGGTACATTCTTAGGCGTTTAATATGCGGTGTTGAGTCCATTTCGTTGAGCAAGGAGTAGCTCTTGTCTATTCCATATTTGGCTTAAGGAACTTTATCTGTGCTCATTTCAATCTCTGGTTTTATGCAGCACCCCAACTCACCTTTACCCTTAAACAAGCATAAGTTGGTTTTCTAAATTTGAGACCCTGTTCTGTTCTGTAATTCAGTTCCTGTGTAGCCAAGTTGACATTCCGTGTATTACTGATATCTTATGATGTTTCTTTTTCTGTGTGACTTATTTCAGTTAGAATCATCGTACCTGAATCCACTCATTGTGCTGCTACGGGCCTGATGGCATAGATTTCACTGCTGAGTGATACTGCATTGTACGTAAGTACCACAAGTTCT
Source organism: Globicephala melas (assembly GCF_963455315.2). Taxonomy (NCBI): domain Eukaryota; kingdom Metazoa; phylum Chordata; class Mammalia; order Artiodactyla; family Delphinidae; genus Globicephala; species Globicephala melas. The sequence goes on from NW_027207421.1 coordinate 211,277, forward strand.
TTATCCATTTTTCACTTTCTGTGATATTGAACTTGTACGGTAAACGAGGTTCTTGTAAACAGAGGCGTCCCAAACACTGGGGTGGCTGTGTCTTTTTGATTTTAATTTCCCTAAGCTATAGGACCATAAGTGGAAGTGCCCTAGGCTCTGTTGCTTTGTTTTTTAGATGTTTCAGGAAACACCATACACTTCTCCCGAGTGTCTGTTGGCAATTTACATCCCGCCCATCAGCATAACAAGGCTCCCAGTTCTCCATGGCCTGTCCTGCCTTTCTGGATTTTACACTTTTTTCAGATGGCCCTTTTGACCGGGGGGAAGTGAGACTTCATTGTAGTGCAGATTTCCTTTGCAAGCTTGCTTGGTTGGCCAAAAAGGGCGTATGCGTTTTTTCCTGAATATATTCAGGAAAAAACGCATACGCCCTTTTTGGCCAAGTGCATCATTGTGGACGTTCTGCCTCTTTTCCTATGCTTTCAATGCAATTCCAGTCTACCTCCTGAAATCGGTTTCCTGCAATTCTGCCCCGCTTTCAAGTCCTCTTGGCAGCCTTACTTCAGTATATTTTTGGACGATAGTTGTCATTTATAACTCTGCAGGTTTGTGAATTACAGTGCCCCTGAGCTCCTTTCTTCAACTCGTTTTCTTGTGAGCTGGCCGCAACACCGCAGGATGGCTTCAGGCCCTAATCTGGTTCCGGCACGGCACGCTGAGCCTTTGGTTATTTCCTCTTCCTGGTGGGAAATGAGAGTTAAATTTGCCCGTCCAGACACCTCCAGCTAGCCTCTCATTGGTTCTCGCTATTCCTGTTCATCTTCCGCAGAAATTGCAAACTGGGCCAAACAGGAGGTTAAAGGGACTGACTCTCCAAGTCGGGAGAGTGTTAGTAAAGCGTCTGGAATGTTGCACCCGAGTACCAGGGTACGAAAACTGAGACATATTTGAACACGTCTCCCGATCACATGGTTGATCATACTCTAGGTTCCACATGCATGTTTTAGCTGAAGGAAGAATACCTTAAACCTGGGTAGTTGAAACCCGTGGAATGGGTACCATGCAATATGACTTCAAAGGCTCTTCATTTGCTCACCGAACCTCTCCAATCCTATCACTGCTGCGTTTATGTCCCTGTACACATGCTTGATTCTCTTTCGGAGACATAGCAATCCATAGGTTTTAAGATACTTAAGAGTCAGGTACATTCTTAGGCGTTTAATATGCGGTGTTGAGTCCATTTCGTTGAGCAAGGAGTAGCTCTTGTCTATTCCATATTTGGCTTAAGGAACTTTATCTGTGCTCATTTCAATCTCTGGTTTTATGCAGCACCCCAACTCACCTTTACCCTTAAACAAGCATAAGTTGGTTTTCTAAATTTGAGACCCTGTTCTGTTCTGTAATTCAGTTCCTGTGTAGCCAAGTTGACATTCCGTGTATTACTGATATCTTATGATGTTTCTTTTTCTGTGTGACTTATTTCAGTTAGAATCATCGTACCTGAATCCACTCATTGTGCTGCTACGGGCCTGATGGCATAGATTTCACTGCTGAGTGATACTGCATTGTACGTAAGTACCACAAGTTCTTTATCCATTTTTCACTTTCTGTGATATTGAACTTGTACGGTAAACGAGGTTCTTGTAAACAGAGGCGTCCCAAACATTGGGGTGGCTGTGTCTTTTTGATTTTAATTTCCCTAAGCTATAAGACCATAAGTGGAAGTGCCCTAGGCTCTGTTGCTTTGTTTTTTAGATGTTTCAGGAAACACCATACACTTCTCCCGAGTGTCTGTTGGCAGTTTACATCCCGCCCATCAGCATAACAAGGCTCCCAGTTCTCCATGGCCTGTCCTGCCTTTCTGGATTTTACACTTTTTTCAGATGGCCCTTTTGACCGGGGGGAAGTGAGACTTCATTGTAGTGCAGATTTCCTTTGCAAGCTTGCTTGGTTGGCCAAAAAGGGCGTATGCGTTCTTTCCTGAATATATTCAGGAAAAAACGCATACGCCCTTTTTGGCCAAGTGCATCATTGTGGACGTTCTGCCTCTTTTCCTATGCTTTCAATGCAATTCCAGTCTACCTCCTGAAATCGGTTTCCTGCAATTCTGCCCCGCTTTCAAGTCCTCTTGGCAGCCTTACTTCAGTATATTTTTGGACGATAGTTGTCATTTATAACTCTGCAGGTTTGTGAATTACAGTGCCCCTGAGCTCCTTTCTTCAACTCGTTTTCTTGTGAGCTGGCCGCAACACCGCAGGATGGCTTCAGGCCCTAATCTGGTTCCGGCACGGCACGCTGAGCCTTTGGTTATTTCCTCTTCCTGGTGGGAAATGAGAGTTAAATTTGCCCGTCCAGACACCTCCAGCTAGTCTCTCATTGGTTCTCGCTATTCCTGTTCATCTTCCGCAGAAATTGCAAACTGGGCCAAACAGGAGGTTAAAGGGACTGACTCTCCAAGTCGGGAGAGTGTTAGTAAAGCGTCTGGAATGTTGCACCCGAGTACCAGGGTACGAAAACTGAGACATATTTGAACACGTCTCCCGATCACATGGTTGATCATACTCTAGGTTCCACATGCATGTTTTAGCTGAAGGAAGAATACCTTAAACCTGGGTAGTTGAAACCCGTGGAATGGGTACCATGCAATATGACTTCAAAGGCTCTTCATTTGCTCACCGAACCTCTCCAATCCTATCACTGCTGCGTTTATGTCCCTGTACACATGCTTGATTCTCTTTCGGAGACATAGCAATCCATAGGTTTTAAGATACTTAAGAGTCAGGTACATTCTTAGGCGTTTAATATGCGGTGTTGAGTCCATTTCGTTGAGCAAGGAGTAGCTCTTGTCTATTCCATATTTGGCTTAAGGAACTTTATCTGTGCTCATTTCAATCTCTGGTTTTATGCAGCACCCCAACTCACCTTTACCCTTAAACAAGCATAAGTTGGTTTTCTAAATTTGAGACCCTGTTCTGTTCTGTAATTCAGTTCCTGTGTAGCCAAGTTTACATTCCATGTATTACTGATATCTTATGATGTTTCTTTTTCTGTGTGACTTATTTCAGTTAGAATCATCGTACCTGAATCCACTCATTGTGCTGCTACGGGCCTGATGACATAGATTTCACTGCTGAGTGATACTGCATTGTACGTAAGTACCACAAGTTCTTTATCCATTTTTCACTTTCTGTGATATTGAACTTGTACGGTAAACGAGGTTCTTGTAAACAGAGGCGTCCCAAACATTGGGGTGGCTGTGTCTTTTTGATTTTAATTTCCCTAAGCTATAGGACCATAAGTGGAAGTGCCCTAGGCTCTGTTGCTTTGTTTTTTAGATGTTTCAGGAAACACCATACACTTCTCCCGAGTGTCTGTTGGCAGTTTACATCCCGCCCATCAGCATAACAAGGCTCCCAGTTCTCCATGGCCTGTCCTGCCTTTCTGGATTTTACACTTTTTTCAGATGGCCCTTTTGACCGGGGGGAAGTGAGACTTCATTGTAGTGCAGATTTCCTTTGCAAGCTTGCTTGGTTGGCCAAAAAGGGCGTATGCGTTTTTTCCTGAATATATTCAGGAAAAAACGCATACGCCCTTTTTGGCCAAGTGCATCATTGTGGACGTTCTGCCTCTTTTCCTATGCTTTCAATGCAATTCCAGTCTACCTCCTGAAATCGGTTTCCTGCAATTCTGCCCCGCTTTCAAGTCCTCTTGGCAGCCTTACTTCAGTATATTTTTGGACGATAGTTGTCATTTATAACTCTGCAGGTTTGTGAATTACAGTGCCCCTGAGCTCCTTTCTTCAACTCGTTTTCTTGTGAGCTGGCCGCAACACCGCAGGATGGCTTCAGGCCCTAATCTGGTTCCGGCACGGCACGCTGAGCCTTTGGTTATTTCCTCTTCCTGGTGGGAAATGAGAGTTAAATTTGCCCGTCCAGACACCTCCAGCTAGTCTCTCATTGGTTCTCGCTATTCCTGTTCATCTTCCGCAGAAATTGCAAACTGGGCCAAACAGGAGGTTAAAGGGACTGACTCTCCAAGTCGGGAGAGTGTTAGTAAAGCGTCTGGAATGTTGCACCCGAGTACCAGGGTACGAAAACTGAGACATATTTGAACACGTCTCCCGATCACATGGTTGATCATACTCTAGGTTCCACATGCATGTTTTAGCTGAAGGAAGAATACCTTAAACCTGGGTAGTTGAAACCCGTGGAATGGGTACCATGCAATATGACTTCAAAGGGTCTTCATTTGCTCACCGAACCTCTCCAATCCTATCACTGCTGCGTTTATGTCCCTGTACACATGCTTGATTCTCTTTCGGAGACATAGCAATCCATAGGTTTTAAGATACTTAAGAGTCAGGTACATTCTTAGGCGTTTAATATGCGGTGTTGAGTCCATTTCGTTGAGCAAGGAGTAGCTCTTGTCTATTCCATATTTGGCTTAAGGAACTTTATCTGTGCTCATTTCAATCTCTGGTTTTATGCAGCACCCCAACTCACCTTTACCCTTAAACAAGCATAAGTTGGTTTTCTAAATTTGAGACCCTGTTCTGTTCTGTAATTCAGTTCCTGTGTAGCCAAGTTTACATTCCATGTATTACTGATATCTTATGATGTTTCTTTTTCTGTGTGACTTATTTCAGTTAGAATCATCGTACCTGAATCCACTCATTGTGCTGCTACGGGCCTGATGACATAGATTTCACTGCTGAGTGATACTGCATTGTACGTAAGTACCACAAGTTCTTTATCCATTTTTCACTTTCTGTGATATTGAACTTGTACGGTAAACGAGGTTCTTGTAAACAGAGGCGTCCCAAATATTGGGGTGGCTGTATCTTTTTGATTTTAATTTCCCTAAGCTATAGGACCATAAGTGGAAGTGCCCTAGGCTCTGTTGCTTTGTTTTTTAGATGTTTCAGGAAACACCATACACTTCTCCCGAGTGTCTGTTGGCAATTTACATCCCGCCCATCAGCATAACAAGGCTCCCAGTTCTCCATGGCCTGTCCTGCCTTTCTGGATTTTACACTTTTTTCAGATGGCCCTTTTGACCGGGGGGAAGTGAGACTTCATTGTAGTGCAGATTTCCTTTGCAAGCTTGCTTGGTTGGCCAAAAAGGGCGTATGCGTTCTTTCCTGAATATATTCAGGAAAAAACGCATACGCCCTTTTTGGCCAAGTGCATCATTGTGGACGTTCTGCCTCTTTTCCTATGCTTTCAATGCAATTCCAGTCTACCTCCTGAAATCGGTTTCCTGCAACTCTGCCCCGCTTTCAAGTCCTCTTGGCAGCCTTACTTCAGTATATTTTTGGACGATAGTTGTCATTTATAACTCTGCAGGTTTGTGAATTACAGTGCCCCTGAGCTCCTTTCTTCAACTCGCTTTCTTGTGAGCTGGCCGCAACACCGCAGGATGGCTTCAGGCCCTAATCTGGTTCCGGCACGGCACGCTGAGCCTTTGGTTATTTCCTCTTCCTGGTGGGAAATGAGAGTTAAATTTGCCCGTCCAGACACCTCCAGCTAGTCTCTCATTGGTTCTCGCTATTCCTGTTCATCTTCCGCAGAAATTGCAAACTGGGCCAAACAGGAGGTTAAAGGGACTGACTCTCCAAGTCGGGAGAGTGTTAGTAAAGCGTCTGGAATGTTGCACCCGAGTACCAGGGTACGAAAACTGAGACATATTTGAACACGTCTCCCGATCACATGGTTGATCATACTCTAGGTTCCACATGCATGTTTTAGCTGAAGGAAGAATACCTTAAACCTGGGTAGTTGAAACCCGTGGAATGGGTACCATGCAATATGACTTCAAAGGGTCTTCATTTGCTCACCGAACCTCTCCAATCCTATCATTGCTGCGTTTATGTCCCTGTACACATGCTTGATTCTCTTTCGGAGACATAGCAATCCATAGGTTTTAAGATACTTAAGAGTCAGGTACATTCTTAGGCGTTTAATATGCGGTGTTGAGTCCATTTCGTTGAGCAAGGAGTAGCTCTTGTCTATTCCATATTTGGCTTAAGGAACTTTATCTGTGCTCATTTCAATCTCTGGTTTTATGCAGCACCCCAACTCACCTTTACCCTTAAACAAGCATAAGTTGGTTTTCTAAATTTGAGACCCTGTTCTGTTCTGTAATTCAGTTCCTGTGTAGCCAAGTTTACATTCCGTGTATTACTGATATCTTATGATGTTTCTTTTTCTGTGTGACTTATTTCAGTTAGAATCATCGTACCTGAATCCACTCATTGTGCTGCTACGGGCCTGATGGCATAGATTTCACTGCTGAGTGATACTGCATTGTACGTAAGTACCACAAGTTCTTTATCCATTTTTCACTTTCTGTGATATTGAACTTGTACGGTAAACGAGGTTCTTGTAAACAGAGGCGTCCCAAACATTGGGGTGGCTGTGTCTTTTTGATTTTAATTTCCCTAAGCTATAGGACCATAAGTGGAAGTGCCCTAGGCTCTGTTGCTTTGTTTTTTAGATGTTTCAGGAAACACCATACACTTCTCCCGAGTGTCTGTTGGCAGTTTACATCCCGCCCATCAGCATAACAAGGCTCCCAGTTCTCCATGGCCTGTCCTGCCTTTCTGGATTTTACACTTTTTTCAGATGGCCCTTTTGACCGGGGGGAAGTGAGACTTCATTGTAGTGCAGATTTCCTTTGCAAGCTTGCTTGGTTGGCCAAAAAGGGCGTATGCGTTCTTTCCTGAATATATTCAGGAAAAAACACATACGCCCTTTTTGGCCAAGTGCATCATTGTGGACGTTCTGCCTCTTTTCCTATGCTTTCAATGCAATTCCAGTCTACCTCCTGAAATCGGTTTCCTGCAATTCTGCCCCGCTTTCAAGTCCTCTTGGCAGCCTTACTTCAGTATATTTTTGGACGATAGTTGTCATTTATAACTCTGCAGGTTTGTGAATTACAGTGCCCCTGAGCTCCTTTCTTCAACTCGTTTTCTTGTGAGCTGGCCGCAACACCGCAGGATGGCTTCAGGCCCTAATCTGGTTCCGGCACGGCACGCTGAGCCTTTGGTTATTTCCTCTTCCTGGTGGGAAATGAGAGTTAAATTTGCCCGTCCAGACACCTCCAGCTAGTCTCTCATTGGTTCTCGCTATTCCTGTTCATCTTCCGCAGAAATTGCAAACTGGGCCAAACAGGAGGTTAAAGGGACTGACTCTCCAAGTCGGGAGAGTGTTAGTAAAGCGTCTGGAATGTTGCACCCGAGTACCAGGGTACGAAAACTGAGACATATTTGAACACGTCTCCCGATCACATGGTTGATCATACTCTAGGTTCCACATGCATGTTTTAGCTGAAGGAAGAATACCTTAAACCTGGGTAGTTGAAACCCGTGGAATGGGTACCATGCAATATGACTTCAAAGGGTCTTCATTTGCTCACCGAACCTCTCCAATCCTATCACTGCTGCGTTTATGTCCCTGTACACATGCTTGATTCTCTTTCGGAGACATAGCAATCCATAGGTTTTAAGATACTTAAGAGTCAGGTACATTCTTAGGCGTTTAATATGCGGTGTTGAGTCCATTTCGTTGAGCAAGGAGTAGCTCTTGTCTATTCCATATTTGGCTTAAGGAACTTTATCTGTGCTCATTTCAATCTCTGGTTTTATGCAGCACCCCAACTCACCTTTACCCTTAAACAAGCATAAGTTGGTTTTCTAAATTTGAGACCCTGTTCTGTTCTGTAATTCAGTTCCTGTGTAGCCAAGTTTACATTCCGTGTATTACTGATATCTTATGATGTTTCTTTTTCTGTGTGACTTATTTCAGTTAGAATCATCGTACCTGAATCCACTCATTGTGCTGCTACGGGCCTGATGGCATAGATTTCACTGCTGAGTGATACTGCATTGTACGTAAGTACCACAAGTTCTTTATCCATTTTTCACTTTCTGTGATATTGAACTTGTACGGTAAACGAGGTTCTTGTAAACAGAGGCGTCCCAAACATTGGGGTGGCTGTGTCTTTTTGATTTTAATTTCCCTAAGCTATAGGACCATAAGTGGAAGTGGCCTAGGCTCTGTTGCTTTGTTTTTTAGATGTTTCAGGAAACACCATACACTTCTCCCGAGTGTCTGTTGGCAGTTTACATCCCGCCCATCAGCATAACAAGGCTCCCAGTTCTCCATGGCCTGTCCTGCCTTTCTGGATTTTACACTTTTTTCAGATGGCCCTTTTGACCGGGGGGAAGTGAGACTTCATTGTAGTGCAGATTTCCTTTGCAAGCTTGCTTGGTTGGCCAAAAAGGGCGTATGCGTTTTTTCCTGAATATATTCAGGAAAAAACGCATACGCCCTTTTTGGCCAAGTGCATCATTGTGGACGTTCTGCCTCTTTTCCTATGCTTTCAATGCAATTCCAGTCTACCTCCTGAAATCGGTTTCCTGCAATTCTGCCCCGCTTTCAAGTCCTCTTGGCAGCCTTACTTCAGTATATTTTTGGACGATAGTTGTCATTTATAACTCTGCAGGTTTGTGAATTACAGTGCCCCTGAGCTCCTTTCTTCAACTCGTTTTCTTGTGAGCTGGCCGCAACACCGCAGGATGGCTTCAGGCCCTAATCTGGTTCCGGCACGGCACGCTGAGCCTTTGGTTATTTCCTCTTCCTGGTGGGAAATGAGAGTTAAATTTGCCCGTCCAGACACCTCCAGCTAGTCTCTCATTGGTTCTCGCTATTCCTGTTCATCTTCCGCAGAAATTGCAAACTGGGCCAAACAGGAGGTTAAAGGGACTGACTCTCCAAGTCGGGAGAGTGTTAGTAAAGCGTCTGGAATGTTGCACCCGAGTACCAGGGTACGAAAACTGAGACATATTTGAACACGTCTCCCGATCACATGGTTGATCATACTCTAGGTTCCACATGCATGTTTTAGCTGAAGGAAGAATACCTTAAACCTGGGTAGTTGAAACCCGTGGAATGGGTACCATGCAATATGACTTCAAAGGCTCTTCATTTGCTCACCGAACCTCTCCAATCCTATCACTGCTGCGTTTATGTCCCTGTACACATGCTTGATTCTCTTTCGGAGACATAGCAATCCATAGGTTTTAAGATACTTAAGAGTCAGGTACATTCTTAGGCGTTTAATATGCGGTGTTGAGTCCATTTCGTTGAGCAAGGAGTAGCTCTTGTCTATTCCATATTTGGCTTAAGGAACTTTATCTGTGCTCATTTCAATCTCTGGTTTTATGCAGCACCCCAACTCACCTTTACCCTTAAACAAGCATAAGTTGGTTTTCTAAATTTGAGACCCTGTTCTGTTCTGTAATTCAGTTCCTGTGTAGCCAAGTTTACATTCCGTGTATTACTGATATCTTATGATGTTTCTTTTTCTGTGTGACTTATTTCAGTTAGAATCATCGTACCTGAATCCACTCATTGTGCTGCTACGGGCCTGATGACATAGATTTCACTGCTGAGTGATACTGCATTGTACGTAAGTACCACAAGTTCTTTATCCATTTTTCACTTTCTGTGATATTGAACTTGTACGGTAAACGAGGTTCTTGTAAACAGAGGCGTCCCAAACATTGGGGTGGCTGTGTCTTTTTGATTTTAATTTCCCTAAGCTATAGGACCATAAGTGGAAGTGCCCTAGGCTCTGTTGCTTTGTTTTTTAGATGTTTCAGGAAACACCATACACTTCTCCCGAGTGTCTGTTGGCAATTTACATCCCGCCCATCAGCATAACAAGGCTCCCAGTTCTCCATGGCCTGTCCTGCCTTTCTGGATTTTACACTTTTTTCAGATGGCCCTTTTGACCGGGGGGAAGTGAGACTTCATTGTAGTGCAGATTTCCTTTGCAAGCTTGCTTGGTTGGCCAAAAAGGGCGTATGCGTTTTTTCCTGAATATATTCAGGAAAAAACGCATACGCCCTTTTTGGCCAAGTGCATCATTGTGGACGTTCTGCCTCTTTTCCTATGCTTTCAATGCAATTCCAGTCTACCTCCTGAAATCGGTTTCCTGCAATTCTGCCCCGCTTTCAAGTCCTCTTGGCAGCCTTACTTCAGTATATTTTTGGACGATAGTTGTCATTTATAACTCTGCAGGTTTGTGAATTACAGTGCCCCTGAGCTCCTTTCTTCAACTCGTTTTCTTGTGAGCTGGCCGCAACACCGCAGGATGGCTTCAGGCCCTAATCTGGTTCCGGCACGGCACGCTGAGCCTTTGGTTATTTCCTCTTCCTGGTGGGAAATGAGAGTTAAATTTGCCCGTCCAGACACCTCCAGCTAGTCTCTCATTGGTTCTCGCTATTCCTGTTCATCTTCCGCAGAAATTGCAAACTGGGCCAAACAGGAGGTTAAAGGGACTGACTCTCCAAGTCAGGAGAGTGTTAGTAAAGCGTCTGGAATGTTGCACCCGAGTACCAGGGTACGAAAACTGAGACATATTTGAACACGTCTCCCGATCACATGGTTGATCATACTCTAGGTTCCACATGCATGTTTTAGCTGAAGGAAGAATACCTTAAACCTGGGTAGTTGAAACCCGTGGAATGGGTACCATGCAATATGACTTCAAAGGCTCTTCATTTGCTCACCGAACCTCTCCAATCCTATCACTGCTGCGTTTATGTCCCTGTACACATGCTTGATTCTCTTTCGGAGACATAGCAATCCATAGGTTTTAAGATACTTAAGAGTCAGGTACATTCTTAGGCGTTTAATATGCGGTGTTGAGTCCATTTCGTTGAGCAAGGAGTAGCTCTTGTCTATTCCATATTTGGCTTAAGGAACTTTATCTGTGCTCATTTCAATCTCTGGTTTTATGCAGCACCCCAACTCACCTTTACCCTTAAACAAGCATAAGTTGGTTTTCTAAATTTGAGACCCTGTTCTGTTCTGTAATTCAGTTCCTGTGTAGCCAAGTTGACATTCCGTGTATTACTGATATCTTATGATGTTTCTTTTTCTGTGTGACTTATTTCAGTTAGAATCATCGTACCTGAATCCACTCATTGTGCTGCTACGGGCCTGATGACATAGATTTCACTGCTGAGTGATACTGCATTGTACGTAAGTACCACAAGTTCTTTATCCATTTTTCACTTTCTGTGATATTGAACTTGTACGGTAAACGAGGTTCTTGTAAACAGAGGCGTCCCAAACATTGGGGTGGCTGTGTCTTTTTGATTTTAATTTCCCTAAGCTATAGGACCATAAGTGGAAGTGCCCTAGGCTCTGTTGCTTTGTTTTTTAGATGTTTCAGGAAACACCATACACTTCTCCCGAGTGTCTGTTGGCAGTTTACATCCCGCCCATCAGCATAACAAGGCTCCCAGTTCTCCATGGCCTGTCCTGCCTTTCTGGATTTTACACTTTTTTCAGATGGCCCTTTTGCCCGGGGGGAAGTGAGACTTCATTGTAGTGCAGATTTCCTTTGCAAGTTTGCTTGGTTGGCCAAAAAGGGCGTATGCGTTCTTTCCTGAATATATTCAGGAAAAAACGCATACGCCCTTTTTGGCCAAGTGCATCATTGTGGACGTTCTGCCTCTTTTCCTATGCTTTCAATGCAATTCCAGTCTACCTCCTGAAATCGGTTTCCTGCAATTCTGCCCCGCTTTCAAGTCCTCTTGGCAGCCTTACTTCAGTATATTTTTGGACGATAGTTGTCATTTATAACTCTGCAGGTTTGTGAATTACAGTGCCCCTGAGCTCCTTTCTTCAACTCGCTTTCTTGTGAGCTGGCCGCAACACCGCAGGATGGCTTCAGGCCCTAATCTGGTTCCGGCACGGCACACTGAGCCTTTGGTTCTTTCCTCTTCCTGGTGGGAAATGGGAGTTAAATTTGCCCGTCCAGACACCTCCAGCTAGTCTCTCATTGGTTCTCGCTATTCCTGTTCATCTTCCGCAGAAATTGCAAACTGGGCCAAACAGGAGGTTAAAGGGACTGACTCTCCAAGTCGGGAGAGTGTTAGTAAAGCGTCTGGAATGTTGCACCCGAGTACCAGGGTACGAAAACTGAGACATATTTGAACACGTCTCCCGATCACATGGTTGATCATACTCTAGGTTCCACATGCATGTTTTAGCTGAAGGAAGAATACCTTAAACCTGGGTAGTTGAAACCCGTGGAATGGGTACCATGCAATATGACTTCAAAGGGTCTTCATTTGCTCACCGAACCTCTCCAATCCTATCACTGCTGCGTTTATGTCCCTGTACACATGCTTGATTCTCTTTCGGAGACATAGCAATCCATAGGTTTTAAGATACTTAAGAGTCAGGTACATTCTTAGGCGTTTAATATGCGGTGTTGAGTCCATTTCGTTGAGCAAGGAGTAGCTCTTGTCTATTCCATATTTGGCTTAAGGAACTTTATCTGTGCTCATTTCAATCTCTGGTTTTATGCAGCACCCCAACTCACCTTTACCCTTAAACAAGCATAAGTTGGTTTTCTAAATTTGAGACCCTGTTCTGTTCTGTAATTCAGTTCCTGTGTAGCCAAGTTGACATTCCGTGTATTACTGATATCTTATGATGTTTCTTTTTCTGTGTGACTTATTTCAGTTAGAATCATCGTACCTGAATCCACTCATTGTGCTGCTACGGGCCTGATGACATAGATTTCACTGCTGAGTGATACTGCATTGTACGTAAGTACCACAAGTTCTTTATCCATTTTTCACTTTCTGTGATATTGAACTTGTACGGTAAACGAGGTTCTTGTAAACAGAGGCGTCCCAAACATTGGGGTGGCTGTGTCTTTTTGATTTTAATTTCCCTAAGCTATAGGACCATAAGTGGAAGTGCCCTAGGCTCTGTTGCTTTGTTTTTTAGATGTTTCAGGAAACACCATACACTTCTCCCGAGTGTCTGTTGGCAGTTTACATCCCGCCCATCAGCATAACAAGGCTCCCAGTTCTCCATGGCCTGTCCTGCCTTTCTGGATTTTACACTTTTTTCAGATGGCCCTTTTGACCGGCGGGAAGTGAGACTTCATTGTAGTGCAGATTTCCTTTGCAAGCTTGCTTGGTTGGCCAAAAAGGGCATATGCGTTTTTTCCTGAATATATTCAGGAAAAAACGAATATGCCCTTTTTGGCCAAGTGCATCATTGTGGACGTTCTGCCTCTTTTCCTATGCTTTCAATGCAATTCCAGTCTACCTCCTGAAATCGGTTTCCTGCAATTCTGCCCCGCTTTCAAGTCCTCTTGGCAGCCTTACTTCAGTATATTTTTAGACGATAGCTGTCATTTATAACTCTGCAGGTTTGTGAATTACAGTGCCCCTGAGCTCCTTTCTTCAACTCGTTTTCTTGTGAGCTGGCCGCAACACCGCATGATGGCTTCAGGCCCTAATCTGGTTCCGGCACGGCACGCTGAGCCTTTGGTTATTTCCTCTTCCTGGTGGGAAATGAGAGTTAAATTTGCCCGTCCAGACACCTCCAGCTAGTCTCTCATTGGTTCTCGCTATTCCTGTTCATCTTCCGCAGAAATTGCAAACTGGGCCAAACAGGAGGTTAAAGGGACTGACTCTCCAAGTCGGGAGAGTGTTAGTAAAGCGTCTGGAATGTTGCACCCGAGTACCAGGGTACGAAAACTGAGACATATTTGAACACGTCTCCCGATCACATGGTTGATCATACTCTAGGTTCCACATGCATGTTTTAGCTGAAGGAAGAATACCTTAAACCTGGGTAGTTGAAACCCGTGGAATGGGTACCATGCAATATGACTTCAAAGGGTCTTCATTTGCTCACCGAACCTCTCCAATCCTATCACTGCTGCGTTTATGTCCCTGTACACATGCTTGATTCTCTTTCGGAGACATAGCAATCCATAGGTTTTAAGATACTTAAGAGTCAGGTACATTCTTAGGCGTTTAATATGCGGTGTTGAGTCCATTTCGTTGAGCAAGGAGTAGCTCTTGTCTATTCCATATTTGGCTTAAGGAACTTTATCTGTGCTCATTTCAATCTCTGGTTTTATGCAGCACCCCAACTCACCTTTACCCTTAAACAAGCATAAGTTGGTTGTCTAAATTTGAGACCCTGTTCTGTTCTGTAATTCAGTTCCTGTGTAGCCAAGTTGACATTCCGTGTATTACTGATATCTTATGATGTTTCTTTTTCTGTGTGACTTATTTCAGTTAGAATCATCGTACCTGAATCCACTCATTGTGCTGCTACGGGCCAGATGGCATAGATTTCACTGCTGAGTGATACTGCATTGTACGTAAGTACCACAAGTTCTTTATCCATTTTTCACTTTCTGTGATATTGAACTTGTACGGTAAACGAGGTTCTTGTAAACAGAGGCGTCCCAAACATTGGGGTGGCTGTGTCTTTTTGATTTTAATTTCCCTAAGCTATAGGACCATAAGTGGAAGTGGCCTAGGCTCTGTTGCTTTGTTTTTTAGATGTTTCAGGAAACACCATACACTTCTCCCGAGTGTCTGTTGGCAGTTTACATCCCGCCCATCAGCATAACAAGGCTCCCAGTTCTCCATGGCCTGTCCTGCCTTTCTGGATTTTACACTTTTTTCAGATGGCCCTTTTGACCGGGGGGAAGTGAGACTTCATTGTAGTGCAGATTTCCTTTGCAAGCTTGCTTGGTTGGCCAAAAAGGGCGTATGCGTTTTTTCCTGAATATATTCAGGAAAAAACGCATACGCCCTTTTTGGCCAAGTGCATCATTGTGGACGTTCTGCCTCTTTTCCTATGCTTTCAATGCAATTCCAGTCTACCTCCTGAAATCGGTTTCCTGCAATTCTGCCCCGCTTTCAAGTCCTCTTGGCAGCCTTACTTCAGTATATTTTTGGACGATAGTTGTCATTTATAACTCTGCAGGTTTGTGAATTACAGTGCCCCTGAGCTCCTTTCTTCAACTCGCTTTCTTGTGAGCTGGCCGCAACACCGCAGGATGGCTTCAGGCCCTAATCTGGTTCCGGCACGGCACGCTGAGCCTTTGGTTCTTTCCTCTTCCTGGTGGGAAATGAGAGTTAAATTTGCCCGTCCAGACACCTCCAGCTAGTCTCTCATTGGTTCTCGCTATTCCTGTTCATCTTCCGCAGAAATTGCAAACTGGGCCAAACAGGAGGTTAAAGGGACTGACTCTCCAAGTCGGGAGAGTGTTAGTAAAGCGTCTGGAATGTTGCACCCGAGTACCAGGGTACGAAAACTGAGACATATTTGAACACGTCTCCCGATCACATGGTTGATCATACTCTAGGTTCCACATGCATGTTTTAGCTGAAAGAAGAATACCTTAAACCTGGGTAGTTGAAACCCGTGGAATGGGTACCATGCAATATGACTTCAAAGGCTCTTCATTTGCTCACCGAACCTCTCCAATCCTATCACTGCTGCGTTTATGTCCCTGTACACATGCTTGATTCTCTTTCGGAGACATAGCAATCCATAGGTTTTAAGATACTTAAGAGTCAGGTACATTCTTAGGCGTTTAATATGCGGTGTTGAGTCCATTTCGTTGAGCAAGGAGTAGCTCTTGTCTATTCCATATTTGGCTTAAGGAACTTTATCTGTGCTCATTTCAATCTCTGGTTTTATGCAGCACCCCAACTCACCTTTACCCTTAAACAAGCATAAGTTGGTTTTCTAAATTTGAGACCCTGTTCTGTTCTGTAATTCAGTTCCTGTGTAGCCAAGTTGACATTCCGTGTATTACTGATATCGTATGATGTTTCTTTTTCTGTGTGACTTATTTCAGTTAGAATCATCGTACCTGAATCCACTCATTGTGCTGCTACGGGCCTGATGACATAGATTTCACTGCTGAGTGATACTGCATTGTACGTAAGTACCACAAGTTCTTTATCCATTTTTCACTTTCTGTGATATTGAACTTGTACGGTAAACGAGGTTCTTGTAAACAGAGGCGTCCCAAACATTGGGGTGGCTGTATCTTTTTGATTTTAATTTCCCTAAGCTATAGGACCATAAGTGGAAGTGCCCTAGGCTCTGTTGCTTTGTTTTTTAGATGTTTCAGGAAACACCATACACTTCTCCCGAGTGTCTGTTGGCAGTTTACATCCCGCCCATCAGCATAACAAGGCTCCCAGTTCTCCATGGCCTGTCCTGCCTTTCTGGATTTTACACTTTTTTCAGATGGCCCTTTTGACCGGGGGGAAGTGAGACTTCATTGTAGTGCAGATTTCCTTTGCAAGCTTGCTTGGTTGGCCAAAAAGGGCGTATGCGTTCTTTCCTGAATATATTCAGGAAAAAACGCATACGCCCTTTTTGGCCAAGTGCATCATTGTGGACGTTCTGCCTCTTTTCCTATGCTTTCAATGCAATTCCAGTCTACCTCCTGAAATCGGTTTCCTGCAATTCTGCCCCGCTTTCAAGTCCTCTTGGCAGCCTTACTTCAGTATATTTTTGGACGATAGTTGTCATTTATAACTCTGCAGGTTTGTGAATTACAGTGCCCCTGAGCTCCTTTCTTCAACTCGCTTTCTTGTGAGCTGGCCGCAACACCGCAGGATGGCTTCAGGCCCTAATCTGGTTCCGGCACGGCACGCTGAGCCTTTGGTTATTTCCTCTTCCTGGTGGGAAATGAGAGTTAAATTTGCCCGTCCAGACACCTCCAGCTAGTCTCTCATTGGTTCTCGCTATTCCTGTTCATCTTCCGCAGAAATTGCAAACTGGGCCAAACAGGAGGTTAAAGGGACTGACTCTCCAAGTCAGGAGAGTGTTAGTAAAGCGTCTGGAATGTTGCACCCGAGAACCAGGGTACGAAAACTGAGACATATTTGAACACGTCTCCCGATCACATGGTTGATCATACTCTAGGTTCCACATGCATGTTTTAGCTGAAGGAAGAATACCTTAAACCTGGGTAGTTGAAACCCGTGGAATGGGTACCATGCAATATGACTTCAAAGGGTCTTCATTTGCTCACCGAACCTCTCCAATCCTATCACTGCTGCGTTTATGTCCCTGTACACATGCTTGATTCTCTTTCAGAGACATAGCAATCCATAGGTTTTAAGATACTTAAGAGTCAGGTACATTCTTAGGCGTTTAATATGCGGTGTTGAGTCCATTTCGTTGAGCAAGGAGTAGCTCTTGTCTATTCCATATTTGGCTTAAGGAACTTTATCTGTGCTCATTTCAATCTCTGGTTTTATGCAGCACCCCAACTCACCTTTACCCTTAAACAAGCATAAGTTGGTTTTCTAAATTTGAGACCCTGTTCTGTTCTGTAATTCAGTTCCTGTGTAGCCAAGTTTACATTCCGTGTATTACTGATATCTTATGATGTTTCTTTTTCTGTGTGACTTATTTCAGTTAGAATCATCGTACCTGAATCCACTCATTGTGCTGCTACGGGCCTGATGGCATAGATTTCACTGCTGAGTGATACTGCATTGTACGTAAGTACCACAAGTTCTTTATCCATTTTTCACTTTCTGTGATATTGAACTTGTACCGTAAACGAGGTTCTTGTAAACAGAGGCGTCCCAAACATTGGGGTGGCTGTATCTTTTTGATTTTAATTTCCCTAAGCTATAGGACCATAAGTGGAAGTGCCCTAGGCTCTGTTGCTTTGTTTTTTAGATGTTTCAGGAAACACCATACACTTCTCCCGAGTGTCTGTTGGCAATTTACATCCCGCCCATCAGCATAACAAGGCTCCCAGTTCTCCATGGCCTGTCCTGCCTTTCTGGATTTTACACTTTTTTCAGATGGCCCTTTTGACCGGGGGGAAGTGAGACTTCATTGTAGTGCAGATTTCCTTTGCAAGCTTGCTTGGTTGGCCAAAAAGGGCGTATGCGTTTTTTCCTGAATATATTCAGGAAAAAACGCATACGCCCTTTTTGGCCAAGTGCATCATTGTGGACGTTCTGCCTCTTTTCCTATGCTTTCAATGCAATTCCAGTCTACCTCCTGAAATCGGTTTCCTGCAATTCTGCCCCGCTTTCAAGTCCTCTTGGCAGCCTTACTTCAGTATATTTTTGGACGATAGTTGTCATTTATAACTCTGCAGGTTTGTGAATTACAGTGCCCCTGAGCTCCTTTCTTCAACTCGTTTTCTTGTGAGCTGGCCGCAACACCGCAGGATGGCTTCAGGCCCTAATCTGGTTCCGGCACGGCACACTGAGCCTTTGGTTCTTTCCTCTTCCTGGTGGGAAATGGGAGTTAAATTTGCCCGTCCAGACACCTCCAGCTAGTCTCTCATTGGTTCTCGCTATTCCTGTTCATCTTCCGCAGAAATTGCAAACTGGGCCAAACAGGAGGTTAAAGGGACTGACTCTCCAAGTCGGGAGAGTGTTAGTAAAGCGTCTGGAATGTTGCACCCGAGTACCAGGGTACGAAAACTGAGACATATTTGAACACGTCTCCCGATCACATGGTTGATCATACTCTAGGTTCCACATGCATGTTTTAGCTGAAGGAAGAATACCTTAAACCTGGGTAGTTGAAACCCGTGGAATGGGTACCATGCAATATGACTTCAAAGGCTCTTCATTTGCTCACCGAACCTCTCCAATCCTATCACTGCTGCGTTTATGTCCCTGTACACATGCTTGATTCTCTTTCGGAGACATAGCAATCCATAGGTTTTAAGATACTTAAGAGTCAGGTACATTCTTAGGCGTTTAATATGCGGTGTTGAGTCCATTTCGTTGAGCAAGGAGTAGCTCTTGTCTATTCCATATTTGGCTTAAGGAACTTTATCTGTGCTCATTTCAATCTCTGGTTTTATGCAGCACCCCAACTCACCTTTACCCTTAAACAAGCATAAGTTGGTTTTCTAAATTTGAGACCCTGTTCTGTTCTGTAATTCAGTTCCTGTGTAGCCAAGTTGACATTCCGTGTATTACTGATATCGTATGATGTTTCTTTTTCTGTGTGACTTATTTCAGTTAGAATCATCGTACCTGAATCCACTCATTGTGCTGCTACGGGCCTGATGACATAGATTTCACTGCTGAGTGATACTGCATTGTACGTAAGTACCACAAGTTCTTTATCCATTTTTCACTTTCTGTGATATTGAACTTGTACGGTAAACGAGGTTCTTGTAAACAGAGGCGTCCCAAACATTGGGGTGGCTGTATCTTTTTGATTTTAATTTCCCTAAGCTATAGGACCATAAGTGGAAGTGCCCTAGGCTCTGTTGCTTTGTTTTTTAGATGTTTCAGGAAACACCATACACTTCTCCCGAGTGTCTGTTGGCAGTTTACATCCCGCCCATCAGCATAACAAGGCTCCCAGTTCTCCATGGCCTGTCCTGCCTTTCTGGATTTTACACTTTTTTCAGATGGCCCTTTTGACCGGGGGGAAGTGAGACTTCATTGTAGTGCAGATTTCCTTTGCAAGCTTGCTTGGTTGGCCAAAAAGGGCGTATGCGTTCTTTCCTGAATATATTCAGGAAAAAACGTATACGCCCTTTTTGGCCAAGTGCATCATTGTGGACGTTCTGCCTCTTTTCCTATGCTTTCAATGCAATTCCAGTCTACCTCCTGAAATCGGTTTCCTGCAATTCTGCCCCGCTTTCAAGTCCTCTTGGCAGCCTTACTTCAGTATATTTTTGGACGATAGTTGTCATTTATAACTCTGCAGGTTTGTGAATTACAGTGCCCCTGAGCTCCTTTCTTCAACTCGCTTTCTTGTGAGCTGGCCGCAACACCGCAGGATGGCTTCAGGCCCTAATCTGGTTCCGGCACGGCACGCTGAGCCTTTGGTTATTTCCTCTTCCTGGTGGGAAATGAGAGTTAAATTTGCCCGTCCAGACACCTCCAGCTAGTCTCTCATTGGTTCTCGCTATTCCTGTTCATCTTCCGCAGAAATTGCAAACTGGGCCAAACAGGAGGTTAAAGGGACTGACTCTCCAAGTCAGGAGAGTGTTAGTAAAGCGTCTGGAATGTTGCACCCGAGAACCAGGGTACGAAAACTGAGACATATTTGAACACGTCTCCCGATCACATGGTTGATCATACTCTAGGTTCCACATGCATGTTTTAGCTGAAGGAAGAATACCTTAAACCTGGGTAGTTGAAACCCGTGGAATGGGTACCATGCAATATGACTTCAAAGGGTCTTCATTTGCTCACCGAACCTCTCCAATCCTATCACTGCTGCGTTTATGTCCCTGTACACATGCTTGATTCTCTTTCAGAGACATAGCAATCCATAGGTTTTAAGATACTTAAGAGTCAGGTACATTCTTAGGCGTTTAATATGCGGTGTTGAGTCCATTTCGTTGAGCAAGGAGTAGCTCTTGTCTATTCCATATTTGGCTTAAGGAACTTTATCTGTGCTCATTTCAATCTCTGGTTTTATGCAGCACCCCAACTCACCTTTACCCTTAAACAAGCATAAGTTGGTTTTCTAAATTTGAGACCCTGTTCTGTTCTGTAATTCAGTTCCTGTGTAGCCAAGTTTACATTCCGTGTATTACTGATATCTTATGATGTTTCTTTTTCTGTGTGACTTATTTCAGTTAGAATCATCGTACCTGAATCCACTCATTGTGCTGCTACGGGCCTGATGGCATAGATTTCACTGCTGAGTGATACTGCATTGTACGTAAGTACCACAAGTTCTTTATCCATTTTTCACTTTCTGTGATATTGAACTTGTACCGTAAACGAGGTTCTTGTAAACAGAGGCGTCCCAAACATTGGGGTGGCTGTATCTTTTTGATTTTAATTTCCCTAAGCTATAGGACCATAAGTGGAAGTGCCCTAGGCTCTGTTGCTTTGTTTTTTAGATGTTTCAGGAAACACCATACACTTCTCCCAAGTGTCTGTTGGCAATTTACATCCCGCCCATCAGCATAACAAGGCTCCCAGTTCTCCATGGCCTGTCCTGCCTTTCTGGATTTTACACTTTTTTCAGATGGCCCTTTTGACCGGGGGGAAGTGAGACTTCATTGTAGTGCAGATTTCCTTTGCAAGCTTGCTTGGTTGGCCAAAAAGGGCGTATGCGTTTTTTCCTGAATATATTCAGGAAAAAACGCATACGCCCTTTTTGGCCAAGTGCATCATTGTGGACGTTCTGCCTCTTTTCCTATGCTTTCAATGCAATTCCAGTCTACCTCCTGAAATCGGTTTCCTGCAATTCTGCCCCGCTTTCAAGTCCTCTTGGCAGCCTTACTTCAGTATATTTTTGGACGATAGTTGTCATTTATAACTCTGCAGGTTTGTGAATTACAGTGCCCCTGAGCTCCTTTCTTCAACTCGTTTTCTTGTGAGCTGGCCGCAACACCGCAGGATGGCTTCAGGCCCTAATCTGGTTCCGGCACGGCACACTGAGCCTTTGGTTCTTTCCTCTTCCTGGTGGGAAATGGGAGTTAAATTTGCCCGTCCAGACACCTCCAGCTAGTCTCTCATTGGTTCTCGCTATTCCTGTTCATCTTCCGCAGAAATTGCAAACTGGGCCAAACAGGAGGTTAAAGGGACTGACTCTCCAAGTCGGGAGAGTGTTAGTAAAGCGTCTGGAATGTTGCACCCGAGTACCAGGGTACGAAAACTGAGACATATTTGAACACGTCTCCCGATCACATGGTTGATCATACTCTAGGTTCCACATGCATGTTTTAGCTGAAGGAAGAATACCTTAAACCTGGGTAGTTGAAACCCGTGGAATGGGTACCATGCAATATGACTTCAAAGGCTCTTCATTTGCTCACCGAACCTCTCCAATCCTATCACTGCTGCGTTTATGTCCCTGTACACATGCTTGATTCTCTTTCGGAGACATAGCAATCCATAGGTTTTAAGATACTTAAGAGTCAGGTACATTCTTAGGCGTTTAATATGCGGTGTTGAGTCCATTTCGTTGAGCAAGGAGTAGCTCTTGTCTATTCCATATTTGGCTTAAGGAACTTTATCTGTGCTCATTTCAATCTCTGGTTTTATGCAGCACCCCAACTCACCTTTACCCTTAAACAAGCATAAGTTGGTTTTCTAAATTTGAGACCCTTTTCTGTTCTGTAATTCAGTTCCGGTGTAGCCAAGTTGACATTCCGTGTATTACTGATATCGTATGATGTTTCTTTTTCTGTGTGACTTATTTCAGTTAGAATCATCGTACCTGAATCCACTCATTGTGCTGCTACGGGCCTGATGACATAGATTTCACTGCTGAGTGATACTGCATTGTACGTAAGTACCACAAGTTCTTTATCCATTTTTCACTTTCTGTGATATTGAACTTGTACGGTAAACGAGGTTCTTGTAAACAGAGGCGTCCCAAACATTGGGGTGGCTGTATCTTTTTGATTTTAATTTCCCTAAGCTATAGGACCATAAGTGGAAGTGCCCTAGGCTCTGTTGCTTTGTTTTTTAGATGTTTCAGGAAACACCATACGCTTCTCCCGAGTGTCTGTTGGCAGTTTACATCCCGCCCATCAGCATAACAAGGCTCCCAGTTCTCCATGGCCTGTCCTGCCTTTCTGGATTTTACACTTTTTTCAGATGGCCCTTTTGACCGGGGGGAAGTGAGACTTCATTGTAGTGCAGATTTCCTTTGCAAGCTTGCTTGGTTGGCCAAAAAGGGCGTATGCGTTCTTTCCTGAATATATTCAGGAAAAAACGCATACGCCCTTTTTGGCCAAGTGCATCATTGTGGACGTTCTGCCTCTTTTCCTATGCTTTCAATGCAATTCCAGTCTACCTCCTGAAATCGGTTTCCTGCAATTCTGCCCCGCTTTCAAGTCCTCTTGGCAGCCTTACTTCAGTATATTTTTGGACGATAGTTGTCATTTATAACTCTGCAGGTTTGTGAATTACAGTGCCCCTGAGCTCCTTTCTTCAACTCGCTTTCTTGTGAGCTGGCCGCAACACCGCAGGATGGCTTCAGGCCCTAATCTGGTTCCGGCACGGCACGCTGAGCCTTTGGTTATTTCCTCTTCCTGGTGGGAAATGAGAGTTAAATTTGCCCGTCCAGACACCTCCAGCTAGTCTCTCATTGGTTCTCGCTATTCCTGTTCATCTTCCGCAGAAATTGCAAACTGGGCCAAACAGGAGGTTAAAGGGACTGACTCTCCAAGTCAGGAGAATGTCAGTAAAGCGTCTGGAATGTTGCACCCGAGAACCAGGGTACGAAAACTGAGACATATTTGAACACGTCTCCCGATCACATGGTTGATCATACTCTAGGTTCCACATGCATGTTTTAGCTGAAGGAAGAATACCTTAAACCTGGGTAGTTGAAACCCGTGGAATGGGTACCATGCAATATGACTTCAAAGGGTCTTCATTTGCTCACCGAACCTCTCCAATCCTATCACTGCTGCGTTTATGTCCCTGTACACATGCTTGATTCTCTTTCAGAGACATAGCAATCCATAGGTTTTAAGATACTTAAGAGTCAGGTACATTCTTAGGCGTTTAATATGCGGTGTTGAGTCCATTTCGTTGAGCAAGGAGTAGCTCTTGTCTATTCCATATTTGGCTTAAGGAACTTTATCTGTGCTCATTTCAATCTCTGGTTTTATGCAGCACCCCAACTCACCTTTACCCTTAAACAAGCATAAGTTGGTTTTCTAAATTTGAGACCCTGTTCTGTTCTGTAATTCAGTTCCTGTGTAGCCAAGTTTACATTCCGTGTATTACTGATATCTTATGATGTTTCTTTTTCTGTGTGACTTATTTCAGTTAGAATCATCGTACCTGAATCCACTCATTGTGCTGCTACGGGCCTGATGGCATAGATTTCACTGCTGAGTGATACTGCATTGTACGTAAGTACCACAAGTTCTTTATCCATTTTTCACTTTCTGTGATATTGAACTTGTACCGTAAACGAGGTTCTTGTAAACAGAGGCGTCCCAAACATTGGGGTGGCTGTATCTTTTTGATTTTAATTTCCCTAAGCTATAGGACCATAAGTGGAAGTGCCCTAGGCTCTGTTGCTTTGTTTTTTAGATGTTTCAGGAAACACCATACACTTCTCCCGAGTGTCTGTTGGCAATTTACATCCCGCCCATCAGCATAACAAGGCTCCCAGTTCTCCATGGCCTGTCCTGCCTTTCTGGATTTTACACTTTTTTCAGATGGCCCTTTTGACCGGGGGGAAGTGAGACTTCATTGTAGTGCAGATTTCCTTTGCAAGCTTGCTTGGTTGGCCAAAAAGGGCGTATGCGTTTTTTCCTGAATATATTCAGGAAAAAACGCATACGCCCTTTTTGGCCAAGTGCATCATTGTGGACGTTCTGCCTCTTTTCCTATGCTTTCAATGCAATTCCAGTCTACCTCCTGAAATCGGTTTCCTGCAATTCTGCCCCGCTTTCAAGTCCTCTTGGCAGCCTTACTTCAGTATATTTTTGGACGATAGTTGTCATTTATAACTCTGCAGGTTTGTGAATTACAGTGCCCCTGAGCTCCTTTCTTCAACTCGTTTTCTTGTGAGCTGGCCGCAACACCGCAGGATGGCTTCAGGCCCTAATCTGGTTCCGGCACGGCACACTGAGCCTTTGGTTCTTTCCTCTTCCTGGTGGGAAATGGGAGTTAAATTTGCCCGTCCAGACACCTCCAGCTAGTCTCTCATTGGTTCTCGCTATTCCTGTTCATCTTCCGCAGAAATTGCAAACTGGGCCAAACAGGAGGTTAAAGGGACTGACTCTCCAAGTCGGGAGAGTGTTAGTAAAGCGTCTGGAATGTTGCACCCGAGTACCAGGGTACGAAAACTGAGACATATTTGAACACGTCTCCCGATCACATGGTTGATCATACTCTAGGTTCCACATGCATGTTTTAGCTGAAGGAAGAATACCTTAAACCTGGGTAGTTGAAACCCGTGGAATGGGTACCATGCAATATGACTTCAAAGGGTCTTCATTTGCTCACCGAACCTCTCCAATCCTATCACTGCTGCGTTTATGTCCCTGTACACATGCTTGATTCTCTTTCGGAGACATAGCAATCCATAGGTTTTAAGATACTTAAGAGTCAGGTACATTCTTAGGCGTTTAATATGCGGTGTTGAGTCCATTTCGTTGAGCAAGGAGTAGCTCTTGTCTATTCCATATTTGGCTTAAGGAACTTTATCTGTGCTCATTTCAATCTCTGGTTTTATGCAGCACCCCAACTCACCTTTACCCTTAAACAAGCATAAGTTGGTTTTCTAAATTTGAGACCCTGTTCTGTTCTGTAATTCAGTTCCGGTGTAGCCAAGGTGAGATTCCGTGTATTACTGATATCGTATGATGTTTCTTTTTCTGTGTGACTTATTTCAGTTAGAATCATCGTACCTGAATCCACTCATTGTGCTGCTACGGGCCTGATGACATAGATTTCACTGCTGAGTGATACTGCATTGTACGTAAGTACCACAAGTTCTTTATCCATTTTTCACTTTCTGTGATATTGAACTTGTACGGTAAACGAGGTTCTTGTAAACAGAGGCGTCCCAAACATTGGGGTGGCTGTATCTTTTTGATTTTAATTTCCCTAAGGTATAGGACCATAAGTGGAAGTGCCCTAGGCTCTGTTGCTTTGTTTTTTAGATGTTTCAGGAAACACCATACACTTCTCCCGAGTGTCTGTTGGCAATTTACATCCCGCCCATCAGCATAACAAGGCTCCCAGTTCTCCATGGCCTGTCCTGCCTTTCTGGATTTTACACTTTTTTCAGATGGCCCTTTTGACCGGGGGGAAGTGAGACTTCATTGTAGTGCAGATTTCCTTTGCAAGCTTGCTTGGTTGGCCAAAAAGGGCGTATGCGTTTTTTCCTGAATATATTCAGGAAAAAACGCATACGCCCTTTTTGGCCAAGTGCATCATTGTGGACGTTCTGCCTCTTTTCCTATGCTTTCAATGCAATTCCAGTCTACCTCCTGAAATCGGTTTCCTGCAATTCTGCCCCGCTTTCAAGTCCTCTTGGCAGCCTTACTTCAGTATATTTTTGGACGATAGTTGTCATTTATAACTCTGCAGGTTTGTGAATTACAGTGCCCCTGAGCTCCTTTCTTCAACTCGCTTTCTTGTGAGCTGGCCGCAACACCGCAGGATGGCTTCAGGCCCTAATCTGGTTCCGGCACGGCACACTGAGCCTTTGGTTCTTTCCTCTTCCTGGTGGGAAATGGGAGTTAAATTTGCCCGTCCAGGGACCTCCAGCTAGTCTCTCATTGGTTCTCGCTATTCCTGTTCATCTTCCGCAGAAATTGCAAACTGGTCCAAACAGGAGGTTAAAGGGACTGACTCTCCAAGTCGGGAGAGTGTTAGTAAAGCGTCTGGAATGTTGCACCCGAGTACCAGGGTACGAAAACTGAGACATATTTGAACACGTCTCCCGATCACATGGTTGATCATACTCTAGGTTCCACATGCATGTTTTAGCTGAAGGAAGAATACCTTAAACCTGGGTAGTTGAAACCCGTGGAATGGGTACCATGCAATATGACTTCAAAGGGTCTTCATTTGCTCACCGAACCTCTCCAATCCTATCACTGCTGCGTTTATGTCCCTGTACACATGCTTGATTCTCTTTCGGAGACATAGCAATCCATAGGTTTTAAGATACTTAAGAGTCAGGTACATTCTTAGGCGTTTAATATGCGGTGTTGAGTCCATTTCGTTGAGCAAGGAGTAGCTCTTGTCTATTCCATATTTGGCTTAAGGAACTTTATCTGTGCTCATTTCAATCTCTGGTTTTATGCAGCACCCCAACTCACCTTTACCCTTAAACAAGCATAAGTTGGTTTTCTAAATTTGAGACCCTGTTCTGTTCTGTAATTCAGTTCCGGTGTAGCCAAGTTGACATTCCGTGTATTACTGATATCGTATGATGTTTCTTTTTCTGTGTGACTTATTTCAGTTAGAATCATCGTACCTGAATCCACTCATTGTGCTGCTACGGGCCTGATGACATAGATTTCACTGCTGAGTGATACTGCATTGTACGTAAGTACCACAAGTTCTTTATCCATTTTTCACTTTCTGTGATATTGAACTTGTACGGTAAACGAGGTTCTTGTAAACAGAGGCGTCCCAAACATTGGGGTGGCTGTATCTTTTTGATTTTAATTTCCCTAAGGTATAGGACCATAAGTGGAAGTGCCCTAGGCTCTGTTGCTTTGTTTTTTAGATGTTTCAGGAAACACCATACACTTCTCCCGAGTGTCTGTTGGCAATTTACATCCCGCCCATCAGCATAACAAGGCTCCCAGTTCTCCATGGCCTGTCCTGCCTTTCTGGATTTTACACTTTTTTCAGATGGCCCTTTTGACCGGGGGGAAGTGAGACTTCATTGTAGTGCAGATTTCCTTTGCAAGCTTGCTTGGTTGGCCAAAAAGGGCGTATGCGTTTTTTCCTGAATATATTCAGGAAAAAACGCATACGCCCTTTTTGGCCAAGTGCATCATTGTGGACGTTCTGCCTCTTTTCCTATGCTTTCAATGCAATTCCAGTCTACCTCCTGAAATCGGTTTCCTGCAATTCTGCCCCGCTTTCAAGTCCTCTTGGCAGCCTTACTTCAGTATATTTTTGGACGATAGTTGTCATTTATAACTCTGAAGGTTTGTGAATTACAGTGCCCCTGAGCTCCTTTCTTCAACTCGCTTTCTTGTGAGCTGGCCGCAACACCGCAGGATGGCTTCAGGCCCTAATCTGGTTCCGGCACGGCACACTGAGCCTTTGGTTCTTTCCTCTTCCTGGTGGGAAATGGGAGTTAAATTTGCCCGTCCAGAGACCTCCAGCTAGTCTCTCATTGGTTCTCGCTATTCCTGTTCATCTTCCGCAGAAATTGCAAACTGGTCCAAACAGGAGGTTAAAGGGACTGACTCTCCAAGTCGGGAGAGTGTTAGTAAAGCGTCTGGAATGTTGCACCCGAGTACCAGGGTACGAAAACTGAGACATATTTGAACACGTCTCCCGATCACATGGTTGATCATACTCTAGGTTCCACATGCATGTTTTAGCTGAAGGAAGAATACCTTAAACCTGGGTAGTTGAAACCCGTGGAATGGGTACCATGCAATATGACTTCAAAGGGTCTTCATTTGCTCACCGAACCTCTCCAATCCTATCACTGCTGCGTTTATGTCCCTGTACACATGCTTGATTCTCTTTCGGAGACATAGCAATCCATAGGTTTTAAGATACTTAAGAGTCAGGTACATTCTTAGGCGTTTAATATGCGGTGTTGAGTCCATTTCGTTGAGCAAGGAGTAGCTCTTGTCTATTCCATATTTGGCTTAAGGAACTTTATCTGTGCTCATTTCAATCTCTGGTTTTATGCAGCACCCCAACTCACCTTTACCCTTAAACAAGCATAAGTTGGTTTTCTAAATTTGAGACCCTGTTCTGTTCTGTAATTCAGTTCCGGTGTAGCCAAGTTGACATTCCGTGTATTACTGATATCGTATGATGTTTCTTTTTCTGTGTGACTTATTTCAGTTAGAATCATCGTACCTGAATCCACTCATTGTGCTGCTACGGGCCTGATGACATAGATTTCACTGCTGAGTGATACTGCATTGTACGTAAGTACCACAAGTTCTTTATCCATTTTTCACTTTCTGTGATATTGAACTTGTACGGTAAACGAGGTTCTTGTAAACAGAGGCGTCCCAAACATTGGGGTGGCTGTATCTTTTTGATTTTAATTTCCCTAAGGTATAGGACCATAAGTGGAAGTGCCCTAGGCTCTGTTGCTTTGTTTTTTAGATGTTTCAGGAAACACCATACACTTCTCCCGAGTGTCTGTTGGCAATTTACATCCCGCCCATCAGCATAACAAGGCTCCCAGTTCTCCATGGCCTGTCCTGCCTTTCTGGATTTTACACTTTTTTCAGATGGCCCTTTTGACCGGGGGGAAGTGAGACTTCATTGTAGTGCAGATTTCCTTTGCAAGCTTGCTTGGTTGGCCAAAAAGGGCGTATGCGTTTTTTCCTGAATATATTCAGGAAAAAACGCATACGCCCTTTTTGGCCAAGTGCATCATTGTGGACGTTCTGCCTCTTTTCCTATGCTTTCAATGCAATTCCAGTCTACCTCCTGAAATCGGTTTCCTGCAATTCTGCCCCGCTTTCAAGTCCTCTTGGCAGCCTTACTTCAGTATATTTTTGGACGATAGTTGTCATTTATAACTCTGCAGGTTTGTGAATTACAGTGCCCCTGAGCTCCTTTCTTCAACTCGCTTTCTTGTGAGCTGGCCGCAACACCGCAGGATGGCTTCAGGCCCTAATCTGGTTCCGGCACGGCACGCTGAGCCTTTGGTTCTTTCCTCTTCCTGGTGGGAAATGAGAGTTAAATTTGCCCGTCCAGACACCTCCAGCTAGTCTCTCATTGGTTCTCGCTATTCCTGTTCATCTTCCGCAGAAATTGCAAACTGGGCCAAACAGGAGGTTAAAGGGACTGACTCTCCAAGTCGGGAGAGTGTTAGTAAAGCGTCTGGAATGTTGCACCCGAGTACCAGGGTACGAAAACTGAGACATATTTGAACACGTCTCCCGATCACATGGTTGATCATACTCTAGGTTCCACATGCATGTTTTAGCTGAAGGAAGAATACCTTAAACCTGGGTAGTTGAAACCCGTGGAATGGGTACCATGCAATATGACTTCAAAGGGTCTTCATTTGCTCACCGAACCTCTCCAATCCTATCACTGCTGCGTTTATGTCCCTGTACACATGCTTGATTCTCTTTCGGAGACATAGCAATCCATAGGTTTTAAGATACTTAAGAGTCAGGTACATTCTTAGGCGTTTAATATGCGGTGTTGAGTCCATTTCGTTGAGCAAGGAGTAGCTCTTGTCTATTCCATATTTGGCTTAAGGAACTTTATCTGTGCTCATTTCAATCTCTGGTTTTATGCAGCACCCCAACTCACCTTTACCCTTAAACAAGCATAAGTTGGTTTTCTAAATTTGAGACCCTGTTCTGTTCTGTAATTCAGTTCCGGTGTAGCCAAGTTGACATTCCGTGTATTACTGATATCGTATGATGTTTCTTTTTCTGTGTGACTTATTTCAGTTAGAATCATCGTACCTGAATCCACTCATTGTGCTGCTACGGGCCTGATGACATAGATTTCACTGCTGAGTGATACTGCATTGTACGTAAGTACCACAAGTTCTTTATCCATTTTTCACTTTCTGTGATATTGAACTTGTATGGTAAACGAGGTTCTTGTAAACAGAGGCGTCCCAAACATTGGGGTGGCTGTATCTTTTTGATTTTAATTTCCCTAAGGTATAGGACCATAAGTGGAAGTGCCCTAGGCTCTGTTGCTTTGTTTTTTAGATGTTTCAGGAAACACCATACACTTCTCCCGAGTGTCTGTTGGCAATTTACATCCCGCCCATCAGCATAACAAGGCTCCCAGTTCTCCATGGCCTGTCCTGCCTTTCTGGATTTTACACTTTTTTCAGATGGCCCTTTTGACCGGGGGGAAGTGAGACTTCATTGTAGTGCAGATTTCCTTTGCAAGCTTGCTTGGTTGGCCAAAAAGGGCGTATGCGTTTTTTCCTGAATATATTCAGGAAAAAACGCATACGCCCTTTTTGGCCAAGTGCATCATTGTGGACGTTCTGCCTCTTTTCCTATGCTTTCAATGCAATTCCAGTCTACCTCCTGAAATCGGTTTCCTGCAATTCTGCCCCGCTTTCAAGTCCTCTTGGCAGCCTTACTTCAGTATATTTTTGGACGATAGTTGTCATTTATAACTCTGCAGGTTTGTGAATTACAGTGCCCCTGAGCTCCTTTCTTCAACTCGTTTTCTTGTGAGCTGGCCGCAACACCGCAGGATGGCTTCAGGCCCTAATCTGGTTCCGGCACGGCACGCTGAGCCTTTGGTTCTTTCCTCTTCCTGGTGGGAAATGAGAGTTAAATTTGCCCGTCCAGACACCTCCAGCTAGTCTCTCATTGGTTCTCGCTATTCCTGTTCATCTTCCGCAGAAATTGCAAACTGGGCCAAACAGGAGGTTAAAGGGACTGACTCTCCAAGTCGGGAGAGTGTTAGTAAAGCGTCTGGAATGTTGCACCCGAGTACCAGGGTACGAAAACTGAGACATATTTGAACACGTCTCCCGATCACATGGTTGATCATACTCTAGGTTCCACATGCATGTTTTAGCTGAAGGAAGAATACCTTAAACCTGGGTAGTTGAAACCCGTGGAATGGGTACCATGCAATATGACTTCAAAGGGTCTTCATTTGCTCACCGAACCTCTCCAATCCTATCACTGCTGCGTTTATGTCCCTGTACACATGCTTGATTCTCTTTCGGAGACATAGCAATCCATAGGTTTTAAGATACTTAAGAGTCAGGTACATTCTTAGGCGTTTAATATGCGGTGTTGAGTCCATTTCGTTGAGCAAGGAGTAGCTCTTGTCTATTCCATATTTGGCTTAAGGAACTTTATCTGTGCTCATTTCAATCTCTGGTTTTATGCAGCACCCCAACTCACCTTTACCCTTAAACAAGCATAAGTTGGTTTTCTAAATTTGAGACCCTGTTCTGTTCTGTAATTCAGTTCCTGTGTAGCCAAGTTTACATTCCGTGTATTACTGATATCGTATGATGTTTCTTTTTCTGTGTGACTTATTTCAGTTAGAATCATCGTACCTGAATCCACTCATTGTGCTGCTACGGGCCTGATGACATAGATTTCACTGCTGAGTGATACTGCATTGTACGTAAGTACCACAAGTTCTTTATCCATTTTTCACTTTCTGTGATATTGAACTTGTACGGTAAACGAGGTTCTTGTAAACAGAGGCGTCCCAAACATTGGGGTGGCTGTGTCTTTTTGATTTTAATTTCCCTAAGCTATAGGACCATAAGTGGAAGTGCCCTAGGCTCTGTTGCTTTGTTTTTTAGATGTTTCAGGAAACACCATACACTTCTCCCAAGTGTCTGTTGGCAGTTTACATCCCGCCCATCAGCATAACAAGGCTCCCAGTTCTCCATGGCCTGTCCTGCCTTTCTGGATTTTACACTTTTTTCAGATGGCCCTTTTGACCGGGGGGAAGTGAGACTTCATTGTAGTGCAGATTTCCTTTGCAAGCTTGCTTGGTTGGCCAAAAAGGGCGTATGCGTTTTTTCCTGAATATATTCAGGAAAAAACGCATACGCCCTTTTAGGCCAAGTGCATCATTGTGGACGTTCTGCCTCTTTTCCTATGCTTTCAATGCAATTCCAGTCTACCTCCTGAAATCGGTTTCCTGCAATTCTGCCCCGCTTTCAAGTCCTCTTGGCAGCCTTACTTCAGTATATTTTTGGACGATAGTTGTCATTTATAACTCTGCAGGTTTGTGAATTACAGTGCCCCTGAGCTCCTTTCTTCAACTCGTTTTCTTGTGAGCTGGCCGCAACACCGCAGGATGGCTTCAGGCCCTAATCTGGTTCCGGCACGGCACGCTGAGCCTTTGGTTATTTCCTCTTCCTGGTGGGAAATGAGAGTTAAATTTGCCCGTCCAGACACCTCCAGCTAGTCTCTCATTGGTTCTCGCTATTCCTGTTCATCTTCCGCAGAAATTGCAAACTGGGCCAAACAGGAGGTTAAAGGGACTGACTCTCCAAGTCGGGAGAGTGTTAGTAAAGCGTCTGGAATGTTGCACCCGAGTACCAGGGTACGAAAACTGAGACATATTTGAACACGTCTCCCGATCACATGGTTGATCATACTCTAGGTTCCACATGCATGTTTTAGCTGAAGGAAGAATACCTTAAACCTGGGTAGTTGAAACCCGTGGAATGGGTACCATGCAATATGACTTCAAAGGCTCTTCATTTGCTCACCGAACCTCTCCAATCCTATCACTGCTGCGTTTATGTCCCTGTACACATGCTTGATTCTCTTTCGGAGACATAGCAATCCATAGGTTTTAAGATACTTAAGAGTCAGGTACATTCTTAGGCGTTTAATATGCGGTGTTGAGTCCATTTCGTTGAGCAAGGAGTAGCTCTTGTCTATTCCATATTTGGCTTAAGGAACTTTATCTGTGCTCATTTCAATCTCTGGTTTTATGCAGCACCCCAACTCACCTTTACCCTTAAACAAGCATAAGTTGGTTTTCTAAATTTGAGACCCTGTTCTGTTCTGTAATTCAGTTCCTGTGTAGCCAAGTTTACATTCCGTGTATTACTGATATCTTATGATGTTTCTTTTTCTGTGTGACTTATTTCAGTTAGAATCATCGTACCTGAATCCACTCATTGTGCTGCTACGGGCCTGATGACATAGATTTCACTGCTGAGTGATACTGCATTGTACGTAAGTACCACAAGTTCTTTATCCATTTTTCACTTTCTGTGATATTGAACTTGTACGGTAAACGAGGTTCTTGTAAACAGAGGCGTCCCAAACATTGGGGTGGCTGTGTCTTTTTGATTTTAATTTCCCTAAGCTATAGGACCATAAGTGGAAGTGCCCTAGGCTCTGTTGCTTTGTTTTTTAGATGTTTCAGGAAACACCATACACTTCTCCCGAGTGTCTGTTGGCAGTTTACATCCCGCCCATCAGCATAACAAGGCTCCCAGTTCTCCATGGCCTGTCCTGCCTTTCTGGATTTTACACTTTTTTCAGATGGCCCTTTTGACCGGGGGGAAGTGAGACTTCATTGTAGTGCAGATTTCCTTTGCAAGCTTGCTTGGTTGGCCAAAAAGGGCGTATGCGTTTTTTCCTGAATATATTCAGGAAAAAACGCATACGCCCTTTTTGGCCAAGTGCATCATTGTGGACGTTCTGCCTCTTTTCCTATGCTTTCAATGCAATTCCAGTCTACCTCCTGAAATCGGTTTCCTGCAATTCTGCCCCGCTTTCAAGTCCTCTTGGCAGCCTTACTTCAGTATATTTTTGGACGATAGTTGTCATTTATAACTCTGCAGGTTTGTGAATTACAGTGCCCCTGAGCTCCTTTCTTCAACTCGTTTTCTTGTGAGCTGGCCGCAACACCGCAGGATGGCTTCAGGCCCTAATCTGGTTCCGGCACGGCACGCTGAGCCTTTGGTTATTTCCTCTTCCTGGTGGGAAATGAGAGTTAAATTTGCCCGTCCAGACACCTCCAGCTAGTCTCTCATTGGTTCTCGCTATTCCTGTTCATCTTCCGCAGAAATTGCAAACTGGGCCAAACAGGAGGTTAAAGGGACTGACTCTCCAAGTCGGGAGAGTGTTAGTAAAGCGTCTGGAATGTTGCACCCGAGTACCAGGGTACGAAAACTGAGACATATTTGAACACGTCTCCCGATCACATGGTTGATCATACTCTAGGTTCCACATGCATGTTTTAGCTGAAGGAAGAATACCTTAAACCTGGGTAGTTGAAACCCGTGGAATGGGTACCATGCAATATGACTTCAAAGGGTCTTCATTTGCTCACCGAACCTCTCCAATCCTATCACTGCTGCGTTTATGTCCCTGTACACATGCTTGATTCTCTTTCGGAGACATAGCAATCCATAGGTTTTAAGATACTTAAGAGTCAGGTACATTCTTAGGCGTTTAATATGCGGTGTTGAGTCCATTTCGTTGAGCAAGGAGTAGCTCTTGTCTATTCCATATTTGGCTTAAGGAACTTTATCTGTGCTCATTTCAATCTCTGGTTTTATGCAGCACCCCAACTCACCTTTACCCTTAAACAAGCATAAGTTGGTTTTCTAAATTTGAGACCCTGTTCTGTTCTGTAATTCAGTTCCTGTGTAGCCAAGTTTACATTCCGTGTATTACTGATATCTTATGATGTTTCTTTTTCTGTGTGACTTATTTCAGTTAGAATCATCGTACCTGAATCCACTCATTGTGCTGCTACGGGCCTGATGACATAGATTTCACTGCTGAGTGATACTGCATTGTACGTAAGTACCACAAGTTCTTTATCCATTTTTCACTTTCTGTGATATTGAACTTGTACGGTAAACGAGGTTCTTGTAAACAGAGGCGTCCCAAACATTGGGGTGGCTGTGTCTTTTTGATTTTAATTTCCCTAAGCTATAGGACCATAAGTGGAAGTGCCCTAGGCTCTGTTGCTTTGTTTTTTAGATGTTTCAGGAAACACCATACACTTCTCCCGAGTGTCTGTTGGCAGTTTACATCCCGCCCATCAGCATAACAAGGCTCCCAGTTCTCCATGGCCTGTCCTGCCTTTCTGGATTTTACACTTTTTTCAGATGGCCCTTTTGACCGGGGGGAAGTGAGACTTCATTGTAGTGCAGATTTCCTTTGCAAGCTTGCTTGGTTGGCCAAAAAGGGCGTATGCGTTTTTTCCTGAATATATTCAGGAAAAAACGCATACGCCCTTTTTGGCCAAGTGCATCATTGTGGACGTTCTGCCTCTTTTCCTATGCTTTCAATGCAATTCCAGTCTACCTCCTGAAATCGGTTTCCTGCAATTCTGCCCCGCTTTCAAGTCCTCTTGGCAGCCTTACTTCAGTATATTTTTGGACGATAGTTGTCATTTATAACTCTGCAGGTTTGTGAATTACAGTGCCCCTGAGCTCCTTTCTTCAACTCGTTTTCTTGTGAGCTGGCCGCAACACCGCAGGATGGCTTCAGGCCCTAATCTGGTTCCGGCACGGCACGCTGAGCCTTTGATTATTTCCTCTTCCTGGTGGGAAATGAGAGTTAAATTTGCCCGTCCAGACACCTCCAGCTAGTCTCTCATTGGTTCTCGCTATTCCTGTTCATCTTCCGCAGAAATTGCAAACTGGGCCAAACAGGAGGTTAAAGGGACTGACTCTCCAAGTCGGGAGAGTGTTAGTAAAGCGTCTGGAATGTTGCACCCGAGTACCAGGGTACGAAAACTGAGACATATTTGAACACGTCTCCCGATCACATGGTTGATCATACTCTAGGTTCCACATGCATGTTTTAGCTGAAGGAAGAATACCTTAAACCTGGGTAGTTGAAACCCGTGGAATGGGTACCATGCAATATGACTTCAAAGGCTCTTCATTTGCTCACCGAACCTCTCCAATCCTATCACTGCTGCGTTTATGTCCCTGTACACATGCTTGATTCTCTTTCGGAGACATAGCAATCCATAGGTTTTAAGATACTTAAGAGTCAGGTACATTCTTAGGCGTTTAATATGCGGTGTTGAGTCCATTTCGTTGAGCAAGGAGTAGCTCTTGTCTATTCCATATTTGGCTTAAGGAACTTTATCTGTGCTCATTTCAATCTCTGGTTTTATGCAGCACCCCAACTCACCTTTACCCTTAAACAAGCATAAGTTGGTTTTCTAAATTTGAGACCCTGTTCTGTTCTGTAATTCAGTTCCTGTGTAGCCAAGTTTACATTCCGTGTATTACTGATATCTTATGATGTTTCTTTTTCTGTGTGACTTATTTCAGTTAGAATCATCGTACCTGAATCCACTCATTGTGCTGCTACGGGCCTGATGACATAGATTTCACTGCTGAGTGATACTGCATTGTACGTAAGTACCACAAGTTCTTTATCCATTTTTCACTTTCTGTGATATTGAACTTGTACGGTAAACGAGGTTCTTGTAAACAGAGGCGTCCCAAACACTGGGGTGGCTGTGTCTTTTTGATTTTAATTTCCCTAAGCTATAGGACCATAAGTGGAAGTGCCCTAGGCTCTGTTGCTTTGTTTTTTAGATGTTTCAGGAAACACCATACACTTCTCCCGAGTGTCTGTTGGCAATTTACATCCCGCCCATCAGCATAACAAGGCTCCCAGTTCTCCATGGCCTGTCCTGCCTTTCTGGATTTTACACTTTTTTCAGATGGCCCTTTTGACCGGGGGGAAGTGAGACTTCATTGTAGTGCAGATTTCCTTTGCAAGCTTGCTTGGTTGGCCAAAAAGGGCGTATGCGTTTTTTCCTGAATATATTCAGGAAAAAACGCATACGCCCTTTTTGGCCAAGTGCATCATTGTGGACGTTCTGCCTCTTTTCCTATGCTTTCAATGCAATTCCAGTCTACCTCCTGAAATCGGTTTCCTGCAATTCTGCCCCGCTTTCAAGTCCTCTTGGCAGCCTTACTTCAGTATATTTTTGGACGATAGTTGTCATTTATAACTCTGCAGGTTTGTGAATTACAGTGCCCCTGAGCTCCTTTCTTCAACTCGTTTTCTTGTGAGCTGGCCGCAACACCGCAGGATGGCTTCAGGCCCTAATCTGGTTCCGGCACGGCACGCTGAGCCTTTGGTTATTTCCTCTTCCTGGTGGGAAATGAGAGTTAAATTTGCCCGTCCAGACACCTCCAGCTAGCCTCTCATTGGTTCTCGCTATTCCTGTTCATCTTCCGCAGAAATTGCAAACTGGGCCAAACAGGAGGTTAAAGGGACTGACTCTCCAAGTCGGGAGAGTGTTAGTAAAGCGTCTGGAATGTTGCACCCGAGTACCAGGGTACGAAAACTGAGACATATTTGAACACGTCTCCCGATCACATGGTTGATCATACTCTAGGTTCCACATGCATGTTTTAGCTGAAGGAAGAATACCTTAAACCTGGGTAGTTGAAACCCGTGGAATGGGTACCATGCAATATGACTTCAAAGGCTCTTCATTTGCTCACCGAACCTCTCCAATCCTATCACTGCTGCGTTTATGTCCCTGTACACATGCTTGATTCTCTTTCGGAGACATAGCAATCCATAGGTTTTAAGATACTTAAGAGTCAGGTACATTCTTAGGCGTTTAATATGCGGTGTTGAGTCCATTTCGTTGAGCAAGGAGTAGCTCTTGTCTATTCCATATTTGGCTTAAGGAACTTTATCTGTGCTCATTTCAATCTCTGGTTTTATGCAGCACCCCAACTCACCTTTACCCTTAAACAAGCATAAGTTGGTTTTCTAAATTTGAGACCCTGTTCTGTTCTGTAATTCAGTTCCTGTGTAGCCAAGTTGACATTCCGTGTATTACTGATATCTTATGATGTTTCTTTTTCTGTGTGACTTATTTCAGTTAGAATCATCGTACCTGAATCCACTCATTGTGCTGCTACGGGCCTGATGGCATAGATTTCACTGCTGAGTGATACTGCATTGTACGTAAGTACCACAAGTTCTTTATCCATTTTTCACTTTCTGTGATATTGAACTTGTACGGTAAACGAGGTTCTTGTAAACAGAGGCGTCCCAAACATTGGGGTGGCTGTGTCTTTTTGATTTTAATTTCCCTAAGCTATAAGACCATAAGTGGAAGTGCCCTAGGCTCTGTTGCTTTGTTTTTTAGATGTTTCAGGAAACACCATACACTTCTCCCGAGTGTCTGTTGGCAGTTTACATCCCGCCCATCAGCATAACAAGGCTCCCAGTTCTCCATGGCCTGTCCTGCCTTTCTGGATTTTACACTTTTTTCAGATGGCCCTTTTGACCGGGGGGAAGTGAGACTTCATTGTAGTGCAGATTTCCTTTGCAAGCTTGCTTGGTTGGCCAAAAAGGGCGTATGCGTTCTTTCCTGAATATATTCAGGAAAAAACGCATACGCCCTTTTTGGCCAAGTGCATCATTGTGGACGTTCTGCCTCTTTTCCTATGCTTTCAATGCAATTCCAGTCTACCTCCTGAAATCGGTTTCCTGCAATTCTGCCCCGCTTTCAAGTCCTCTTGGCAGCCTTACTTCAGTATATTTTTGGACGATAGTTGTCATTTATAACTCTGCAGGTTTGTGAATTACAGTGCCCCTGAGCTCCTTTCTTCAACTCGTTTTCTTGTGAGCTGGCCGCAACACCGCAGGATGGCTTCAGGCCCTAATCTGGTTCCGGCACGGCACGCTGAGCCTTTGGTTATTTCCTCTTCCTGGTGGGAAATGAGAGTTAAATTTGCCCGTCCAGACACCTCCAGCTAGTCTCTCATTGGTTCTCGCTATTCCTGTTCATCTTCCGCAGAAATTGCAAACTGGGCCAAACAGGAGGTTAAAGGGACTGACTCTCCAAGTCGGGAGAGTGTTAGTAAAGCGTCTGGAATGTTGCACCCGAGTACCAGGGTACGAAAACTGAGACATATTTGAACACGTCTCCCGATCACATGGTTGATCATACTCTAGGTTCCACATGCATGTTTTAGCTGAAGGAAGAATACCTTAAACCTGGGTAGTTGAAACCCGTGGAATGGGTACCATGCAATATGACTTCAAAGGCTCTTCATTTGCTCACCGAACCTCTCCAATCCTATCACTGCTGCGTTTATGTCCCTGTACACATGCTTGATTCTCTTTCGGAGACATAGCAATCCATAGGTTTTAAGATACTTAAGAGTCAGGTACATTCTTAGGCGTTTAATATGCGGTGTTGAGTCCATTTCGTTGAGCAAGGAGTAGCTCTTGTCTATTCCATATTTGGCTTAAGGAACTTTATCTGTGCTCATTTCAATCTCTGGTTTTATGCAGCACCCCAACTCACCTTTACCCTTAAACAAGCATAAGTTGGTTTTCTAAATTTGAGACCCTGTTCTGTTCTGTAATTCAGTTCCTGTGTAGCCAAGTTTACATTCCGTGTATTACTGATATCTTATGATGTTTCTTTTTCTGTGTGACTTATTTCAGTTAGAATCATCGTACCTGAATCCACTCATTGTGCTGCTACGGGCCTGATGACATAGATTTCACTGCTGAGTGATACTGCATTGTACGTAAGTACCACAAGTTCTTTATCCATTTTTCACTTTCTGTGATATTGAACTTGTACGGTAAACGAGGTTCTTGTAAACAGAGGCGTCCCAAATATTGGGGTGGCTGTATCTTTTTGATTTTAATTTCCCTAAGCTATAGGACCATAAGTGGAAGTGCCCTAGGCTCTGTTGCTTTGTTTTTTAGATGTTTCAGGAAACACCATACACTTCTCCCGAGTGTCTGTTGGCAATTTACATCCCGCCCATCAGCATAACAAGGCTCCCAGTTCTCCATGGCCTGTCCTGCCTTTCTGGATTTTACACTTTTTTCAGATGGCCCTTTTGACCGGGGGGAAGTGAGACTTCATTGTAGTGCAGATTTCCTTTGCAAGCTTGCTTGGTTGGCCAAAAAGGGCGTATGCGTTTTTTCCTGAATATATTCAGGAAAAAACGCATACGCCCTTTTTGGCCAAGTGCATCATTGTGGACGTTCTGCCTCTTTTCCTATGCTTTCAATGCAATTCCAGTCTACCTCCTGAAATCGGTTTCCTGCAATTCTGCCCCGCTTTCAAGTCCTCTTGGCAGCCTTACTTCAGTATATTTTTGGACGATAGTTGTCATTTATAACTCTGCAGGTTTGTGAATTACAGTGCCCCTGAGCTCCTTTCTTCAACTCGTTTTCTTGTGAGCTGGCCGCAACACCGCAGGATGGCTTCAGGCCCTAATCTGGTTCCGGCACGGCACGCTGAGCCTTTGGTTATTTCCTCTTCCTGGTGGGAAATGAGAGTTAAATTTGCCCGTCCAGACACCTCCAGCTAGCCTCTCATTGGTTCTCGCTATTCCTGTTCATCTTCCGCAGAAATTGCAAACTGGGCCAAACAGGAGGTTAAAGGGACTGACTCTCCAAGTCGGGAGAGTGTTAGTAAAGCGTCTGGAATGTTGCACCCGAGTACCAGGGTACGAAAACTGAGACATATTTGAACACGTCTCCCGATCACATGGTTGATCATACTCTAGGTTCCACATGCATGTTTTAGCTGAAGGAAGAATACCTTAAACCTGGGTAGTTGAAACCCGTGGAATGGGTACCATGCAATATGACTTCAAAGGCTCTTCATTTGCTCACCGAACCTCTCCAATCCTATCACTGCTGCGTTTATGTCCCTGTACACATGCTTGATTCTCTTTCGGAGACATAGCAATCCATAGGTTTTAAGATACTTAAGAGTCAGGTACATTCTTAGGCGTTTAATATGCGGTGTTGAGTCCATTTCGTTGAGCAAGGAGTAGCTCTTGTCTATTCCATATTTGGCTTAAGGAACTTTATCTGTGCTCATTTCAATCTCTGGTTTTATGCAGCACCCCAACTCACCTTTACCCTTAAACAAGCATAAGTTGGTTTTCTAAATTTGAGACCCTGTTCTGTTCTGTAATTCAGTTCCTGTGTAGCCAAGTTGACATTCCGTGTATTACTGATATCTTATGATGTTTCTTTTTCTGTGTGACTTATTTCAGTTAGAATCATCGTACCTGAATCCACTCATTGTGCTGCTACGGGCCTGATGGCATAGATTTCACTGCTGAGTGATACTGCATTGTACGTAAGTACCACAAGTTCTTTATCCATTTTTCACTTTCTGTGATATTGAACTTGTACGGTAAACGAGGTTCTTGTAAACAGAGGCGTCCCAAACATTGGGGTGGCTGTGTCTTTTTGATTTTAATTTCCCTAAGCTATAAGACCATAAGTGGAAGTGCCCTAGGCTCTGTTGCTTTGTTTTTTAGATGTTTCAGGAAACACCATACACTTCTCCCGAGTGTCTGTTGGCAGTTTACATCCCGCCCATCAGCATAACAAGGCTCCCAGTTCTCCATGGCCTGTCCTGCCTTTCTGGATTTTACACTTTTTTCAGATGGCCCTTTTGACCGGGGGGAAGTGAGACTTCATTGTAGTGCAGATTTCCTTTGCAAGCTTGCTTGGTTGGCCAAAAAGGGCGTATGCGTTCTTTCCTGAATATATTCAGGAAAAAACGCATACGCCCTTTTTGGCCAAGTGCATCATTGTGGACGTTCTGCCTCTTTTCCTATGCTTTCAATGCAATTCCAGTCTACCTCCTGAAATCGGTTTCCTGCAATTCTGCCCCGCTTTCAAGTCCTCTTGGCAGCCTTACTTCAGTATATTTTTGGACGATAGTTGTCATTTATAACTCTGCAGGTTTGTGAATTACAGTGCCCCTGAGCTCCTTTCTTCAACTCGTTTTCTTGTGAGCTGGCCGCAACACCGCAGGATGGCTTCAGGCCCTAATCTGGTTCCGGCACGGCACGCTGAGCCTTTGGTTATTTCCTCTTCCTGGTGGGAAATGAGAGTTAAATTTGCCCGTCCAGACACCTCCAGCTAGTCTCTCATTGGTTCTCGCTATTCCTGTTCATCTTCCGCAGAAATTGCAAACTGGGCCAAACAGGAGGTTAAAGGGACTGACTCTCCAAGTCGGGAGAGTGTTAGTAAAGCGTCTGGAATGTTGCACCCGAGTACCAGGGTACGAAAACTGAGACATATTTGAACACGTCTCCCGATCACATGGTTGATCATACTCTAGGTTCCACATGCATGTTTTAGCTGAAGGAAGAATACCTTAAACCTGGGTAGTTGAAACCCGTGGAATGGGTACCATGCAATATGACTTCAAAGGCTCTTCATTTGCTCACCGAACCTCTCCAATCCTATCACTGCTGCGTTTATGTCCCTGTACACATGCTTGATTCTCTTTCGGAGACATAGCAATCCATAGGTTTTAAGATACTTAAGAGTCAGGTACATTCTTAGGCGTTTAATATGCGGTGTTGAGTCCATTTCGTTGAGCAAGGAGTAGCTCTTGTCTATTCCATATTTGGCTTAAGGAACTTTATCTGTGCTCATTTCAATCTCTGGTTTTATGCAGCACCCCAACTCACCTTTACCCTTAAACAAGCATAAGTTGGTTTTCTAAATTTGAGACCCTGTTCTGTTCTGTAATTCAGTTCCTGTGTAGCCAAGTTTACATTCCGTGTATTACTGATATCTTATGATGTTTCTTTTTCTGTGTGACTTATTTCAGTTAGAATCATCGTACCTGAATCCACTCATTGTGCTGCTACGGGCCTGATGACATAGATTTCACTGCTGAGTGATACTGCATTGTACGTAAGTACCACAAGTTCTTTATCCATTTTTCACTTTCTGTGATATTGAACTTGTACGGTAAACG
Organism: Globicephala melas; assembly: GCF_963455315.2. Lineage (NCBI taxonomy): Eukaryota > Metazoa > Chordata > Mammalia > Artiodactyla > Delphinidae > Globicephala > Globicephala melas. Next base: position 253,983 of record NW_027207421.1, read on the forward strand.
AGGTTCTTGTAAACAGAGGCGTCCCAAACATTGGGGTGGCTGTGTCTTTTTGATTTTAATTTCCCTAAGCTATAGGACCATAAGTGGAAGTGCCCTAGGCTCTGTTGCTTTGTTTTTTAGATGTTTCAGGAAACACCATACACTTCTCCCGAGTGTCTGTTGGCAGTTTACATCCCGCCCATCAGCATAACAAGGCTCCCAGTTCTCCATGGCCTGTCCTGCCTTTCTGGATTTTACACTTTTTTCAGATGGCCCTTTTGACCGGGGGGAAGTGAGACTTCATTGTAGTGCAGATTTCCTTTGCAAGCTTGCTTGGTTGGCCAAAAAGGGCGTATGCGTTTTTTCCTGAATATATTCAGGAAAAAACGCATATGCCCTTTTTGGCCAAGTGCATCATTGTGGACGTTCTGCCTCTTTTCCTATGCTTTCAATGCAATTCCAGTCTACCTCCTGAAATCGGTTTCCTGCAATTCTGCCCCGCTTTCAAGTCCTCTTGGCAGCCTTACTTCAGTATATTTTTGGACGATAGTTGTCATTTATAACTCTGCAGGTTTGTGAATTACAGTGCCCCTGAGCTCCTTTCTTCAACTCGTTTTCTTGTGAGCTGGCCGCAACACCGCAGGATGGCTTCAGGCCCTAATCTGGTTCCGGCACGGCACGCTGAGCCTTTGGTTATTTCCTCTTCCTGGTGGGAAATGAGAGTTAAATTTGCCCGTCCAGACACCTCCAGCTAGTCTCTCATTGGTTCTCGCTATTCCTGTTCATCTTCCGCAGAAATTGCAAACTGGGCCAAACAGGAGGTTAAAGGGACTGACTCTCCAAGTCGGGAGAGTGTTAGTAAAGCGTCTGGAATGTTGCACCCGAGTACCAGGGTACGAAAACTGAGACATATTTGAACACGTCTCCCGATCACATGGTTGATCATACTCTAGGTTCCACATGCATGTTTTAGCTGAAGGAAGAATACCTTAAACCTGGGTAGTTGAAACCCCGTGGAATGGGTACCATGCAATATGACTTCAAAGGGTCTTCATTTGCTCACCGAACCTCTCCAATCCTATCACTGCTGCGTTTATGTCCCTGTACACATGCTTGATTCTCTTTCGGAGACATAGCAATCCATAGGTTTTAAGATACTTAAGAGTCAGGTACATTCTTAGGCGTTTAATATGCGGTGTTGAGTCCATTTCGTTGAGCAAGGGTAGCTCTTGTCTATTCCATATTTGGCTTAAGGAACTTTATCTGTGCTCATTTCAATCTCTGGTTTTATGCAGCACCCCAACTCACCTTTACCCTTAAACAAGCATAAGTTGGTTTTCTAAATTTGAGACCCTGTTCTGTTCTGTAATTCAGTTCCTGTGTAGCCAAGTTTACATTCCGTGTATTACTGATATCTTATGATGTTTCTTTTTCTGTGTGACTTATTTCAGTTAGAATCATCGTACCTGAATCCACTCATTGTGCTGCTACGGGCCTGATGACATAGATTTCACTGCTGAGTGATACTGCATTGTACGTAAGTACCACAAGTTCTTTATCCATTTTTCACTTTCTGTGATATTGAACTTGTACGGTAAACGAGGTTCTTGTAAACAGAGGCGTCCCAAATATTGGGGTGGCTGTATCTTTTTGATTTTAATTTCCCTAAGCTATAGGACCATAAGTGGAAGTGCCCTAGGCTCTGTTGCTTTGTTTTTTAGATGTTTCAGGAAACACCATACACTTCTCCCGAGTGTCTGTTGGCAATTTACATCCCGCCCATCAGCATAACAAGGCTCCCAGTTCTCCATGGCCTGTCCTGCCTTTCTGGATTTTACACTTTTTTCAGATGGCCCTTTTGACCGGGGGGAAGTGAGACTTCATTGTAGTGCAGATTTCCTTTGCAAGCTTGCTTGGTTGGCCAAAAAGGGCGTATGCGTTCTTTCCTGAATATATTCAGGAAAAAACGCATACGCCCTTTTTGGCCAAGTGCATCATTGTGGACGTTCTGCCTCTTTTCCTATGCTTTCAATGCAATTCCAGTCTACCTCCTGAAATCGGTTTCCTGCAATTCTGCCCCGCTTTCAAGTCCTCTTGGCAGCCTTACTTCAGTATATTTTTGGACGATAGTTGTCATTTATAACTCTGCAGGTTTGTGAATTACAGTGCCCCTGAGCTCCTTTCTTCAACTCGCTTTCTTGTGAGCTGGCCGCAACACCGCAGGATGGCTTCAGGCCCTAATCTGGTTCCGGCACGGCACGCTGAGCCTTTGGTTATTTCCTCTTCCTGGTGGGAAATGAGAGTTAAATTTGCCCGTCCAGACACCTCCAGCTAGTCTCTCATTGGTTCTCGCTATTCCTGTTCATCTTCCGCAGAAATTGCAAACTGGGCCAAACAGGAGGTTAAAGGGACTGACTCTCCAAGTCGGGAGAGTGTTAGTAAAGCGTCTGGAATGTTGCACCCGAGTACCAGGGTACGAAAACTGAGACATATTTGAACACGTCTCCCGATCACATGGTTGATCATACTCTAGGTTCCACATGCATGTTTTAGCTGAAGGAAGAATACCTTAAACCTGGGTAGTTGAAACCCGTGGAATGGGTACCATGCAATATGACTTCAAAGGGTCTTCATTTGCTCACCGAACCTCTCCAATCCTATCACTGCTGCGTTTATGTCCCTGTACACATGCTTGATTCTCTTTCGGAGACATAGCAATCCATAGGTTTTAAGATACTTAAGAGTCAGGTACATTCTTAGGCGTTTAATATGCGGTGTTGAGTCCATTTCGTTGAGCAAGGAGTAGCTCTTGTCTATTCCATATTTGGCTTAAGGAACTTTATCTGTGCTCATTTCAATCTCTGGTTTTATGCAGCACCCCAACTCACCTTTACCCTTAAACAAGCATAAGTTGGTTTTCTAAATTTGAGACCCTGTTCTGTTCTGTAATTCAGTTCCTGTGTAGCCAAGTTTACATTCCATGTATTACTGATATCTTATGATGTTTCTTTTTCTGTGTGACTTATTTCAGTTAGAATCATCGTACCTGAATCCACTCATTGTGCTGCTACGGGCCTGATGACATAGATTTCACTGCTGAGTGATACTGCATTGTACGTAAGTACCACAAGTTCTTTATCCATTTTTCACTTTCTGTGATATTGAACTTGTACGGTAAACGAGGTTCTTGTAAACAGAGGCGTCCCAAATATTGGGGTGGCTGTATCTTTTTGATTTTAATTTCCCTAAGCTATAGGACCATAAGTGGAAGTGCCCTAGGCTCTGTTGCTTTGTTTTTTAGATGTTTCAGGAAACACCATACACTTCTCCCGAGTGTCTGTTGGCAGTTTACATCCCGCCCATCAGCATAACAAGGCTCCCAGTTCTCCATGGCCTGTCCTGCCTTTCTGGATTTTACACTTTTTTCAGATGGCCCTTTTGACCGGGGGGAAGTGAGACTTCATTGTAGTGCAGATTTCCTTTGCAAGCTTGCTTGGTTGGCCAAAAAGGGCGTATGCGTTTTTTCCTGAATATATTCAGGAAAAAACGCATACGCCCTTTTTGGCCAAGTGCATCATTGTGGACGTTCTGCCTCTTTTCCTATGCTTTCAATGCAATTCCAGTCTACCTCCTGAAATCGGTTTCCTGCAATTCTGCCCCGCTTTCAAGTCCTCTTGGCAGCCTTACTTCAGTATATTTTTGGACGATAGTTGTCATTTATAACTCTGCAGGTTTGTGAATTACAGTGCCCCTGAGCTCCTTTCTTCAACTCGTTTTCTTGTGAGCTGGCCGCAACACCGCAGGATGGCTTCAGGCCCTAATCTGGTTCCGGCACGGCACGCTGAGCCTTTGGTTATTTCCTCTTCCTGGTGGGAAATGAGAGTTAAATTTGCCCGTCCAGACACCTCCAGCTAGCCTCTCATTGGTTCTCGCTATTCCTGTTCATCTTCCGCAGAAATTGCAAACTGGGCCAAACAGGAGGTTAAAGGGACTGACTCTCCAAGTCGGGAGAGTGTTAGTAAAGCGTCTGGAATGTTGCACCCGAGTACCAGGGTACGAAAACTGAGACATATTTGAACACGTCTCCCGATCACATGGTTGATCATACTCTAGGTTCCACATGCATGTTTTAGCTGAAGGAAGAATACCTTAAACCTGGGTAGTTGAAACCCGTGGAATGGGTACCATGCAATATGACTTCAAAGGCTCTTCATTTGCTCACCGAACCTCTCCAATCCTATCACTGCTGCGTTTATGTCCCTGTACACATGCTTGATTCTCTTTCGGAGACATAGCAATCCATAGGTTTTAAGATACTTAAGAGTCAGGTACATTCTTAGGCGTTTAATATGCGGTGTTGAGTCCATTTCGTTGAGCAAGGAGTAGCTCTTGTCTATTCCATATTTGGCTTAAGGAACTTTATCTGTGCTCATTTCAATCTCTGGTTTTATGCAGCACCCCAACTCACCTTTACCCTTAAACAAGCATAAGTTGGTTTTCTAAATTTGAGACCCTGTTCTGTTCTGTAATTCAGTTCCTGTGTAGCCAAGTTGACATTCCGTGTATTACTGATATCTTATGATGTTTCTTTTTCTGTGTGACTTATTTCAGTTAGAATCATCGTACCTGAATCCACTCATTGTGCTGCTACGGGCCTGATGGCATAGATTTCACTGCTGAGTGATACTGCATTGTACGTAAGTACCACAAGTTCTTTATCCATTTTTCACTTTCTGTGATATTGAACTTGTACGGTAAACGAGGTTCTTGTAAACAGAGGCGTCCCAAACATTGGGGTGGCTGTGTCTTTTTGATTTTAATTTCCCTAAGCTATAAGACCATAAGTGGAAGTGCCCTAGGCTCTGTTGCTTTGTTTTTTAGATGTTTCAGGAAACACCATACACTTCTCCCGAGTGTCTGTTGGCAGTTTACATCCCGCCCATCAGCATAACAAGGCTCCCAGTTCTCCATGGCCTGTCCTGCCTTTCTGGATTTTACACTTTTTTCAGATGGCCCTTTTGACCGGGGGGAAGTGAGACTTCATTGTAGTGCAGATTTCCTTTGCAAGCTTGCTTGGTTGGCCAAAAAGGGCGTATGCGTTCTTTCCTGAATATATTCAGGAAAAAACGCATACGCCCTTTTTGGCCAAGTGCATCATTGTGGACGTTCTGCCTCTTTTCCTATGCTTTCAATGCAATTCCAGTCTACCTCCTGAAATCGGTTTCCTGCAATTCTGCCCCGCTTTCAAGTCCTCTTGGCAGCCTTACTTCAGTATATTTTTGGACGATAGTTGTCATTTATAACTCTGCAGGTTTGTGAATTACAGTGCCCCTGAGCTCCTTTCTTCAACTCGTTTTCTTGTGAGCTGGCCGCAACACCGCAGGATGGCTTCAGGCCCTAATCTGGTTCCGGCACGGCACGCTGAGCCTTTGGTTATTTCCTCTTCCTGGTGGGAAATGAGAGTTAAATTTGCCCGTCCAGACACCTCCAGCTAGTCTCTCATTGGTTCTCGCTATTCCTGTTCATCTTCCGCAGAAATTGCAAACTGGGCCAAACAGGAGGTTAAAGGGACTGACTCTCCAAGTCGGGAGAGTGTTAGTAAAGCGTCTGGAATGTTGCACCCGAGTACCAGGGTACGAAAACTGAGACATATTTGAACACGTCTCCCGATCACATGGTTGATCATACTCTAGGTTCCACATGCATGTTTTAGCTGAAGGAAGAATACCTTAAACCTGGGTAGTTGAAACCCGTGGAATGGGTACCATGCAATATGACTTCAAAGGCTCTTCATTTGCTCACCGAACCTCTCCAATCCTATCACTGCTGCGTTTATGTCCCTGTACACATGCTTGATTCTCTTTCGGAGACATAGCAATCCATAGGTTTTAAGATACTTAAGAGTCAGGTACATTCTTAGGCGTTTAATATGCGGTGTTGAGTCCATTTCGTTGAGCAAGGAGTAGCTCTTGTCTATTCCATATTTGGCTTAAGGAACTTTATCTGTGCTCATTTCAATCTCTGGTTTTATGCAGCACCCCAACTCACCTTTACCCTTAAACAAGCATAAGTTGGTTTTCTAAATTTGAGACCCTGTTCTGTTCTGTAATTCAGTTCCTGTGTAGCCAAGTTTACATTCCGTGTATTACTGATATCTTATGATGTTTCTTTTTCTGTGTGACTTATTTCAGTTAGAATCATCGTACCTGAATCCACTCATTGTGCTGCTACGGGCCTGATGACATAGATTTCACTGCTGAGTGATACTGCATTGTACGTAAGTACCACAAGTTCTTTATCCATTTTTCACTTTCTGTGATATTGAACTTGTACGGTAAACGAGGTTCTTGTAAACAGAGGCGTCCCAAACATTGGGGTGGCTGTGTCTTTTTGATTTTAATTTCCCTAAGCTATAGGACCATAAGTGGAAGTGCCCTAGGCTCTGTTGCTTTGTTTTTTAGATGTTTCAGGAAACACCATACACTTCTCCCGAGTGTCTGTTGGCAGTTTACATCCCGCCCATCAGCATAACAAGGCTCCCAGTTCTCCATGGCCTGTCCTGCCTTTCTGGATTTTACACTTTTTTCAGATGGCCCTTTTGACCGGGGGGAAGTGAGACTTCATTGTAGTGCAGATTTCCTTTGCAAGCTTGCTTGGTTGGCCAAAAAGGGCGTATGCGTTTTTTCCTGAATATATTCAGGAAAAAACGCATACGCCCTTTTTGGCCAAGTGCATCATTGTGGACGTTCTGCCTCTTTTCCTATGCTTTCAATGCAATTCCAGTCTACCTCCTGAAATCGGTTTCCTGCAATTCTGCCCCGCTTTCAAGTCCTCTTGGCAGCCTTACTTCAGTATATTTTTGGACGATAGTTGTCATTTATAACTCTGCAGGTTTGTGAATTACAGTGCCCCTGAGCTCCTTTCTTCAACTCGTTTTCTTGTGAGCTGGCCGCAACACCGCAGGATGGCTTCAGGCCCTAATCTGGTTCCGGCACGGCACGCTGAGCCTTTGGTTATTTCCTCTTCCTGGTGGGAAATGAGAGTTAAATTTGCCCGTCCAGACACCTCCAGCTAGTCTCTCATTGGTTCTCGCTATTCCTGTTCATCTTCCGCAGAAATTGCAAACTGGGCCAAACAGGAGGTTAAAGGGACTGACTCTCCAAGTCGGGAGAGTGTTAGTAAAGCGTCTGGAATGTTGCACCCGAGTACCAGGGTACGAAAACTGAGACATATTTGAACACGTCTCCCGATCACATGGTTGATCATACTCTAGGTTCCACATGCATGTTTTAGCTGAAGGAAGAATACCTTAAACCTGGGTAGTTGAAACCCGTGGAATGGGTACCATGCAATATGACTTCAAAGGGTCTTCATTTGCTCACCGAACCTCTCCAATCCTATCACTGCTGCGTTTATGTCCCTGTACACATGCTTGATTCTCTTTCGGAGACATAGCAATCCATAGGTTTTAAGATACTTAAGAGTCAGGTACATTCTTAGGCGTTTAATATGCGGTGTTGAGTCCATTTCGTTGAGCAAGGAGTAGCTCTTGTCTATTCCATATTTGGCTTAAGGAACTTTATCTGTGCTCATTTCAATCTCTGGTTTTATGCAGCACCCCAACTCACCTTTACCCTTAAACAAGCATAAGTTGGTTTTCTAAATTTGAGACCCTGTTCTGTTCTGTAATTCAGTTCCTGTGTAGCCAAGTTTACATTCCATGTATTACTGATATCTTATGATGTTTCTTTTTCTGTGTGACTTATTTCAGTTAGAATCATCGTACCTGAATCCACTCATTGTGCTGCTACGGGCCTGATGACATAGATTTCACTGCTGAGTGATACTGCATTGTACGTAAGTACCACAAGTTCTTTATCCATTTTTCACTTTCTGTGATATTGAACTTGTACGGTAAACGAGGTTCTTGTAAACAGAGGCGTCCCAAATATTGGGGTGGCTGTATCTTTTTGATTTTAATTTCCCTAAGCTATAGGACCATAAGTGGAAGTGCCCTAGGCTCTGTTGCTTTGTTTTTTAGATGTTTCAGGAAACACCATACACTTCTCCCGAGTGTCTGTTGGCAATTTACATCCCGCCCATCAGCATAACAAGGCTCCCAGTTCTCCATGGCCTGTCCTGCCTTTCTGGATTTTACACTTTTTTCAGATGGCCCTTTTGACCGGGGGGAAGTGAGACTTCATTGTAGTGCAGATTTCCTTTGCAAGCTTGCTTGGTTGGCCAAAAAGGGCGTATGCGTTCTTTCCTGAATATATTCAGGAAAAAACGCATACGCCCTTTTTGGCCAAGTGCATCATTGTGGACGTTCTGCCTCTTTTCCTATGCTTTCAATGCAATTCCAGTCTACCTCCTGAAATCGGTTTCCTGCAATTCTGCCCCGCTTTCAAGTCCTCTTGGCAGCCTTACTTCAGTATATTTTTGGACGATAGTTGTCATTTATAACTCTGCAGGTTTGTGAATTACAGTGCCCCTGAGCTCCTTTCTTCAACTCGCTTTCTTGTGAGCTGGCCGCAACACCGCAGGATGGCTTCAGGCCCTAATCTGGTTCCGGCACGGCACGCTGAGCCTTTGGTTATTTCCTCTTCCTGGTGGGAAATGAGAGTTAAATTTGCCCGTCCAGACACCTCCAGCTAGTCTCTCATTGGTTCTCGCTATTCCTGTTCATCTTCCGCAGAAATTGCAAACTGGGCCAAACAGGAGGTTAAAGGGACTGACTCTCCAAGTCGGGAGAGTGTTAGTAAAGCGTCTGGAATGTTGCACCCGAGTACCAGGGTACGAAAACTGAGACATATTTGAACACGTCTCCCGATCACATGGTTGATCATACTCTAGGTTCCACATGCATGTTTTAGCTGAAGGAAGAATACCTTAAACCTGGGTAGTTGAAACCCGTGGAATGGGTACCATGCAATATGACTTCAAAGGGTCTTCATTTGCTCACCGAACCTCTCCAATCCTATCACTGCTGCGTTTATGTCCCTGTACACATGCTTGATTCTCTTTCGGAGACATAGCAATCCATAGGTTTTAAGATACTTAAGAGTCAGGTACATTCTTAGGCGTTTAATATGCGGTGTTGAGTCCATTTCGTTGAGCAAGGAGTAGCTCTTGTCTATTCCATATTTGGCTTAAGGAACTTTATCTGTGCTCATTTCAATCTCTGGTTTTATGCAGCACCCCAACTCACCTTTACCCTTAAACAAGCATAAGTTGGTTTTCTAAATTTGAGACCCTGTTCTGTTCTGTAATTCAGTTCCTGTGTAGCCAAGTTTACATTCCATGTATTACTGATATCTTATGATGTTTCTTTTTCTGTGTGACTTATTTCAGTTAGAATCATCGTACCTGAATCCACTCATTGTGCTGCTACGGGCCTGATGACATAGATTTCACTGCTGAGTGATACTGCATTGTACGTAAGTACCACAAGTTCTTTATCCATTTTTCACTTTCTGTGATATTGAACTTGTACGGTAAACGAGGTTCTTGTAAACAGAGGCGTCCCAAATATTGGGGTGGCTGTATCTTTTTGATTTTAATTTCCCTAAGCTATAGGACCATAAGTGGAAGTGCCCTAGGCTCTGTTGCTTTGTTTTTTAGATGTTTCAGGAAACACCATACACTTCTCCCGAGTGTCTGTTGGCAATTTACATCCCGCCCATCAGCATAACAAGGCTCCCAGTTCTCCATGGCCTGTCCTGCCTTTCTGGATTTTACACTTTTTTCAGATGGCCCTTTTGACCGGGGGGAAGTGAGACTTCATTGTAGTGCAGATTTCCTTTGCAAGCTTGCTTGGTTGGCCAAAAAGGGCGTATGCGTTCTTTCCTGAATATATTCAGGAAAAAACGCATACGCCCTTTTTGGCCAAGTGCATCATTGTGGACGTTCTGCCTCTTTTCCTATGCTTTCAATGCAATTCCAGTCTACCTCCTGAAATCGGTTTCCTGCAACTCTGCCCCGCTTTCAAGTCCTCTTGGCAGCCTTACTTCAGTATATTTTTGGACGATAGTTGTCATTTATAACTCTGCAGGTTTGTGAATTACAGTGCCCCTGAGCTCCTTTCTTCAACTCGCTTTCTTGTGAGCTGGCCGCAACACCACAGGATGGCTTCAGGCCCTAATCTGGTTCCGGCACGGCACGCTGAGCCTTTGGTTCTTTCCTCTTCCTGGTGGGAAATGAGAGTTAAATTTGCCCGTCCAGACACCTCCAGCTAGTCTCTCATTGGTTCTCGCTATTCCTGTTCATCTTCCGCAGAAATTGCAAACTGGGCCAAACAGGAGGTTAAAGGGACTGACTCTCCAAGTCGGGAGAGTGTTAGTAAAGCGTCTGGAATGTTGCACCCGAGTACCAGGGTACGAAAACTGAGACATATTTGAACACGTCTCCCGATCACATGGTTGATCATACTCTAGGTTCCACATGCATGTTTTAGCTGAAGGAAGAATACCTTAAACCTGGGTAGTTGAAACCCGTGGAATGGGTACCATGCAATATGACTTCAAAGGGTCTTCATTTGCTCACCGAACCTCTCCAATCCTATCATTGCTGCGTTTATGTCCCTGTACACATGCTTGATTCTCTTTCGGAGACATAGCAATCCATAGGTTTTAAGATACTTAAGAGTCAGGTACATTCTTAGGCGTTTAATATGCGGTGTTGAGTCCATTTCGTTGAGCAAGGAGTAGCTCTTGTCTATTCCATATTTGGCTTAAGGAACTTTATCTGTGCTCATTTCAATCTCTGGTTTTATGCAGCACCCCAACTCACCTTTACCCTTAAACAAGCATAAGTTGGTTTTCTAAATTTGAGACCCTGTTCTGTTCTGTAATTCAGTTCCTGTGTAGCCAAGTTTACATTCCGTGTATTACTGATATCTTATGATGTTTCTTTTTCTGTGTGACTTATTTCAGTTAGAATCATCGTACCTGAATCCACTCATTGTGCTGCTACGGGCCTGATGGCATAGATTTCACTGCTGAGTGATACTGCATTGTACGTAAGTACCACAAGTTCTTTATCCATTTTTCACTTTCTGTGATATTGAACTTGTACGGTAAACGAGGTTCTTGTAAACAGAGGCGTCCCAAACATTGGGGTGGCTGTGTCTTTTTGATTTTAATTTCCCTAAGCTATAGGACCATAAGTGGAAGTGCCCTAGGCTCTGTTGCTTTGTTTTTTAGATGTTTCAGGAAACACCATACACTTCTCCCGAGTGTCTGTTGGCAGTTTACATCCCGCCCATCAGCATAACAAGGCTCCCAGTTCTCCATGGCCTGTCCTGCCTTTCTGGATTTTACACTTTTTTCAGATGGCCCTTTTGACCGGGGGGAAGTGAGACTTCATTGTAGTGCAGATTTCCTTTGCAAGCTTGCTTGGTTGGCCAAAAAGGGCGTATGCGTTCTTTCCTGAATATATTCAGGAAAAAACACATACGCCCTTTTTGGCCAAGTGCATCATTGTGGACGTTCTGCCTCTTTTCCTATGCTTTCAATGCAATTCCAGTCTACCTCCTGAAATCGGTTTCCTGCAATTCTGCCCCGCTTTCAAGTCCTCTTGGCAGCCTTACTTCAGTATATTTTTGGACGATAGTTGTCATTTATAACTCTGCAGGTTTGTGAATTACAGTGCCCCTGAGCTCCTTTCTTCAACTCGTTTTCTTGTGAGCTGGCCGCAACACCGCAGGATGGCTTCAGGCCCTAATCTGGTTCCGGCACGGCACGCTGAGCCTTTGGTTATTTCCTCTTCCTGGTGGGAAATGAGAGTTAAATTTGCCCGTCCAGACACCTCCAGCTAGTCTCTCATTGGTTCTCGCTATTCCTGTTCATCTTCCGCAGAAATTGCAAACTGGGCCAAACAGGAGGTTAAAGGGACTGACTCTCCAAGTCGGGAGAGTGTTAGTAAAGCGTCTGGAATGTTGCACCCGAGTACCAGGGTACGAAAACTGAGACATATTTGAACACGTCTCCCGATCACATGGTTGATCATACTCTAGGTTCCACATGCATGTTTTAGCTGAAGGAAGAATACCTTAAACCTGGGTAGTTGAAACCCGTGGAATGGGTACCATGCAATATGACTTCAAAGGGTCTTCATTTGCTCACCGAACCTCTCCAATCCTATCACTGCTGCGTTTATGTCCCTGTACACATGCTTGATTCTCTTTCGGAGACATAGCAATCCATAGGTTTTAAGATACTTAAGAGTCAGGTACATTCTTAGGCGTTTAATATGCGGTGTTGAGTCCATTTCGTTGAGCAAGGAGTAGCTCTTGTCTATTCCATATTTGGCTTAAGGAACTTTATCTGTGCTCATTTCAATCTCTGGTTTTATGCAGCACCCCAACTCACCTTTACCCTTAAACAAGCATAAGTTGGTTTTCTAAATTTGAGACCCTGTTCTGTTCTGTAATTCAGTTCCTGTGTAGCCAAGTTTACATTCCGTGTATTACTGATATCTTATGATGTTTCTTTTTCTGTGTGACTTATTTCAGTTAGAATCATCGTACCTGAATCCACTCATTGTGCTGCTACGGGCCTGATGGCATAGATTTCACTGCTGAGTGATACTGCATTGTACGTAAGTACCACAAGTTCTTTATCCATTTTTCACTTTCTGTGATATTGAACTTGTACGGTAAACGAGGTTCTTGTAAACAGAGGCGTCCCAAACATTGGGGTGGCTGTGTCTTTTTGATTTTAATTTCCCTAAGCTATAGGACCATAAGTGGAAGTGGCCTAGGCTCTGTTGCTTTGTTTTTTAGATGTTTCAGGAAACACCATACACTTCTCCCGAGTGTCTGTTGGCAGTTTACATCCCGCCCATCAGCATAACAAGGCTCCCAGTTCTCCATGGCCTGTCCTGCCTTTCTGGATTTTACACTTTTTTCAGATGGCCCTTTTGACCGGGGGGAAGTGAGACTTCATTGTAGTGCAGATTTCCTTTGCAAGCTTGCTTGGTTGGCCAAAAAGGGCGTATGCGTTTTTTCCTGAATATATTCAGGAAAAAACGCATACGCCCTTTTTGGCCAAGTGCATCATTGTGGACGTTCTGCCTCTTTTCCTATGCTTTCAATGCAATTCCAGTCTACCTCCTGAAATCGGTTTCCTGCAATTCTGCCCCGCTTTCAAGTCCTCTTGGCAGCCTTACTTCAGTATATTTTTGGACGATAGTTGTCATTTATAACTCTGCAGGTTTGTGAATTACAGTGCCCCTGAGCTCCTTTCTTCAACTCGTTTTCTTGTGAGCTGGCCGCAACACCGCAGGATGGCTTCAGGCCCTAATCTGGTTCCGGCACGGCACGCTGAGCCTTTGGTTATTTCCTCTTCCTGGTGGGAAATGAGAGTTAAATTTGCCCGTCCAGACACCTCCAGCTAGTCTCTCATTGGTTCTCGCTATTCCTGTTCATCTTCCGCAGAAATTGCAAACTGGGCCAAACAGGAGGTTAAAGGGACTGACTCTCCAAGTCGGGAGAGTGTTAGTAAAGCGTCTGGAATGTTGCACCCGAGTACCAGGGTACGAAAACTGAGACATATTTGAACACGTCTCCCGATCACATGGTTGATCATACTCTAGGTTCCACATGCATGTTTTAGCTGAAGGAAGAATACCTTAAACCTGGGTAGTTGAAACCCGTGGAATGGGTACCATGCAATATGACTTCAAAGGCTCTTCATTTGCTCACCGAACCTCTCCAATCCTATCACTGCTGCGTTTATGTCCCTGTACACATGCTTGATTCTCTTTCGGAGACATAGCAATCCATAGGTTTTAAGATACTTAAGAGTCAGGTACATTCTTAGGCGTTTAATATGCGGTGTTGAGTCCATTTCGTTGAGCAAGGAGTAGCTCTTGTCTATTCCATATTTGGCTTAAGGAACTTTATCTGTGCTCATTTCAATCTCTGGTTTTATGCAGCACCCCAACTCACCTTTACCCTTAAACAAGCATAAGTTGGTTTTCTAAATTTGAGACCCTGTTCTGTTCTGTAATTCAGTTCCTGTGTAGCCAAGTTTACATTCCGTGTATTACTGATATCTTATGATGTTTCTTTTTCTGTGTGACTTATTTCAGTTAGAATCATCGTACCTGAATCCACTCATTGTGCTGCTACGGGCCTGATGGCATAGATTTCACTGCTGAGTGATACTGCATTGTACGTAAGTACCACAAGTTCTTTATCCATTTTTCACTTTCTGTGATATTGAACTTGTACGGTAAACGAGGTTCTTGTAAACAGAGGCGTCCCAAACATTGGGGTGGCTGTGTCTTTTTGATTTTAATTTCCCTAAGCTATAGGACCATAAGTGGAAGTGCCCTAGGCTCTGTTGCTTTGTTTTTTAGATGTTTCAGGAAACACCATACACTTCTCCCGAGTGTCTGTTGGCAGTTTACATCCCGCCCATCAGCATAACAAGGCTCCCAGTTCTCCATGGCCTGTCCTGCCTTTCTGGATTTTACACTTTTTTCAGATGGCCCTTTTGACCGGGGGGAAGTGAGACTTCATTGTAGTGCAGATTTCCTTTGCAAGCTTGCTTGGTTGGCCAAAAAGGGCGTATGCGTTCTTTCCTGAATATATTCAGGAAAAAACACATACGCCCTTTTTGGCCAAGTGCATCATTGTGGACGTTCTGCCTCTTTTCCTATGCTTTCAATGCAATTCCAGTCTACCTCCTGAAATCGGTTTCCTGCAATTCTGCCCCGCTTTCAAGTCCTCTTGGCAGCCTTACTTCAGTATATTTTTGGACGATAGTTTTCATTTATAACTCTGCAGGTTTGTGAATTACAGTGCCCCTGAGCTCCTTTCTTCAACTCGTTTTCTTGTGAGCTGGCCGCAACACCGCAGGATGGCTTCAGGCCCTAATCTGGTTCCGGCACGGCACGCTGAGCCTTTGGTTATTTCCTCTTCCTGGTGGGAAATGAGAGTTAAATTTGCCCGTCCAGACACCTCCAGCTAGTCTCTCATTGGTTCTCGCTATTCCTGTTCATCTTCCGCAGAAATTGCAAACTGGGCCAAACAGGAGGTTAAAGGGACTGACTCTCCAAGTCGGGAGAGTGTTAGTAAAGCGTCTGGAATGTTGCACCCGAGTACCAGGGTACGAAAACTGAGACATATTTGAACACGTCTCCCGATCACATGGTTGATCATACTCTAGGTTCCACATGCATGTTTTAGCTGAAGGAAGAATACCTTAAACCTGGGTAGTTGAAACCCGTGGAATGGGTACCATGCAATATGACTTCAAAGGCTCTTCATTTGCTCACCGAACCTCTCCAATCCTATCACTGCTGCGTTTATGTCCCTGTACACATGCTTGATTCTCTTTCGGAGACATAGCAATCCATAGGTTTTAAGATACTTAAGAGTCAGGTACATTCTTAGGCGTTTAATATGCGGTGTTGAGTCCATTTCGTTGAGCAAGGAGTAGCTCTTGTCTATTCCATATTTGGCTTAAGGAACTTTATCTGTGCTCATTTCAATCTCTGGTTTTATGCAGCACCCCAACTCACCTTTACCCTTAAACAAGCATAAGTTGGTTTTCTAAATTTGAGACCCTGTTCTGTTCTGTAATTCAGTTCCTGTGTAGCCAAGTTTACATTCCGTGTATTACTGATATCTTATGATGTTTCTTTTTCTGTGTGACTTATTTCAGTTAGAATCATCGTACCTGAATCCACTCATTGTGCTGCTACGGGCCTGATGGCATAGATTTCACTGCTGAGTGATACTGCATTGTACGTAAGTACCACAAGTTCTTTATCCATTTTTCACTTTCTGTGATATTGAACTTGTACGGTAAACGAGGTTCTTGTAAACAGAGGCGTCCCAAACATTGGGGTGGCTGTGTCTTTTTGATTTTAATTTCCCTAAGCTATAGGACCATAAGTGGAAGTGGCCTAGGCTCTGTTGCTTTGTTTTTTAGATGTTTCAGGAAACACCATACACTTCTCCCGAGTGTCTGTTGGCAGTTTACATCCCGCCCATCAGCATAACAAGGCTCCCAGTTCTCCATGGCCTGTCCTGCCTTTCTGGATTTTACACTTTTTTCAGATGGCCCTTTTGACCGGGGGGAAGTGAGACTTCATTGTAGTGCAGATTTCCTTTGCAAGCTTGCTTGGTTGGCCAAAAAGGGCGTATGCGTTTTTTCCTGAATATATTCAGGAAAAAACGCATACGCCCTTTTTGGCCAAGTGCATCATTGTGGACGTTCTGCCTCTTTTCCTATGCTTTCAATGCAATTCCAGTCTACCTCCTGAAATCGGTTTCCTGCAATTCTGCCCCGCTTTCAAGTCCTCTTGGCAGCCTTACTTCAGTATATTTTTGGACGATAGTTGTCATTTATAACTCTGCAGGTTTGTGAATTACAGTGCCCCTGAGCTCCTTTCTTCAACTCGTTTTCTTGTGAGCTGGCCGCAACACCGCAGGATGGCTTCAGGCCCTAATCTGGTTCCGGCACGGCACGCTGAGCCTTTGGTTATTTCCTCTTCCTGGTGGGAAATGAGAGTTAAATTTGCCCGTCCAGACACCTCCAGCTAGTCTCTCATTGGTTCTCGCTATTCCTGTTCATCTTCCGCAGAAATTGCAAACTGGGCCAAACAGGAGGTTAAAGGGACTGACTCTCCAAGTCGGGAGAGTGTTAGTAAAGCGTCTGGAATGTTGCACCCGAGTACCAGGGTACGAAAACTGAGACATATTTGAACACGTCTCCCGATCACATGGTTGATCATACTCTAGGTTCCACATGCATGTTTTAGCTGAAGGAAGAATACCTTAAACCTGGGTAGTTGAAACCCGTGGAATGGGTACCATGCAATATGACTTCAAAGGCTCTTCATTTGCTCACCGAACCTCTCCAATCCTATCACTGCTGCGTTTATGTCCCTGTACACATGCTTGATTCTCTTTCGGAGACATAGCAATCCATAGGTTTTAAGATACTTAAGAGTCAGGTACATTCTTAGGCGTTTAATATGCGGTGTTGAGTCCATTTCGTTGAGCAAGGAGTAGCTCTTGTCTATTCCATATTTGGCTTAAGGAACTTTATCTGTGCTCATTTCAATCTCTGGTTTTATGCAGCACCCCAACTCACCTTTACCCTTAAACAAGCATAAGTTGGTTTTCTAAATTTGAGACCCTGTTCTGTTCTGTAATTCAGTTCCTGTGTAGCCAAGTTGACATTCCGTGTATTACTGATATCTTATGATGTTTCTTTTTCTGTGTGACTTATTTCAGTTAGAATCATCGTACCTGAATCCACTCATTGTGCTGCTACGGGCCTGATGACATAGATTTCACTGCTGAGTGATACTGCATTGTACGTAAGTACCACAAGTTCTTTATCCATTTTTCACTTTCTGTGATATTGAACTTGTACGGTAAACGAGGTTCTTGTAAACAGAGGCGTCCCAAACATTGGGGTGGCTGTGTCTTTTTGATTTTAATTTCCCTAAGCTATAGGACCATAAGTGGAAGTGCCCTAGGCTCTGTTGCTTTGTTTTTTAGATGTTTCAGGAAACACCATACACTTCTCCCGAGTGTCTGTTGGCAATTTACATCCCGCCCATCAGCATAACAAGGCTCCCAGTTCTCCATGGCCTGTCCTGCCTTTCTGGATTTTACACTTTTTTCAGATGGCCCTTTTGACCGGGGGGAAGTGAGACTTCATTGTAGTGCAGATTTCCTTTGCAAGCTTGCTTGGTTGGCCAAAAAGGGCGTATGCGTTTTTTCCTGAATATATTCAGGAAAAAACGCATACGCCCTTTTTGGCCAAGTGCATCATTGTGGACGTTCTGCCTCTTTTCCTATGCTTTCAATGCAATTCCAGTCTACCTCCTGAAATCGGTTTCCTGCAATTCTGCCCCGCTTTCAAGTCCTCTTGGCAGCCTTACTTCAGTATATTTTTGGACGATAGTTGTCATTTATAACTCTGCAGGTTTGTGAATTACAGTGCCCCTGAGCTCCTTTCTTCAACTCGTTTTCTTGTGAGCTGGCCGCAACACCGCAGGATGGCTTCAGGCCCTAATCTGGTTCCGGCACGGCACGCTGAGCCTTTGGTTATTTCCTCTTCCTGGTGGGAAATGAGAGTTAAATTTGCCCGTCCAGACACCTCCAGCTAGTCTCTCATTGGTTCTCGCTATTCCTGTTCATCTTCCGCAGAAATTGCAAACTGGGCCAAACAGGAGGTTAAAGGGACTGACTCTCCAAGTCAGGAGAGTGTTAGTAAAGCGTCTGGAATGTTGCACCCGAGTACCAGGGTACGAAAACTGAGACATATTTGAACACGTCTCCCGATCACATGGTTGATCATACTCTAGGTTCCACATGCATGTTTTAGCTGAAGGAAGAATACCTTAAACCTGGGTAGTTGAAACCCGTGGAATGGGTACCATGCAATATGACTTCAAAGGCTCTTCATTTGCTCACCGAACCTCTCCAATCCTATCACTGCTGCGTTTATGTCCCTGTACACATGCTTGATTCTCTTTCGGAGACATAGCAATCCATAGGTTTTAAGATACTTAAGAGTCAGGTACATTCTTAGGCGTTTAATATGCGGTGTTGAGTCCATTTCGTTGAGCAAGGAGTAGCTCTTGTCTATTCCATATTTGGCTTAAGGAACTTTATCTGTGCTCATTTCAATCTCTGGTTTTATGCAGCACCCCAACTCACCTTTACCCTTAAACAAGCATAAGTTGGTTTTCTAAATTTGAGACCCTGTTCTGTTCTGTAATTCAGTTCCTGTGTAGCCAAGTTGACATTCCGTGTATTACTGATATCTTATGATGTTTCTTTTTCTGTGTGACTTATTTCAGTTAGAATCATCGTACCTGAATCCACTCATTGTGCTGCTACGGGCCTGATGACATAGATTTCACTGCTGAGTGATACTGCATTGTACGTAAGTACCACAAGTTCTTTATCCATTTTTCACTTTCTGTGATATTGAACTTGTACGGTAAACGAGGTTCTTGTAAACAGAGGCGTCCCAAACATTGGGGTGGCTGTGTCTTTTTGATTTTAATTTCCCTAAGCTATAGGACCATAAGTGGAAGTGCCCTAGGCTCTGTTGCTTTGTTTTTTAGATGTTTCAGGAAACACCATACACTTCTCCCGAGTGTCTGTTGGCAGTTTACATCCCGCCCATCAGCATAACAAGGCTCCCAGTTCTCCATGGCCTGTCCTGCCTTTCTGGATTTTACACTTTTTTCAGATGGCCCTTTTGACCGGGGGGAAGTGAGACTTCATTGTAGTGCAGATTTCCTTTGCAAGTTTGCTTGGTTGGCCAAAAAGGGCGTATGCGTTCTTTCCTGAATATATTCAGGAAAAAACGCATACGCCCTTTTTGGCCAAGTGCATCATTGTGGACGTTCTGCCTCTTTTCCTATGCTTTCAATGCAATTCCAGTCTACCTCCTGAAATCGGTTTCCTGCAATTCTGCCCCGCTTTCAAGTCCTCTTGGCAGCCTTACTTCAGTATATTTTTGGACGATAGTTGTCATTTATAACTCTGCAGGTTTGTGAATTACAGTGCCCCTGAGCTCCTTTCTTCAACTCGCTTTCTTGTGAGCTGGCCGCAACACCGCAGGATGGCTTCAGGCCCTAATCTGGTTCCGGCACGGCACACTGAGCCTTTGGTTCTTTCCTCTTCCTGGTGGGAAATGGGAGTTAAATTTGCCCGTCCAGACACCTCCAGCTAGTCTCTCATTGGTTCTCGCTATTCCTGTTCATCTTCCGCAGAAATTGCAAACTGGGCCAAACAGGAGGTTAAAGGGACTGACTCTCCAAGTCGGGAGAGTGTTAGTAAAGCGTCTGGAATGTTGCACCCGAGTACCAGGGTACGAAAACTGAGACATATTTGAACACGTCTCCCGATCACATGGTTGATCATACTCTAGGTTCCACATGCATGTTTTAGCTGAAGGAAGAATACCTTAAACCTGGGTAGTTGAAACCCGTGGAATGGGTACCATGCAATATGACTTCAAAGGGTCTTCATTTGCTCACCGAACCTCTCCAATCCTATCACTGCTGCGTTTATGTCCCTGTACACATGCTTGATTCTCTTTCGGAGACATAGCAATCCATAGGTTTTAAGATACTTAAGAGTCAGGTACATTCTTAGGCGTTTAATATGCGGTGTTGAGTCCATTTCGTTGAGCAAGGAGTAGCTCTTGTCTATTCCATATTTGGCTTAAGGAACTTTATCTGTGCTCATTTCAAACTCTGGTTTTATGCAGCACCCCAACTCACCTTTCCCCTTAAACAAGCATAAGTTGGTTGTCTAAATTTGAGACCCTGTTCTGTTCTGTAATTCAGTTCCTGTGTAGCCAAGTTGACATTCCGTGTATTACTGATATCTTATGATGTTTCTTTTTCTGTGTGACTTATTTCAGTTAGAATCATCGTACCTGAATCCACTCATTGTGCTGCTACGGGCCAGATGGCATAGATTTCACTGCTGAGTGATACTGCATTGTACGTAAGTACCACAAGTTCTTTATCCATTTTTCACTTTCTGTGATATTGAACTTGTACGGTAAACGAGGTTCTTGTAAACAGAGGCGTCCCAAACATTGGGGTGGCTGTGTCTTTTTGATTTTAATTTCCCTAAGCTATAGGACCATAAGTGGAAGTGGCCTAGGCTCTGTTGCTTTGTTTTTTAGATGTTTCAGGAAACACCATACACTTCTCCCGAGTGTCTGTTGGCAGTTTACATCCCGCCCATCAGCATAACAAGGCTCCCAGTTCTCCATGGCCTGTCCTGCCTTTCTGGATTTTACACTTTTTTCAGATGGCCCTTTTGACCGGGGGGAAGTGAGACTTCATTGTAGTGCAGATTTCCTTTGCAAGCTTGCTTGGTTGGCCAAAAAGGGCGTATGCGTTTTTTCCTGAATATATTCAGGAAAAAACGCATACGCCCTTTTTGGCCAAGTGCATCATTGTGGACGTTCTGCCTCTTTTCCTATGCTTTCAATGCAATTCCAGTCTACCTCCTGAAATCGGTTTCCTGCAATTCTGCCCCGCTTTCAAGTCCTCTTGGCAGCCTTACTTCAGTATATTTTTGGACGATAGTTGTCATTTATAACTCTGCAGGTTTGTGAATTACAGTGCCCCTGAGCTCCTTTCTTCAACTCGCTTTCTTGTGAGCTGGCCGCAACACCGCAGGATGGCTTCAGGCCCTAATCTGGTTCCGGCACGGCACGCTGAGCCTTTGGTTCTTTCCTCTTCCTGGTGGGAAATGAGAGTTAAATTTGCCCGTCCAGACACCTCCAGCTAGTCTCTCATTGGTTCTCGCTATTCCTGTTCATCTTCCGCAGAAATTGCAAACTGGGCCAAACAGGAGGTTAAAGGGACTGACTCTCCAAGTCGGGAGAGTGTTAGTAAAGCGTCTGGAATGTTGCACCCGAGTACCAGGGTACGAAAACTGAGACATATTTGAACACGTCTCCCGATCACATGGTTGATCATACTCTAGGTTCCACATGCATGTTTTAGCTGAAAGAAGAATACCTTAAACCTGGGTAGTTGAAACCCGTGGAATGGGTACCATGCAATATGACTTCAAAGGGTCTTCATTTGCTCACCGAACCTCTCCAATCCTATCACTGCTGCGTTTATGTCCCTGTACACATGCTTGATTCTCTTTCGGAGACATAGCAATCCATAGGTTTTAAGATACTTAAGAGTCAGGTACATTCTTAGGCGTTTAATATGCGGTGTTGAGTCCATTTCGTTGAGCAAGGAGTAGCTCTTGTCTATTCCATATTTGGCTTAAGGAACTTTATCTGTGCTCATTTCAATCTCTGGTTTTATGCAGCACCCCAACTCACCTTTACCCTTAAACAAGCATAAGTTGGTTTTCTAAATTTGAGACCCTGTTCTGTTCTGTAATTCAGTTCCTGTGTAGCCAAGTTGACATTCCGTGTATTACTGATATCGTATGATGTTTCTTTTTCTGTGTGACTTATTTCAGTTAGAATCATCGTACCTGAATCCACTCATTGTGCTGCTACGGGCCTGATGACATAGATTTCACTGCTGAGTGATACTGCATTGTACGTAAGTACCACAAGTTCTTTATCCATTTTTCACTTTCTGTGATATTGAACTTGTACGGTAAACGAGTTTCTTGTAAACAGAGGCGTCCCAAACATTGGGGTGGCTGTATCTTTTTGATTTTAATTTCCCTAAGCTATAGGACCATAAGTGGAAGTGCCCTAGGCTCTGTTGCTTTGTTTTTTAGATGTTTCAGGAAACACCATACACTTCTCCCGAGTGTCTGTTGGCAGTTTACATCCCGCCCATCAGCATAACAAGGCTCCCAGTTCTCCATGGCCTGTCCTGCCTTTCTGGATTTTACACTTTTTTCAGATGGCCCTTTTGACCGGGGGGAAGTGAGACTTCATTGTAGTGCAGATTTCCTTTGCAAGCTTGCTTGGTTGGCCAAAAAGGGCGTATGCGTTCTTTCCTGAATATATTCAGGAAAAAACGCATACGCCCTTTTTGGCCAAGTGCATCATTGTGGACGTTCTGCCTCTTTTCCTATGCTTTCAATGCAATTCCAGTCTACCTCCTGAAATCGGTTTCCTGCAATTCTGCCCCGCTTTCAAGTCCTCTTGGCAGCCTTACTTCAGTATATTTTTGGACGATAGTTGTCATTTATAACTCTGCAGGTTTGTGAATTACAGTGCCCCTGAGCTCCTTTCTTCAACTCGCTTTCTTGTGAGCTGGCCGCAACACCGCAGGATGGCTTCAGGCCCTAATCTGGTTCCGGCACGGCACGCTGAGCCTTTGGTTATTTCCTCTTCCTGGTGGGAAATGAGAGTTAAATTTGCCCGTCCAGACACCTCCAGCTAGTCTCTCATTGGTTCTCGCTATTCCTGTTCATCTTCCGCAGAAATTGCAAACTGGGCCAAACAGGAGGTTAAAGGGACTGACTCTCCAAGTCAGGAGAGTGTTAGTAAAGCGTCTGGAATGTTGCACCCGAGAACCAGGGTACGAAAACTGAGACATATTTGAACACGTCTCCCGATCACATGGTTGATCATACTCTAGGTTCCACATGCATGTTTTAGCTGAAGGAAGAATACCTTAAACCTGGGTAGTTGAAACCCGTGGAATGGGTACCATGCAATATGACTTCAAAGGGTCTTCATTTGCTCACCGAACCTCTCCAATCCTATCACTGCTGCGTTTATGTCCCTGTATACATGCTTGATTCTCTTTCAGAGACATAGCAATCCATAGGTTTTAAGATACTTAAGAGTCAGGTACATTCTTAGGCGTTTAATATGCGGTGTTGAGTCCATTTCGTTGAGCAAGGAGTAGCTCTTGTCTATTCCATATTTGGCTTAAGGAACTTTATCTGTGCTCATTTCAATCTCTGGTTTTATGCAGCACCCCAACTCACCTTTACCCTTAAACAAGCATAAGTTGGTTTTCTAAATTTGAGACCCTGTTCTGTTCTGTAATTCAGTTCCTGTGTAGCCAAGTTTACATTCCGTGTATTACTGATATCTTATGATGTTTCTTTTTCTGTGTGACTTATTTCAGTTAGAATCATCGTACCTGAATCCACTCATTGTGCTGCTACGGGCCTGATGGCATAGATTTCACTGCTGAGTGATACTGCATTGTACGTAAGTACCACAAGTTCTTTATCCATTTTTCACTTTCTGTGATATTGAACTTGTACCGTAAACGAGGTTCTTGTAAACAGAGGCGTCCCAAACATTGGGGTGGCTGTGTCTTTTTGATTTTAATTTCCCTAAGCTATAGGACCATAAGTGGAAGTGCCCTAGGCTCTGTTGCTTTGTTTTTTAGATGTTTCAGGAAACACCATACACTTCTCCCGAGTGTCTGTTGGCAGTTTACATCCCGCCCATCAGCATAACAAGGCTCCCAGTTCTCCATGGCCTGTCCTGCCTTTCTGGATTTTACACTTTTTTCAGATGGCCCTTTTGACCGGGGGGAAGTGAGACTTCATTGTAGTGCAGATTTCCTTTGCAAGTTTGCTTGGTTGGCCAAAAAGGGCGTATGCGTTCTTTCCTGAATATATTCAGGAAAAAACGCATACGCCCTTTTTGGCCAAGTGCATCATTGTGGACGTTCTGCCTCTTTTCCTATGCTTTCAATGCAATTCCAGTCTACCTCCTGAAATCGGTTTCCTGCAATTCTGCCCCGCTTTCAAGTCCTCTTGGCAGCCTTACTTCAGTATATTTTTGGACGATAGTTGTCATTTATAACTCTGCAGGTTTGTGAATTACAGTGCCCCTGAGCTCCTTTCTTCAACTCGCTTTCTTGTGAGCTGGCCGCAACACCGCAGGATGGCTTCAGGCCCTAATCTGGTTCCGGCACGGCACACTGAGCCTTTGGTTCTTTCCTCTTCCTGGTGGGAAATGGGAGTTAAATTTGCCCGTCCAGACACCTCCAGCTAGTCTCTCATTGGTTCTCGCTATTCCTGTTCATCTTCCGCAGAAATTGCAAACTGGGCCAAACAGGAGGTTAAAGGGACTGACTCTCCAAGTCGGGAGAGTGTTAGTAAAGCGTCTGGAATGTTGCACCCGAGTACCAGGGTACGAAAACTGAGACATATTTGAACACGTCTCCCGATCACATGGTTGATCATACTCTAGGTTCCACATGCATGTTTTAGCTGAAGGAAGAATACCTTAAACCTGGGTAGTTGAAACCCGTGGAATGGGTACCATGCAATATGACTTCAAAGGCTCTTCATTTGCTCACCGAACCTCTCCAATCCTATCACTGCTGCGTTTATGTCCCTGTACACATGCTTGATTCTCTTTCGGAGACATAGCAATCCATAGGTTTTAAGATACTTAAGAGTCAGGTACATTCTTAGGCGTTTAATATGCGGTGTTGAGTCCATTTCGTTGAGCAAGGAGTAGCTCTTGTCTATTCCATATTTGGCTTAAGGAACTTTATCTGTGCTCATTTCAATCTCTGGTTTTATGCAGCACCCCAACTCACCTTTACCCTTAAACAAGCATAAGTTGGTTTTCTAAATTTGAGACCCTGTTCTGTTCTGTAATTCAGTTCCTGTGTAGCCAAGTTGACATTCCGTGTATTACTGATATCTTATGATGTTTCTTTTTCTGTGTGACTTATTTCAGTTAGAATCATCGTACCTGAATCCACTCATTGTGCTGCTACGGGCCTGATGACATAGATTTCACTGCTGAGTGATACTGCATTGTACGTAAGTACCACAAGTTCTTTATCCATTTTTCACTTTCTGTGATATTGAACTTGTACGGTAAACGAGGTTCTTGTAAACAGAGGCGTCCCAAACATTGGGGTGGCTGTGTCTTTTTGATTTTAATTTCCCTAAGCTATAGGACCATAAGTGGAAGTGCCCTAGGCTCTGTTGCTTTGTTTTTTAGATGTTTCAGGAAACACCATACACTTCTCCCGAGTGTCTGTTGGCAGTTTACATCCCGCCCATCAGCATAACAAGGCTCCCAGTTCTCCATGGCCTGTCCTGCCTTTCTGGATTTTACACTTTTTTCAGATGGCCCTTTTGACCGGCGGGAAGTGAGACTTCATTGTAGTGCAGATTTCCTTTGCAAGCTTGCTTGGTTGGCCAAAAAGGGCATATGCGTTTTTTCCTGAATATATTCAGGAAAAAACACATATGCCCTTTTTGGCCAAGTGCATCATTGTGGACGTTCTGCCTCTTTTCCTATGCTTTCAATGCAATTCCAGTCTACCTCCTGAAATCGGTTTCCTGCAATTCTGCCCCGCTTTCAAGTCCTCTTGGCAGCCTTACTTCAGTATATTTTTAGACGATAGCTGTCATTTATAACTCTGCAGGTTTGTGAATTACAGTGCCCCTGAGCTCCTTTCTTCAACTCGTTTTCTTGTGAGCTGGCCGCAACACCGCAGGATGGCTTCAGGCCCTAATTTGGTTCCGGCACGGCACGCTGAGCCTTTGGTTATTTCCTCTTCCTGGTGGGAAATGAGAGTTAAATTTGCCCGTCCAGACACCTCCAGCTAGTCTCTCATTGGTTCTCGCTATTCCTGTTCATCTTCCGCAGAAATTGCAAACTGGGCCAAACAGGAGGTTAAAGGGACTGACTCTCCAAGTCGGGAGAGTGTTAGTAAAGCGTCTGGAATGTTGCACCCGAGTACCAGGGTACGAAAACTGAGACATATTTGAACACGTCTCCCGATCACATGGTTGATCATACTCTAGGTTCCACATGCATGTTTTAGCTGAAGGAAGAATACCTTAAACCTGGGTAGTTGAAACCCGTGGAATGGGTACCATGCAATATGACTTCAAAGGGTCTTCATTTGCTCACCGAACCTCTCCAATCCTATCACTGCTGCGTTTATGTCCCTGTACACATGCTTGATTCTCTTTCGGAGACATAGCAATCCATAGGTTTTAAGATACTTAAGAGTCAGGTACATTCTTAGGCGTTTAATATGCGGTGTTGAGTCCATTTCGTTGAGCAAGGAGTAGCTCTTGTCTATTCCATATTTGGCTTAAGGAACTTTATCTGTGCTCATTTCAAACTCTGGTTTTATGCAGCACCCCAACTCACCTTTCCCCTTAAACAAGCATAAGTTGGTTGTCTAAATTTGAGACCCTGTTCTGTTCTGTAATTCAGTTCCTGTGTAGCCAAGTTGACATTCCGTGTATTACTGATATCTTATGATGTTTCTTTTTCTGTGTGACTTATTTCAGTTAGAATCATCGTACCTGAATCCACTCATTGTGCTGCTACGGGCCAGATGGCATAGATTTCACTGCTGAGTGATACTGCATTGTACGTAAGTACCACAAGTTCTTTATCCATTTTTCACTTTCTGTGATATTGAACTTGTACGGTAAACGAGGTTCTTGTAAACAGAGGCGTCCCAAACATTGGGGTGGCTGTGTCTTTTTGATTTTAATTTCCCTAAGCTATAGGACCATAAGTGGAAGTGGCCTAGGCTCTGTTGCTTTGTTTTTTAGATGTTTCAGGAAACACCATACACTTCTCCCGAGTGTCTGTTGGCAGTTTACATCCCGCCCATCAGCATAACAAGGCTCCCAGTTCTCCATGGCCTGTCCTGCCTTTCTGGATTTTACACTTTTTTCAGATGGCCCTTTTGACCGGGGGGAAGTGAGACTTCATTGTAGTGCAGATTTCCTTTGCAAGCTTGCTTGGTTGGCCAAAAAGGGCGTATGCGTTTTTTCCTGAATATATTCAGGAAAAAACGCATACGCCCTTTTTGGCCAAGTGCATCATTGTGGACGTTCTGCCTCTTTTCCTATGCTTTCAATGCAATTCCAGTCTACCTCCTGAAATCGGTTTCCTGCAATTCTGCCCCGCTTTCAAGTCCTCTTGGCAGCCTTACTTCAGTATATTTTTGGACGATAGTTGTCATTTATAACTCTGCAGGTTTGTGAATTACAGTGCCCCTGAGCTCCTTTCTTCAACTCGCTTTCTTGTGAGCTGGCCGCAACACCGCAGGATGGCTTCAGGCCCTAATCTGGTTCCGGCACGGCACGCTGAGCCTTTGGTTCTTTCCTCTTCCTGGTGGGAAATGAGAGTTAAATTTGCCCGTCCAGACACCTCCAGCTAGTCTCTCATTGGTTCTCGCTATTCCTGTTCATCTTCCGCAGAAATTGCAAACTGGGCCAAACAGGAGGTTAAAGGGACTGACTCTCCAAGTCGGGAGAGTGTTAGTAAAGCGTCTGGAATGTTGCACCCGAGTACCAGGGTACGAAAACTGAGACATATTTGAACACGTCTCCCGATCACATGGTTGATCATACTCTAGGTTCCACATGCATGTTTTAGCTGAAAGAAGAATACCTTAAACCTGGGTAGTTGAAACCCGTGGAATGGGTACCATGCAATATGACTTCAAAGGGTCTTCATTTGCTCACCGAACCTCTCCAATCCTATCACTGCTGCGTTTATGTCCCTGTACACATGCTTGATTCTCTTTCGGAGACATAGCAATCCATAGGTTTTAAGATACTTAAGAGTCAGGTACATTCTTAGGCGTTTAATATGCGGTGTTGAGTCCATTTCGTTGAGCAAGGAGTAGCTCTTGTCTATTCCATATTTGGCTTAAGGAACTTTATCTGTGCTCATTTCAATCTCTGGTTTTATGCAGCACCCCAACTCACCTTTACCCTTAAACAAGCATAAGTTGGTTTTCTAAATTTGAGACCCTGTTCTGTTCTGTAATTCAGTTCCTGTGTAGCCAAGTTTACATTCCGTGTATTACTGATATCGTATGATGTTTCTTTTTCTGTGTGACTTATTTCAGTTAGAATCATCGTACCTGAATCCACTCATTGTGCTGCTACGGGCCTGATGACATAGATTTCACTGCTGAGTGATACTGCATTGTACGTAAGTACCACAAGTTCTTTATCCATTTTTCACTTTCTGTGATATTGAACTTGTACGGTAAACGAGTTTCTTGTAAACAGAGGCGTCCCAAACATTGGGGTGGCTGTATCTTTTTGATTTTAATTTCCCTAAGCTATAGGACCATAAGTGGAAGTGCCCTAGGCTCTGTTGCTTTGTTTTTTAGATGTTTCAGGAAACACCATACACTTCTCCCGAGTGTCTGTTGGCAGTTTACATCCCGCCCATCAGCATAACAAGGCTCCCAGTTCTCCATGGCCTGTCCTGCCTTTCTGGATTTTACACTTTTTTCAGATGGCCCTTTTGACCGGGGGGAAGTGAGACTTCATTGTAGTGCAGATTTCCTTTGCAAGCTTGCTTGGTTGGCCAAAAAGGGCGTATGCGTTCTTTCCTGAATATATTCAGGAAAAAACGCATACGCCCTTTTTGGCCAAGTGCATCATTGTGGACGTTCTGCCTCTTTTCCTATGCTTTCAATGCAATTCCAGTCTACCTCCTGAAATCGGTTTCCTGCAATTCTGCCCCGCTTTCAAGTCCTCTTGGCAGCCTTACTTCAGTATATTTTTGGACGATAGTTGTCATTTATAACTCTGCAGGTTTGTGAATTACAGTGCCCCTGAGCTCCTTTCTTCAACTCGCTTTCTTGTGAGCTGGCCGCAACACCGCAGGATGGCTTCAGGCCCTAATCTGGTTCCGGCACGGCACGCTGAGCCTTTGGTTATTTCCTCTTCCTGGTGGGAAATGAGAGTTAAATTTGCCCGTCCAGACACCTCCAGCTAGTCTCTCATTGGTTCTCGCTATTCCTGTTCATCTTCCGCAGAAATTGCAAACTGGGCCAAACAGGAGGTTAAAGGGACTGACTCTCCAAGTCAGGAGAGTGTTAGTAAAGCGTCTGGAATGTTGCACCCGAGAACCAGGGTACGAAAACTGAGACATATTTGAACACGTCTCCCGATCACATGGTTGATCATACTCTAGGTTCCACATGCATGTTTTAGCTGAAGGAAGAATACCTTAAACCTGGGTAGTTGAAACCCGTGGAATGGGTACCATGCAATATGACTTCAAAGGGTCTTCATTTGCTCACCGAACCTCTCCAATCCTATCACTGCTGCGTTTATGTCCCTGTACACATGCTTGATTCTCTTTCAGAGACATAGCAATCCATAGGTTTTAAGATACTTAAGAGTCAGGTACATTCTTAGGCGTTTAATATGCGGTGTTGAGTCCATTTCGTTGAGCAAGGAGTAGCTCTTGTCTATTCCATATTTGGCTTAAGGAACTTTATCTGTGCTCATTTCAATCTCTGGTTTTATGCAGCACCCCAACTCACCTTTACCCTTAAACAAGCATAAGTTGGTTTTCTAAATTTGAGACCCTGTTCTGTTCTGTAATTCAGTTCCTGTGTAGCCAAGTTTACATTCCGTGTATTACTGATATCTTATGATGTTTCTTTTTCTGTGTGACTTATTTCAGTTAGAATCATCGTACCTGAATCCACTCATTGTGCTGCTACGGGCCTGATGGCATAGATTTCACTGCTGAGTGATACTGCATTGTACGTAAGTACCACAAGTTCTTTATCCATTTTTCACTTTCTGTGATATTGAACTTGTACCGTAAACGAGGTTCTTGTAAACAGAGGCGTCCCAAACATTGGGGTGGCTGTATCTTTTTGATTTTAATTTCCCTAAGCTATAGGACCATAAGTGGAAGTGCCCTAGGCTCTGTTGCTTTGTTTTTTAGATGTTTCAGGAAACACCATACACTTCTCCCGAGTGTCTGTTGGCAATTTACATCCCGCCCATCAGCATAACAAGGCTCCCAGTTCTCCATGGCCTGTCCTGCCTTTCTGGATTTTACACTTTTTTCAGATGGCCCTTTTGACCGGGGGGAAGTGAGACTTCATTGTAGTGCAGATTTCCTTTGCAAGCTTGCTTGGTTGGCCAAAAAGGGCGTATGCGTTTTTTCCTGAATATATTCAGGAAAAAACGCATACGCCCTTTTTGGCCAAGTGCATCATTGTGGACGTTCTGCCTCTTTTCCTATGCTTTCAATGCAATTCCAGTCTACCTCCTGAAATCGGTTTCCTGCAATTCTGCCCCGCTTTCAAGTCCTCTTGGCAGCCTTACTTCAGTATATTTTTGGACGATAGTTGTCATTTATAACTCTGCAGGTTTGTGAATTACAGTGCCCCTGAGCTCCTTTCTTCAACTCGCTTTCTTGTGAGCTGGCCGCAACACCGCAGGATGGCTTCAGGCCCTAATCTGGTTCCGGCACGGCACGCTGAGCCTTTGGTTATTTCCTCTTCCTGGTGGGAAATGAGAGTTAAATTTGCCCGTCCAGACACCTCCAGCTAGTCTCTCATTGGTTCTCGCTATTCCTGTTCATCTTCCGCAGAAATTGCAAACTGGGCCAAACAGGAGGTTAAAGGGACTGACTCTCCAAGTCAGGAGAATGTTAGTAAAGCGTCTGGAATGTTGCACCCGAGAACCAGGGTACGAAAACTGAGACATATTTGAACACGTCTCCCG
Source organism: Globicephala melas (assembly GCF_963455315.2). NCBI lineage: Eukaryota > Metazoa > Chordata > Mammalia > Artiodactyla > Delphinidae > Globicephala > Globicephala melas. The sequence continues at coordinate 284,911 of NW_027207421.1, forward strand.
ATCACATGGTTGATCATACTCTAGGTTCCACATGCATGTTTTAGCTGAAGGAAGAATACCTTAAACCTGGGTAGTTGAAACCCGTGGAATGGGTACCATGCAATATGACTTCAAAGGGTCTTCATTTGCTCACCGAACCTCTCCAATCCTATCACTGCTGCGTTTATGTCCCTGTACACATGCTTGATTCTCTTTCAGAGACATAGCAATCCATAGGTTTTAAGATACTTAAGAGTCAGGTACATTCTTAGGCGTTTAATATGCGGTGTTGAGTCCATTTCGTTGAGCAAGGAGTAGCTCTTGTCTATTCCATATTTGGCTTAAGGAACTTTATCTGTGCTCATTTCAATCTCTGGTTTTATGCAGCACCCCAACTCACCTTTACCCTTAAACAAGCATAAGTTGGTTTTCTAAATTTGAGACCCTGTTCTGTTCTGTAATTCAGTTCCTGTGTAGCCAAGTTTACATTCCGTGTATTACTGATATCTTATGATGTTTCTTTTTCTGTGTGACTTATTTCAGTTAGAATCATCGTACCTGAATCCACTCATTGTGCTGCTACGGGCCTGATGGCATAGATTTCACTGCTGAGTGATACTGCATTGTACGTAAGTACCACAAGTTCTTTATCCATTTTTCACTTTCTGTGATATTGAACTTGTACCGTAAACGAGGTTCTTGTAAACAGAGGCGTCCCAAACATTGGGGTGGCTGTATCTTTTTGATTTTAATTTCCCTAAGCTATAGGACCATAAGTGGAAGTGCCCTAGGCTCTGTTGCTTTGTTTTTTAGATGTTTCAGGAAACACCATACACTTCTCCCGAGTGTCTGTTGGCAATTTACATCCCGCCCATCAGCATAACAAGGCTCCCAGTTCTCCATGGCCTGTCCTGCCTTTCTGGATTTTACACTTTTTTCAGATGGCCCTTTTGACCGGGGGGAAGTGAGACTTCATTGTAGTGCAGATTTCCTTTGCAAGCTTGCTTGGTTGGCCAAAAAGGGCGTATGCGTTCTTTCCTGAATATATTCAGGAAAAAACGCATACGCCCTTTTTGGCCAAGTGCATCATTGTGGACGTTCTGCCTCTTTTCCTATGCTTTCAATGCAATTCCAGTCTACCTCCTGAAATCGGTTTCCTGCAACTCTGCCCCACTTTCAAGTCCTCTTGGCAGCCTTACTTCAGTATATTTTTGGACGATAGTTGTCATTTATAACTCTGCAGGTTTGTGAATTACAGTGCCCCTGAGCTCCTTTCTTCAACTCGCTTTCTTGTGAGCTGGCCGCAACACCGCAGGATGGCTTCAGGCCCTAATCTGGTTCCGGCACGGCACGCTGAGCCTTTGGTTATTTCCTCTTCCTGGTGGGAAATGAGAGTTAAATTTGCCCGTCCAGACACCTCCAGCTAGTCTCTCATTGGTTCTCGCTATTCCTGTTCATCTTCCGCAGAAATTGCAAACTGGGCCAAACAGGAGGTTAAAGGGACTGACTCTCCAAGTCGGGAGAGTGTTAGTAAAGCGTCTGGAATGTTGCACCCGAGTACCAGGGTACGAAAACTGAGACATATTTGAACACGTCTCCCGATCACATGGTTGATCATACTCTAGGTTCCACATGCATGTTTTAGCTGAAGGAAGAATACCTTAAACCTGGGTAGTTGAAACCCGTGGAATGGGTACCATGCAATATGACTTCAAAGGGTCTTCATTTGCTCACCGAACCTCTCCAATCCTATCACTGCTGCGTTTATGTCCCTGTACACATGCTTGATTCTCTTTCGGAGACATAGCAATCCATAGGTTTTAAGATACTTAAGAGTCAGGTACATTCTTAGGCGTTTAATATGCGGTGTTGAGTCCATTTCGTTGAGCAAGGAGTAGCTCTTGTCTATTCCATATTTGGCTTAAGGAACTTTATCTGTGCTCATTTCAATCTCTGGTTTTATGCAGCACCCCAACTCACCTTTACCCTTAAACAAGCATAAGTTGGTTTTCTAAATTTGAGACCCTGTTCTGTTCTGTAATTCAGTTCCTGTGTAGCCAAGTTTACATTCCGTGTATTACTGATATCTTATGATGTTTCTTTTTCTGTGTGACTTATTTCAGTTAGAATCATCGTACCTGAATCCACTCATTGTGCTGCTACGGGCCTGATGGCATAGATTTCACTGCTGAGTGATACTGCATTGTACGTAAGTACCACAAGTTCTTTATCCATTTTTCACTTTCTGTGATATTGAACTTGTACGGTAAACGAGGTTCTTGTAAACAGAGGCGTCCCAAACATTGGGGTGGCTGTGTCTTTTTGATTTTAATTTCCCTAAGCTATAGGACCATAAGTGGAAGTGCCCTAGGCTCTGTTGCTTTGTTTTTTAGATGTTTCAGGAAACACCATACACTTCTCCCGAGTGTCTGTTGGCAGTTTACATCCCGCCCATCAGCATAACAAGGCTCCCAGTTCTCCATGGCCTGTCCTGCCTTTCTGGATTTTACACTTTTTTCAGATGGCCCTTTTGACCGGGGGGAAGTGAGACTTCATTGTAGTGCAGATTTCCTTTGCAAGCTTGCTTGGTTGGCCAAAAAGGGCGTATGCGTTCTTTCCTGAATATATTCAGGAAAAAACACATACGCCCTTTTTGGCCAAGTGCATCATTGTGGACGTTCTGCCTCTTTTCCTATGCTTTCAATGCAATTCCAGTCTACCTCCTGAAATCGGTTTCCTGCAATTCTGCCCCGCTTTCAAGTCCTCTTGGCAGCCTTACTTCAGTATATTTTTGGACGATAGTTGTCATTTATAACTCTGCAGGTTTGTGAATTACAGTGCCCCTGAGCTCCTTTCTTCAACTCGTTTTCTTGTGAGCTGGCCGCAACACCGCAGGATGGCTTCAGGCCCTAATCTGGTTCCGGCACGGCACGCTGAGCCTTTGGTTATTTCCTCTTCCTGGTGGGAAATGAGAGTTAAATTTGCCCGTCCAGACACCTCCAGCTAGTCTCTCATTGGTTCTCGCTATTCCTGTTCATCTTCCGCAGAAATTGCAAACTGGGCCAAACAGGAGGTTAAAGGGACTGACTCTCCAAGTCGGGAGAGTGTTAGTAAAGCGTCTGGAATGTTGCACCCGAGTACCAGGGTACGAAAACTGAGACATATTTGAACACGTCTCCCGATCACATGGTTGATCATACTCTAGGTTCCACATGCATGTTTTAGCTGAAGGAAGAATACCTTAAACCTGGGTAGTTGAAACCCGTGGAATGGGTACCATGCAATATGACTTCAAAGGGTCTTCATTTGCTCACCGAACCTCTCCAATCCTATCACTGCTGCGTTTATGTCCCTGTACACATGCTTGATTCTCTTTCGGAGACATAGCAATCCATAGGTTTTAAGATACTTAAGAGTCAGGTACATTCTTAGGCGTTTAATATGCGGTGTTGAGTCCATTTCGTTGAGCAAGGAGTAGCTCTTGTCTATTCCATATTTGGCTTAAGGAACTTTATCTGTGCTCATTTCAATCTCTGGTTTTATGCAGCACCCCAACTCACCTTTACCCTTAAACAAGCATAAGTTGGTTTTCTAAATTTGAGACCCTGTTCTGTTCTGTAATTCAGTTCCTGTGTAGCCAAGTTTACATTCCGTGTATTACTGATATCTTATGATGTTTCTTTTTCTGTGTGACTTATTTCAGTTAGAATCATCGTACCTGAATCCACTCATTGTGCTGCTACGGGCCTGATGGCATAGATTTCACTGCTGAGTGATACTGCATTGTACGTAAGTACCACAAGTTCTTTATCCATTTTTCACTTTCTGTGATATTGAACTTGTACGGTAAACGAGGTTCTTGTAAACAGAGGCGTCCCAAACATTGGGGTGGCTGTGTCTTTTTGATTTTAATTTCCCTAAGCTATAGGACCATAAGTGGAAGTGGCCTAGGCTCTGTTGCTTTGTTTTTTAGATGTTTCAGGAAACACCATACACTTCTCCCGAGTGTCTGTTGGCAGTTTACATCCCGCCCATCAGCATAACAAGGCTCCCAGTTCTCCATGGCCTGTCCTGCCTTTCTGGATTTTACACTTTTTTCAGATGGCCCTTTTGACCGGGGGGAAGTGAGACTTCATTGTAGTGCAGATTTCCTTTGCAAGCTTGCTTGGTTGGCCAAAAAGGGCGTATGCGTTTTTTCCTGAATATATTCAGGAAAAAACGCATACGCCCTTTTTGGCCAAGTGCATCATTGTGGACGTTCTGCCTCTTTTCCTATGCTTTCAATGCAATTCCAGTCTACCTCCTGAAATCGGTTTCCTGCAATTCTGCCCCGCTTTCAAGTCCTCTTGGCAGCCTTACTTCAGTATATTTTTGGACGATAGTTGTCATTTATAACTCTGCAGGTTTGTGAATTACAGTGCCCCTGAGCTCCTTTCTTCAACTCGTTTTCTTGTGAGCTGGCCGCAACACCGCAGGATGGCTTCAGGCCCTAATCTGGTTCCGGCACGGCACGCTGAGCCTTTGGTTATTTCCTCTTCCTGGTGGGAAATGAGAGTTAAATTTGCCCGTCCAGACACCTCCAGCTAGTCTCTCATTGGTTCTCGCTATTCCTGTTCATCTTCCGCAGAAATTGCAAACTGGGCCAAACAGGAGGTTAAAGGGACTGACTCTCCAAGTCGGGAGAGTGTTAGTAAAGCGTCTGGAATGTTGCACCCGAGTACCAGGGTACGAAAACTGAGACATATTTGAACACGTCTCCCGATCACATGGTTGATCATACTCTAGGTTCCACATGCATGTTTTAGCTGAAGGAAGAATACCTTAAACCTGGGTAGTTGAAACCCGTGGAATGGGTACCATGCAATATGACTTCAAAGGCTCTTCATTTGCTCACCGAACCTCTCCAATCCTATCACTGCTGCGTTTATGTCCCTGTACACATGCTTGATTCTCTTTCGGAGACATAGCAATCCATAGGTTTTAAGATACTTAAGAGTCAGGTACATTCTTAGGCGTTTAATATGCGGTGTTGAGTCCATTTCGTTGAGCAAGGAGTAGCTCTTGTCTATTCCATATTTGGCTTAAGGAACTTTATCTGTGCTCATTTCAATCTCTGGTTTTATGCAGCACCCCAACTCACCTTTACCCTTAAACAAGCATAAGTTGGTTTTCTAAATTTGAGACCCTGTTCTGTTCTGTAATTCAGTTCCTGTGTAGCCAAGTTTACATTCCGTGTATTACTGATATCTTATGATGTTTCTTTTTCTGTGTGACTTATTTCAGTTAGAATCATCGTACCTGAATCCACTCATTGTGCTGCTACGGGCCTGATGACATAGATTTCACTGCTGAGTGATACTGCATTGTACGTAAGTACCACAAGTTCTTTATCCATTTTTCACTTTCTGTGATATTGAACTTGTACGGTAAACGAGGTTCTTGTAAACAGAGGCGTCCCAAACATTGGGGTGGCTGTGTCTTTTTGATTTTAATTTCCCTAAGCTATAGGACCATAAGTGGAAGTGCCCTAGGCTCTGTTGCTTTGTTTTTTAGATGTTTCAGGAAACACCATACACTTCTCCCGAGTGTCTGTTGGCAATTTACATCCCGCCCATCAGCATAACAAGGCTCCCAGTTCTCCATGGCCTGTCCTGCCTTTCTGGATTTTACACTTTTTTCAGATGGCCCTTTTGACCGGGGGGAAGTGAGACTTCATTGTAGTGCAGATTTCCTTTGCAAGCTTGCTTGGTTGGCCAAAAAGGGCGTATGCGTTTTTTCCTGAATATATTCAGGAAAAAACGCATACGCCCTTTTTGGCCAAGTGCATCATTGTGGACGTTCTGCCTCTTTTCCTATGCTTTCAATGCAATTCCAGTCTACCTCCTGAAATCGGTTTCCTGCAATTCTGCCCCGCTTTCAAGTCCTCTTGGCAGCCTTACTTCAGTATATTTTTGGACGATAGTTGTCATTTATAACTCTGCAGGTTTGTGAATTACAGTGCCCCTGAGCTCCTTTCTTCAACTCGTTTTCTTGTGAGCTGGCCGCAACACCGCAGGATGGCTTCAGGCCCTAATCTGGTTCCGGCACGGCACGCTGAGCCTTTGGTTATTTCCTCTTCCTGGTGGGAAATGAGAGTTAAATTTGCCCGTCCAGACACCTCCAGCTAGTCTCTCATTGGTTCTCGCTATTCCTGTTCATCTTCCGCAGAAATTGCAAACTGGGCCAAACAGGAGGTTAAAGGGACTGACTCTCCAAGTCAGGAGAGTGTTAGTAAAGCGTCTGGAATGTTGCACCCGAGTACCAGGGTACGAAAACTGAGACATATTTGAACACGTCTCCCGATCACATGGTTGATCATACTCTAGGTTCCACATGCATGTTTTAGCTGAAGGAAGAATACCTTAAACCTGGGTAGTTGAAACCCGTGGAATGGGTACCATGCAATATGACTTCAAAGGCTCTTCATTTGCTCACCGAACCTCTCCAATCCTATCACTGCTGCGTTTATGTCCCTGTACACATGCTTGATTCTCTTTCGGAGACATAGCAATCCATAGGTTTTAAGATACTTAAGAGTCAGGTACATTCTTAGGCGTTTAATATGCGGTGTTGAGTCCATTTCGTTGAGCAAGGAGTAGCTCTTGTCTATTCCATATTTGGCTTAAGGAACTTTATCTGTGCTCATTTCAATCTCTGGTTTTATGCAGCACCCCAACTCACCTTTACCCTTAAACAAGCATAAGTTGGTTTTCTAAATTTGAGACCCTGTTCTGTTCTGTAATTCAGTTCCTGTGTAGCCAAGTTGACATTCCGTGTATTACTGATATCTTATGATGTTTCTTTTTCTGTGTGACTTATTTCAGTTAGAATCATCGTACCTGAATCCACTCATTGTGCTGCTACGGGCCTGATGACATAGATTTCACTGCTGAGTGATACTGCATTGTACGTAAGTACCACAAGTTCTTTATCCATTTTTCACTTTCTGTGATATTGAACTTGTACGGTAAACGAGGTTCTTGTAAACAGAGGCGTCCCAAACATTGGGGTGGCTGTGTCTTTTTGATTTTAATTTCCCTAAGCTATAGGACCATAAGTGGAAGTGGCCTAGGCTCTGTTGCTTTGTTTTTTAGATGTTTCAGGAAACACCATACACTTCTCCCGAGTGTCTGTTGGCAGTTTACATCCCGCCCATCAGCATAACAAGGCTCCCAGTTCTCCATGGCCTGTCCTGCCTTTCTGGATTTTACACTTTTTTCAGATGGCCCTTTTGACCGGGGGGAAGTGAGACTTCATTGTAGTGCAGATTTCCTTTGCAAGTTTGCTTGGTTGGCCAAAAAGGGCGTATGCGTTCTTTCCTGAATATATTCAGGAAAAAACGCATACGCCCTTTTTGGCCAAGTGCATCATTGTGGACGTTCTGCCTCTTTTCCTATGCTTTCAATGCAATTCCAGTCTACCTCCTGAAATCGGTTTCCTGCAATTCTGCCCCGCTTTCAAGTCCTCTTGGCAGCCTTACTTCAGTATATTTTTGGACGATAGTTGTCATTTATAACTCTGCAGGTTTGTGAATTACAGTGCCCCTGAGCTCCTTTCTTCAACTCGCTTTCTTGTGAGCTGGCCGCAACACCGCAGGATGGCTTCAGGCCCTAATCTGGTTCCGGCACGGCACACTGAGCCTTTGGTTCTTTCCTCTTCCTGGTGGGAAATGGGAGTTAAATTTGCCCGTCCAGACACCTCCAGCTAGTCTCTCATTGGTTCTCGCTATTCCTGTTCATCTTCCGCAGAAATTGCAAACTGGGCCAAACAGGAGGTTAAAGGGACTGACTCTCCAAGTCGGGAGAGTGTTAGTAAAGCGTCTGGAATGTTGCACCCGAGTACCAGGGTACGAAAACTGAGACATATTTGAACACGTCTCCCGATCACATGGTTGATCATACTCTAGGTTCCACATGCATGTTTTAGCTGAAGGAAGAATACCTTAAACCTGGGTAGTTGAAACCCGTGGAATGGGTACCATGCAATATGACTTCAAAGGCTCTTCATTTGCTCACCGAACCTCTCCAATCCTATCACTGCTGCGTTTATGTCCCTGTACACATGCTTGATTCTCTTTCGGAGACATAGCAATCCATAGGTTTTAAGATACTTAAGAGTCAGGTACATTCTTAGGCGTTTAATATGCGGTGTTGAGTCCATTTCGTTGAGCAAGGAGTAGCTCTTGTCTATTCCATATTTGGCTTAAGGAACTTTATCTGTGCTCATTTCAATCTCTGGTTTTATGCAGCACCCCAACTCACCTTTACCCTTAAACAAGCATAAGTTGGTTTTCTAAATTTGAGACCCTGTTCTGTTCTGTAATTCAGTTCCTGTGTAGCCAAGTTGACATTCCGTGTATTACTGATATCTTATGATGTTTCTTTTTCTGTGTGACTTATTTCAGTTAGAATCATCGTACCTGAATCCACTCATTGTGCTGCTACGGGCCTGATGACATAGATTTCACTGCTGAGTGATACTGCATTGTACGTAAGTACCACAAGTTCTTTATCCATTTTTCACTTTCTGTGATATTGAACTTGTACGGTAAACGAGGTTCTTGTAAACAGAGGCGTCCCAAACATTGGGGTGGCTGTGTCTTTTTGATTTTAATTTCCCTAAGCTATAGGACCATAAGTGGAAGTGCCCTAGGCTCTGTTGCTTTGTTTTTTAGATGTTTCAGGAAACACCATACACTTCTCCCGAGTGTCTGTTGGCAGTTTACATCCCGCCCATCAGCATAACAAGGCTCCCAGTTCTCCATGGCCTGTCCTGCCTTTCTGGATTTTACACTTTTTTCAGATGGCCCTTTTGACCGGGGGGAAGTGAGACTTCATTGTAGTGCAGATTTCCTTTGCAAGCTTGCTTGGTTGGCCAAAAAGGGCATATGCGTTTTTTCCTGAATATATTCAGGAAAAAACACATATGCCCTTTTTGGCCAAGTGCATCATTGTGGACGTTCTGCCTCTTTTCCTATGCTTTCAATGCAATTCCAGTCTACCTCCTGAAATCGGTTTCCTGCAATTCTGCCCCGCTTTCAAGTCCTCTTGGCAGCCTTACTTCAGTATATTTTTAGACGATAGCTGTCATTTATAACTCTGCAGGTTTGTGAATTACAGTGCCCCTGAGCTCCTTTCTTCAACTCGTTTTCTTGTGAGCTGGCCGCAACACCGCAGGATGGCTTCAGGCCCTAATCTGGTTCCGGCACGGCACGCTGAGCCTTTGGTTATTTCCTCTTCCTGGTGGGAAATGAGAGTTAAATTTGCCCGTCCAGACACCTCCAGCTAGTCTCTCATTGGTTCTCGCTATTCCTGTTCATCTTCCGCAGAAATTGCAAACTGGGCCAAACAGGAGGTTAAAGGGACTGACTCTGCAAGTCGGGAGAGTGTTAGTAAAGCGTCTGGAATGTTGCACCCGAGTACCAGGGTACGAAAACTGAGACATATTTGAACACGTCTCCCGATCACATGGTTGATCATACTCTAGGTTCCACATGCATGTTTTAGCTGAAGGAAGAATACCTTAAACCTGGGTAGTTGAAACCCGTGGAATGGGTACCATGCAATATGACTTCAAAGGCTCTTCATTTGCTCACCGAACCTCTCCAATCCTATCACTGCTGCGTTTATGTCCCTGTACACATGCTTGATTCTCTTTCGGAGACATAGCAATCCATAGGTTTTAAGATACTTAAGAGTCAGGTACATTCTTAGGCGTTTAATATGCGGTGTTGAGTCCATTTCGTTGAGCAAGGAGTAGCTCTTGTCTATTCCATATTTGGCTTAAGGAACTTTATCTGTGCTCATTTCAATCTCTGGTTTTATGCAGCACCCCAACTCACCTTTACCCTTAAACAAGCATAAGTTGGTTTTCTAAATTTGAGACCCTGTTCTGTTCTGTAATTCAGTTCCTGTGTAGCCAAGTTGACATTCCGTGTATTACTGATATCTTATGATGTTTCTTTTTCTGTGTGACTTATTTCAGTTAGAATCATCGTACCTGAATCCACTCATTGTGCTGCTACGGGCCTGATGACATAGATTTCACTGCTGAGTGATACTGCATTGTACGTAAGTACCACAAGTTCTTTATCCATTTTTCACTTTCTGTGATATTGAACTTGTACGGTAAACGAGGTTCTTGTAAACAGAGGCGTCCCAAACATTGGGGTGGCTGTGTCTTTTTGATTTTAATTTCCCTAAGCTATAGGACCATAAGTGGAAGTGCCCTAGGCTCTGTTGCTTTGTTTTTTAGATGTTTCAGGAAACACCATACACTTCTCCCGAGTGTCTGTTGGCAGTTTACATCCCGCCCATCAGCATAACAAGGCTCCCAGTTCTCCATGGCCTGTCCTGCCTTTCTGGATTTTACACTTTTTTCAGATGGCCCTTTTGACCGGGGGGAAGTGAGACTTCATTGTAGTGCAGATTTCCTTTGCAAGCTTGCTTGGTTGGCCAAAAAGGGCATATGCGTTTTTTCCTGAATATATTCAGGAAAAAACACATATGCCCTTTTTGGCCAAGTGCATCATTGTGGACGTTCTGCCTCTTTTCCTATGCTTTCAATGCAATTCCAGTCTACCTCCTGAAATCGGTTTCCTGCAATTCTGCCCCGCTTTCAAGTCCTCTTGGCAGCCTTACTTCAGTATATTTTTGGACGATAGTTGTCATTTATAACTCTGCAGGTTTGTGAATTACAGTGCCCCTGAGCTCCTTTCTTCAACTCGTTTTCTTGTGAGCTGGCCGCAACACCGCAGGATGGCTTCAGGCCCTAATCTGGTTCCGGCACGGCACGCTGAGCCTTTGGTTATTTCCTCTTCCTGGTGGGAAATGAGAGTTAAATTTGCCCGTCCAGACACCTCCAGCTAGTCTCTCATTGGTTCTCGCTATTCCTGTTCATCTTCCGCAGAAATTGCAAACTGGGCCAAACAGGAGGTTAAAGGGACTGACTCTCCAAGTCAGGAGAGTGTTAGTAAAGCGTCTGGAATGTTGCACCCGAGTACCAGGGTACGAAAACTGAGACATATTTGAACACGTCTCCCGATCACATGGTTGATCATACTCTAGGTTCCACATGCATGTTTTAGCTGAAGGAAGAATACCTTAAACCTGGGTAGTTGAAACCCGTGGAATGGGTACCATGCAATATGACTTCAAAGGCTCTTCATTTGCTCACCGAACCTCTCCAATCCTATCACTGCTGCGTTTATGTCCCTGTACACATGCTTGATTCTCTTTCGGAGACATAGCAATCCATAGGTTTTAAGATACTTAAGAGTCAGGTACATTCTTAGGCGTTTAATATGCGGTGTTGAGTCCATTTCGTTGAGCAAGGAGTAGCTCTTGTCTATTCCATATTTGGCTTAAGGAACTTTATCTGTGCTCATTTCAATCTCTGGTTTTATGCAGCACCCCAACTCACCTTTACCCTTAAACAAGCATAAGTTGGTTTTCTAAATTTGAGACCCTGTTCTGTTCTGTAATTCAGTTCCTGTGTAGCCAAGTTGACATTCCGTGTATTACTGATATCTTATGATGTTTCTTTTTCTGTGTGACTTATTTCAGTTAGAATCATCGTACCTGAATCCACTCATTGTGCTGCTACGGGCCTGATGACATAGATTTCACTGCTGAGTGATACTGCATTGTACGTAAGTACCACAAGTTCTTTATCCATTTTTCACTTTCTGTGATATTGAACTTGTACGGTAAACGAGGTTCTTGTAAACAGAGGCGTCCCAAACATTGGGGTGGCTGTGTCTTTTTGATTTTAATTTCCCTAAGCTATAGGACCATAAGTGGAAGTGGCCTAGGCTCTGTTGCTTTGTTTTTTAGATGTTTCAGGAAACACCATACACTTCTCCCGAGTGTCTGTTGGCAGTTTACATCCCGCCCATCAGCATAACAAGGCTCCCAGTTCTCCATGGCCTGTCCTGCCTTTCTGGATTTTACACTTTTTTCAGATGGCCCTTTTGACCGGGGGGAAGTGAGACTTCATTGTAGTGCAGATTTCCTTTGCAAGTTTGCTTGGTTGGCCAAAAAGGGCGTATGCGTTCTTTCCTGAATATATTCAGGAAAAAACGCATACGCCCTTTTTGGCCAAGTGCATCATTGTGGACGTTCTGCCTCTTTTCCTATGCTTTCAATGCAATTCCAGTCTACCTCCTGAAATCGGTTTCCTGCAATTCTGCCCCGCTTTCAAGTCCTCTTGGCAGCCTTACTTCAGTATATTTTTGGACGATAGTTGTCATTTATAACTCTGCAGGTTTGTGAATTACAGTGCCCCTGAGCTCCTTTCTTCAACTCGCTTTCTTGTGAGCTGGCCGCAACACCGCAGGATGGCTTCAGGCCCTAATCTGGTTCCGGCACGGCACACTGAGCCTTTGGTTCTTTCCTCTTCCTGGTGGGAAATGGGAGTTAAATTTGCCCGTCCAGACACCTCCAGCTAGTCTCTCATTGGTTCTCGCTATTCCTGTTCATCTTCCGCAGAAATTGCAAACTGGGCCAAACAGGAGGTTAAAGGGACTGACTCTCCAAGTCGGGAGAGTGTTAGTAAAGCGTCTGGAATGTTGCACCCGAGTACCAGGGTACGAAAACTGAGACATATTTGAACACGTCTCCCGATCACATGGTTGATCATACTCTAGGTTCCACATGCATGTTTTAGCTGAAGGAAGAATACCTTAAACCTGGGTAGTTGAAACCCGTGGAATGGGTACCATGCAATATGACTTCAAAGGCTCTTCATTTGCTCACCGAACCTCTCCAATCCTATCACTGCTGCGTTTATGTCCCTGTACACATGCTTGATTCTCTTTCGGAGACATAGCAATCCATAGGTTTTAAGATACTTAAGAGTCAGGTACATTCTTAGGCGTTTAATATGCGGTGTTGAGTCCATTTCGTTGAGCAAGGAGTAGCTCTTGTCTATTCCATATTTGGCTTAAGGAACTTTATCTGTGCTCATTTCAATCTCTGGTTTTATGCAGCACCCCAACTCACCTTTACCCTTAAACAAGCATAAGTTGGTTTTCTAAATTTGAGACCCTGTTCTGTTCTGTAATTCAGTTCCTGTGTAGCCAAGTTGACATTCCGTGTATTACTGATATCTTATGATGTTTCTTTTTCTGTGTGACTTATTTCAGTTAGAATCATCGTACCTGAATCCACTCATTGTGCTGCTACGGGCCTGATGACATAGATTTCACTGCTGAGTGATACTGCATTGTACGTAAGTACCACAAGTTCTTTATCCATTTTTCACTTTCTGTGATATTGAACTTGTACGGTAAACGAGGTTCTTGTAAACAGAGGCGTCCCAAACATTGGGGTGGCTGTGTCTTTTTGATTTTAATTTCCCTAAGCTATAGGACCATAAGTGGAAGTGGCCTAGGCTCTGTTGCTTTGTTTTTTAGATGTTTCAGGAAACACCATACACTTCTCCCGAGTGTCTGTTGGCAGTTTACATCCCGCCCATCAGCATAACAAGGCTCCCAGTTCTCCATGGCCTGTCCTGCCTTTCTGGATTTTACACTTTTTTCAGATGGCCCTTTTGACCGGGGGGAAGTGAGACTTCATTGTAGTGCAGATTTCCTTTGCAAGCTTGCTTGGTTGGCCAAAAAGGGCATATGCGTTTTTTCCTGAATATATTCAGGAAAAAACACATATGCCCTTTTTGGCCAAGTGCATCATTGTGGACGTTCTGCCTCTTTTCCTATGCTTTCAATGCAATTCCAGTCTACCTCCTGAAATCGGTTTCCTGCAATTCTGCCCCGCTTTCAAGTCCTCTTGGCAGCCTTACTTCAGTATATTTTTAGACGATAGCTGTCATTTATAACTCTGCAGGTTTGTGAATTACAGTGCCCCTGAGCTCCTTTCTTCAACTCGTTTTCTTGTGAGCTGGCCGCAACACCGCAGGATGGCTTCAGGCCCTAATCTGGTTCCGGCACGGCACGCTGAGCCTTTGGTTATTTCCTCTTCCTGGTGGGAAATGAGAGTTAAATTTGCCCGTCCAGACACCTCCAGCTAGTCTCTCATTGGTTCTCGCTATTCCTGTTCATCTTCCGCAGAAATTGCAAACTGGGCCAAACAGGAGGTTAAAGGGACTGACTCTCCAAGTCGGGAGAGTGTTAGTAAAGCGTCTGGAATGTTGCACCCGAGTACCAGGGTACGAAAACTGAGACATATTTGAACACGTCTCCCGATCACATGGTTGATCATACTCTAGGTTCCACATGCATGTTTTAGCTGAAGGAAGAATACCTTAAACCTGGGTAGTTGAAACCCGTGGAATGGGTACCATGCAATATGACTTCAAAGGCTCTTCATTTGCTCACCGAACCTCTCCAATCCTATCACTGCTGCGTTTATGTCCCTGTACACATGCTTGATTCTCTTTCGGAGACATAGCAATCCATAGGTTTTAAGATACTTAAGAGTCAGGTACATTCTTAGGCGTTTAATATGCGGTGTTGAGTCCATTTCGTTGAGCAAGGAGTAGCTCTTGTCTATTCCATATTTGGCTTAAGGAACTTTATCTGTGCTCATTTCAATCTCTGGTTTTATGCAGCACCCCAACTCACCTTTACCCTTAAACAAGCATAAGTTGGTTTTCTAAATTTGAGACCCTGTTCTGTTCTGTAATTCAGTTCCTGTGTAGCCAAGTTGACATTCCGTGTATTACTGATATCTTATGATGTTTCTTTTTCTGTGTGACTTATTTCAGTTAGAATCATCGTACCTGAATCCACTCATTGTGCTGCTACGGGCCTGATGACATAGATTTCACTGCTGAGTGATACTGCATTGTACGTAAGTACCACAAGTTCTTTATCCATTTTTCACTTTCTGTGATATTGAACTTGTACGGTAAACGAGGTTCTTGTAAACAGAGGCGTCCCAAACATTGGGGTGGCTGTGTCTTTTTGATTTTAATTTCCCTAAGCTATAGGACCATAAGTGGAAGTGCCCTAGGCTCTGTTGCTTTGTTTTTTAGATGTTTCAGGAAACACCATACACTTCTCCCGAGTGTCTGTTGGCAGTTTACATCCCGCCCATCAGCATAACAAGGCTC